>NW_027076193.1:0-300000 GCF_963932015.1 Anas acuta | reverse complement strand
CCGGGTTCGCTGTTCCTGAGCAAACCTAAACGTAGCCCTAGCCGGCATCGGAGACGAGTGAAAAATCAGGCCCCAGGAAATTTGTTGCGAGCCCTTTTCGCCCATCCAAAAGTGCCCCCAAAGGAAGGCTTTGGGTACAAGTGAACTCCCCAGGGGAGCCTTTACGCAGCCCCACATGCAACTGGACCCTCCGGGTTCGCTGTTTCCGAGCATTCCTAAACATAGCCCTAGCCGTCGTCGGAGACGACTGAAAAATCAGGCCCCAGGAAATGCGTTGCGAGCCCCTTTGGACCATCCAAAAGTGCCCCCAAAGGAAGGCTTTGGATACAAGTGAACTCCCCAGGGGAGCCTTTACGCAGCCCCACATGCAACTGGACCCTCCGGGTTCGATGTTTCCGAGCAATCCTAAATATATCCCTAGCCGGCTTGGGAGAAGACTGAAAACCCGGGCCCCAGAAAACGCGTTGCAAGCCCCTTTGGACCATCCAAAAGTGTCACCAAAGGAAGGCTTTGGGTACAAGTGAACTCCCCAGGGGAGCCTTTACGCAGCCCAACATGCAACTGGACCCTCCGGGTTCGCTGTTCATGAGCAAACCTAAACGTAGCCCTAGCCGTCATCGGAGACGACTAAAAAATCAGGCCCCAGGAAATGCATTGCAAGCCGTTTTCGCCCATCCAAATGTGCCCCCAAAGGAAGACTTTGGGTACAAGTGAACTCCCCAGGGGAGCCTTTACGCAGCCCCACATGCAACTGGACCCTCCGGGTTCGCTGTTTCCGAGCATCCCTAAACATAGCCCTAGCCGTCATCGGAGAAGACTGAAAACCCTGGCCCCTCAAAACGCGTTGCAAGCCCCTTTGGACCATCCAAAAGTGCCCCCAAAGGAAGGCTTTGGATACAAGTGAACTCCCCAGGGGAGCCTTTACGCAGCCCCACATGCAACTGGACCCTCCGGGTTCGATGTTTCCGAGCAATCCTAAATATATCCCTAGCCGGCTTGGGATAAGACCGAAAACGCGGGCCCCAGAAAACGCGTTGCAAGCCCCTTTGGACCATCCAAAAGTGTCACCAAAGGAAGGCTTTGGGTACAAGTGAACTCCCCAGGGGAGCCTTTTCGCAGCCCCACATGCAACTGGACCCTCCGGGTTCGCTGTTTCCGAGCATCCCTAAACATAGCCCTAGCCGGCATCGAAGACGAGTGAAAAATCAGGCCCCAGGAAATGTGTTGCGAGCCCTTTTGGACCATCCGAAAGTGTCACCAAAGGAAGGCTTTGGGGACAAGTGAACTCCCCAGGGGAGCCTTTACGCAGCCCCACATGCAACTGGACCCTTCGGGTTCGATTTTTCCGAGCAACCCTAAATATATCCCTACCCGGCATGGGAGAAGACTGAAAAACCGAGCCCCAGAAAACGCGTTGCAAGCCCCTTTGGACCATCCAAAAGTGTCACCAAAGGAAGGCTTTGAGTACAAGAGAACTCCCCAGGGGAGCCTTTACACAGCCCCACATGCAACTGGACCCTCCGGGTTCGCTGTTCATGAGCAAACCTTAACGTAGCCCTAGCCGTCATCGGAGACGAGTGAAAAATCAGGCCCCAGGAAATGCATTGCAAGCCGTTTTCGCCCATCCAAATGTGCCCCCAAAGGAAGGCTTTGGGTACAAGTGAACTCCCCAGGGGAGCCTTTACGCAGCCCCACATGCAACTGGACCCTCCGGGTTCGCTGTTTCCGAGCATCCCTAAACATAGCCCTAGCCGGCATCGGAGACGAGTGAAAAATCAGACCCCAGGAAATGCGTTCCGAGGTCTTTTCGCCCATCCAAAAGTGCCCCCAAAGGAAGGCTTTGGGTACAAGTGAACTCCCCAGGGGAGCCTTTACGCAGCCCCACATGCAACAGGACCCTCCGGGTTCGCTGTTTCCGAGCATCCCTAAACATAGCCCTAGCCGGCATCGGAGACGAGTGAAAAATCAGGCCCCAGGAAATGCGTTACGAACCCTTTTCGCCTATCCAAAAGTGCCCCCAAAGGAAGGCTTTGGGTACAAGTGAACTCCCCAGGGGAGCCTTTACGCAGCCCCACATGCAACTGGACCCTCCGGGTTCGCTGTTTCCGAGCATTCCTAAACATAGCCCTAGCCGGCATCGACGACGACTGAAAAATCAGGCCCCAGGAAATGCGTTGCAAGCCCCTTAGGACCATCCAAAAGTGTCACCAAAGGAAGGCTTTGGGTACAAGTGAACTCCCCAGGGGAGCCTTTACGCAGCCCCACATGCAACTGGACCCTCCGGGTTCGCTGTTTCCGAGCATTCCTAAACATAGCCCTAGCCGGCATCGACGACGACTGAAAAATCAGGCCCCAGAACCCGCGTTGCTAGCCCCTTTGGACCATCTAAAAGTGTCACCAAAGGAAGGCTTTGGGTACAAGAGAACTCCCCAGGGGAGCCTTTACGCAGCCCCACATGCAACTGGACCCTCCGGGTTCTCTGTTCATGAGCAAACCTAAATGTAGCCCTAGCCGTCATCGGAGACGACTGAAAAATCAGGCCCCAGGAAATGCGTTGCAAGCCCCTTTGGGCCATCCAAAAGTGCCCGCAAAGGAAGGCTTTGGGTACAAGTGATCTCCCCAGGGGAGCCTTTACGCAGCCCCACATGCAACTTGACCCTCCGGGTTCGCTGTTCCTGAGCAAACCTAAACGTAGCCCTAGCCGGCATCGGAGACGAGTGAAAAATCAGGCCCCAGGAAATTTGTTGCGAGCCCTTTTCGCCCATCCAAAAGTGCCCCCAAAGGAAGGCTTTGGGTACAAGTGAACTCCCCAGGGGAGCCTTTACGCAGCCCCACATGCAACTGGACCCTCCGGGTTCGCTGTTTCCGAGCATTCCTAAACATAGCCCTAGCCGTCGTCGGAGACGACTGAAAAATCAGGCCCCAGGAAATGCGTTGCGAGCCCCTTTGGACCATCCAAAAGTGCCCCCAAAGGAAGGCTTTGGATACAAGTGAACTCCCCAGGGGAGCCTTTACGCAGCCCCACATGCAACTGGACCCTCCGGGTTCGATGTTTCCGAGCAATCCTAAATATATCCCTAGCCGGCTTGGGAGAAGACTGAAAACCCGGGCCCCAGAAAACGCGTTGCAAGCCCCTTTGGACCATCCAAAAGTGTCACCAAAGGAAGGCTTTGGGTACAAGTGAACTCCCCAGGGGAGCCTTTACGCAGCCCAACATGCAACTGGACCCTCCGGGTTCGCTGTTCCTGAGCAAACCTAAACGTAGCCCTAGCCGTCTTCGGAGACGAGTGAAAAATCAGGCCCCAGGAAATTCGTTGCGAGCCCTTTTCGCCCATCCAAATGTGCCCCCAAAGGAAGGCTTTGGGTACAAGTGAACTCCCCAGGGGAGCCTTTACGCAGCCCCACATGCAACTGGACCCTCCGGGTTCGCTGTTTCCGAGCATCCCTAAACATAGCCCTAGCCGTCATCGGAGAAGACTGAAAACCCTGGCCCCTCAAAAGGCGTTGCAAGCCCCTTTGGACCATCCAAAAGTGCCACCAAAGGAAGGCTTTGGATACAAGTGAACTCCCCAGGGGAGCCTTTACGCAGCCCCACATGCAACTGGACCCTCCGGGTTCGATGTTTCCGAGCAATCCTAAATATATCCCTAGCCGGCTTGGGAGAAGACCGAAAACGCGGGCCCCAGAAAACGCGTTGCAAGCCCCTTTGGACCATCCAAAAGTGTCACCAAAGGAAGGCTTTGGGTACAAGTGAACTCCCCAGGGGAGCCTTTACGCAGCCCCACATGCAACTGGACCCTCCGGGTTCGCTGTTTCCGAGCATCCCTAAACATAGACCTAGCCGGCATCGATGACGACTGAAAAATCAGGCCCCAGGAAATGTGTTGCGAGCCCTTTTCGCCCATCCAAAAGTGCCCCCAAAGGAAGGCTTTGGGTACAAGTGAACTCCCCAGGGGAGCCTTTATGCAGCCCCACATGCAACTGGATACTCCGTGTTCGCTGTTCCTCAGCAAACCTAAAACTAGCCCTAGCCGGCATCGAAGACGACTGAAAAATCAGGCCCCAGGAAATGCGTTACGAGCCCTTTTCGCCCATCCAAAAAGGGCCCCCAAAGGAAGGCTTTGGGTACAAGTGAACTCCCCAGGGGAGCCTTTACGCAGCCCCACATGCAACTGGACCCTCCGGGTTCGCTGTTTCCGAGCATCCCTAAACATAGCCCTAGCCGGCATCGAAGACGAGTGAAAAATCAGGCCCCAGGAAATGCGTTGCGAGCCCTTTTGGACCATCCGAAAGTGTCACCAAAGGAAGGCTTTGGGGACAAGTGAACTCCCCAGGGGAGCCTTTACGCAGCCCCACATGCAACTGGACCCTTCGGGTTCGATTTTTCCGAGCAACCCTAAATATATCCCTACCCGGCATGGGAGAAGACTGAAAAACCGAGCCCCAGAAAACGCGTTGCAAGCCCCTTTGGACCATCCAAAAGTGTCCCCAAAGGAAGGCTTTGAGTACAAGAGAACTCCCCAGGGGAGCCTTTACACAGCCCCACATGCAACTGGACCCTCCGGGTTCGCTGTTCATGAGCAAACCTTAACGTAGCCCTAGCCGTCATCGGAGACGAGTGAAAAATCAGGCCCCAGGAAATGCATTGCAAGCCGTTTTCGCCCATCCAAATGTGCCCCCAAAGGAAGGCTTTGGGTACAAGTGAACTCCCCAGGGGAGCCTTTACGCAGCCCCACATGCAACTGGACCCTCCGGGTTCGCTGTTTCCGAGCATCCCTAAACATAGCCCTAGCCGGCATCGAAGACGACTGAAAAATCAGGCCCCAGGAAATGCGTTACGAACCCTTTTCGCCCATCCAAAAGTGCCCCCAAAGGAAGGCTTTGGGTACAAGTGATCTCCCCAGGGGAGCCTTTACGCAGCCCCACATGCAACTGGACCCTCCGGGTTCGCTGTTTCCGAGCATTCCTAAACATAGCGCTAGCCGGCATCGATGACGACTGAAAAATCAGGCCCCAGGAAATGCGTTGCGAGCCCCTTAGGACCATCCAAAAGTGTCACCAAAGGAAGGCTTTGGGTACAAGTGAACTCCCCAGGGGAGCCTTTACGCAGCCCCACATGCAACTGGACCCTCCGGGTTCGCTGTTTCCGAGCATCCCTAAACATAGCCCTAGCCGGTATCGAAATCGACTGAAAAATCAGACCCCAGGAAATGCGTTGCGAGCCCTTTTCGCCCATCCAAAAGTGCCGGCAAAGGAAGGCTTTGGGTACAAGTGATCTCCCCAGGGGAGCCTTAACGCAGCCCCACATGCAACTGGACCCTCCGGGTTCGCTGTTCCTAAGCAAACCTAAATATAGCCCTAGCCGTCATCGGAGACAAGTGAAAAATCAGGCCCCAGGAAATGCGTTGCGAGCCCCTTCGGACCATCTAAAATTCCCCCAAAGGAAGGCTTTGGGTACAAGTGAACTCCCCAGGGGAGCGTTTACGCAGCCCCACATGCAACTGGACCCTCGGGGTTCGCTGTTCCTGATCAAACCTAAACGTAGCCCTATCCGTCATCGGAGACGACTGAAAAATCAGGCCCCAGGAAATGCGTTCCGAGGTCTTTTCGCCCATCCAAATGTGCCCCCAAAGGAAGGCTTTGGGTACAAGTGAACTCCCCAGGGGAGCCTTTACGCAGCCCCACATGCAACTGGACCCTCCGGGTTCGCTGTTTCCGAGCATCCCTAAACATAGCCCTAGCCGGCATCGATGATGACTGAAAAATCAGGCCCCAGGAAATGCGTTACGAGCCCTTTTCGCCCATCCAAAAGTGCCCCCAAAGGAAGGCTTTGGGTACAAGAGAACTGCCCAGGGGAGCCTTTACGCAGCCCCACATGCAACTGGACCCTTCGGGTTCGCTGTTTCCGAGCATCCCTAAACATAGTCCTAGAAGTCATCGAAGACGAATGAAAAATCAGGCCCCAGGAAATGCGTTGCGAGCCCTTTTCGTCCATCCAAAAGTGCCCCCAAAGGAAGGCTTTGGGCACAAGTGATCTCCGCAGGGGAGCCTTTACGCAGCCCCACATGCAACTGGACCCTCCGGGTTCGCTGTTCATGAGCAAACCTAAACGTAGCCCTAGACGGCATCGAAGACGACTGAAAAATCAGGCCCCAGGAAATGCGTTGCGAGCCCTTTTCGCCCATCCAAATGTGCCCCCAAAGGAAGGCTTTGGGTACAAGTGAACTCCCCAGGGGAGCCTTTACGCAGCCCAACGTGCAACTGGACCCTCCGGGTTCGATTTTTCCGAGCAATCATAAATATATCCCTAGCCGGCTTGGGAGAAGACTGAAAACCCGGGCCCCAGAAAACGCGTTGCTAGCCCCTTTGGACCATCTAAAAGTGTCACCAAAGGAAGGCTTTGGGTACAAGTGAACTCCCCAGGGGAGCCTTTACGCAGCCCCATATGCAACTGGACCCTCCGGGTTCGCTGTTCCTGAGCAAACCTAAACGTAGCCCTAGCCGTCATCGGAGACGACTGAAAAATCAGGCCCCAGGAAATGCGTTCCGAGGCCTTTTCCCCCATCCAAAAGTGCCCGCAAAGGAAGACTTTGGGTACAAGAGAACTCCCCAGGGGAGCCTTTACGCAGCCCCACATGCAACTGGACCCTCCAGGTTCGCTGTTTCCGAGCATCCCTAAACATATCCCTAGACGGCATCGAAGACAAGTGAAAAATCAGGACCCAGGAAATGCGTTGCGAGCCCCTTCGGACCATCCAAAAGTGCCCCCAAAGGAAGGCTTTGGGTACAAGTGATCTCCCCAGGGGAGCCTTTACGCAGCTCCACATGCAACTGGACCCTCCGGGTTTGCTGTTTCTGAGCAAACCTAAACGTAGCCCTAGCCGTCATCGGAGACGAGTGAAAAATCAGGCCCCAGGAAATGCGTTGCGAGGCCTTTTCGCCCATCCAAATGTGCCCCCAAAGGAAGACTTTGGGTACAAGAGAACTCCCCAGGGGAGCCTTTACGCAGCCCCACATGCAACTGGACCCTCCGGGTTCTCTGTTCATGAGCAAACCTAAATGTAGCCCTAGCCGTCATCGGAGACGACTGAAAAATCAGGCCCCAGGAAATGCGTTGCAAGCCCCTTTGGACCATCCAAAAGTGCCCGCAAAGAAAGGCTTTGGGTACAAGTGATCTCCCCAGGGGAGCCTTTACGCAGCCCCACATGCAACTTGACCCTCCGGGTTCGCTGTTCCTGAGCAAACCTAAACGTAGCCCTAGCCGTCTTCGGAGACGAGTGAAAAATCAGGCCCCAGGAAATTTGTTGCGAGCCCTTTTCGCCCATCCAAAAGTGCCCCCAAAGGAAGGCTTTGGGTACAAGTGAACTCCCCAGGGGAGCCTTTACGCAGCCCCACATGCAACTGGACCCTCCGGGTTCGCTGTTTCCGAGCATCCCTAAACATAGCCCTAGCCGTCATCGGAGACGACTGAAAAATCAGGCCCCAGGAAATGCGTTGCGAGCCCCTTTGGACCATCCAAAAGTGCCCCCAAAGGAAGGCTTTGGGGACAAGTGAACTCCCCAGGGGAGCCTTTACGCAGCCCCACATGCAACTGGACCCTCCGGGTTCGATGTTTCCGAGCAATCCTAAATATATCCCTAGCCGGCTTGGGAGAAGACTGAAAACCCGAGCCCCAGAAAACGCGTTGCAAGCCCCTTTGGACCATCCAAAAGTGTCACCAAAAGAAGGCTTTGGGTACAAGTGAACTCCCCAGGGGAGCCTTTACGCAGCCCAACATGCAACTGGACCCTCCGGGTTCGCTGTTCCTGAGCAAACCTAAACGTAGCCCTAGCCGTCATCGGAGACGAGTGAAAAATCAGGCCCCAGGAAATGCGTTGCGAGCCCTTTTCGTCCATCCAAAAGTGCCCCCAAAGGAAGGCTTTGGGTACAAGTGAACTCCCCAGGGGAGCCTTTACGCAGCCCCACATGCAACTGGACCCTCCGGGTTCGCTGTTTCCGAGCATCCCTAAACATAGCCCTAGCCGGCATCGAAGACGACTGAAAAATCAGGCCCCAGGAAATGCGTTGCGAGCCCTTTTCGCCCATCCAAAAGTGCCCCCAAAGGAAGGCTTTGGGTACAAGAGAACTCCCCAGGGGAGTCTTTACGCAGCCCCACATGCAACTGGACCCTTCGGGTTCGATTTTTCCGAGCAACCCTAAATATATCCCTAGCCGGCAAGGGAGAAGACTGAAAACCCGGGCCCCAGAAAACGCGTTGCAAGCCCCTTTGGACCATCCAAAAGTGTCACCAAAGGAAGGCTTTGAGTACAAGAGAACTCCCCAGGGGAGCCTTTACGCAGCCCCACATGCAACTGGACCCTCCGGGTTCGCTGTTCATGAGCAAACCTAAACGTAGCCCTGGCCGTCATCGCAGACGACTGAAAAATCAGGCCCCAGGAAACGCGTTGCAAGCCCCTTTGGACCATCCAAAAGTGCCCCCAAAGGAAGGCTTTGGTTACATCTGAAGTTCCCAGGGGAGCCTTTACGCAGCCCCATATGCAACTGGACCCTCCGAGTTCGCTCTTTCCGAGCATCCCTAAACATAGCCCTAGCAGTCATCGGAGACGAGTGAAAAATCAGGCCCCAGGAAATGCGTTCCGAGCCCCTTTGGACCATCCAAAAGTGTCACCAAAGGAAGGCTTTGGATACAAGTGAACTCCCCAGGGGAGCCTTTACGCAGCCGCACATGCAAATGGACCGTCCGGGTTCGATTTTTCGAACAACACTAAATATATCCCTAGCCGGCATGGGAGAAGACTGAAAACCCGGGCCCCAGAAAACGCGTTGCAAGCCCCTTTGGACCATCCAAAAGTGTCACCAAAGGAAGGCTTTGTTTACAAGTGAACTCCCCAGGGGAGCCTTTACGCAGCCCCACATGCAACTGGACCCTCCGGGTTCGCTGTTTCCGAGCATCCCTAAACATAGCCCTAGCCGGCATCGAAGACGACTGAAAAATCAGGCCCCAGGAAACGCGTTGCGAGCCCCTTCGGACCATCCAAAAGTGCCCCCAAAGGAAGGCTTTGGGTACAAGTGAACTCCCCAGGGGAGCCTTTACGCAGCCCCACATGCAACTGGACCCTCCGGGTTCGCTGTTTCCGAGCATCCCTAAAAATAGCCCTAGCCGGCATCGATGACGACTGAAAAATCAGGCCCCAGGAAATGCGTTGCGAGCCCATTTGGACCATCCAAAAGTGCCCCCAAAGGAAGGCTTTGGGTACAAGTGAACTCCCCAGGGGAGCCTTTACGCAGCCCCACATGCAACTGGATACTCCGGGTTCGCTCTTCCTCAGCAAACCTAAAACTAGCCCTCGACGTCATCGGAGACGACTGAAAAATCAGGCCCCAGGAATTGAGTTCCGAGGCCTTTTTGCCCATCCAAAATTGCCCCAAAGGAAGGCTTTGGGTAAAAGTGAACTCCCCAGGGGAGCCTTTACGCAGCCCCACATGCAACTGGACCTTCCGGGTTCGCTGTTTCCGAGCATCCCTAAACATAGCCCTAGCCGGCATCGAAGACGAATGAAAAATCAGGCCCCAGGAAATGCGTTACGAGCCCTTTTCGCCCATCTAAAAAGGGCCCCCAAAGGAAGGCTTTGGGTACAAGTGAACTCCCCAGGGGAGCCTGTACGCAGCCCCACATGCAACTGGACCCTCCGGGTTCGCTGTTTCCGAGCATCCCTAAACCTAGCCCTAGCCGGCATCGAAGACGAGTGAAAAATCAGGCCCCAGGAAATGCGTTGCGAGCCCTTTTGGACCATCCGAAAGTGTCACCAAAGGAAGGCTTTGGGGACAAGTGAACTCCCCAGGGGAGCCTTTACGCAGCCCCACATGCAACTGGACCCTTCGGGTTCGATTTTTCCGAGCAACCCTAAATATATCCCTAGCCGGCATGGGAGAAGACTGAAAACCCGAGCCCCAGAAAACGCGTTGCAAGCCCCTTTGGACCATCCAAAAGTGTCACCAAAGGAAGGCTTTGAGTACAAGAGAACTCCCCAGGGGAGCCTTTACGCAGCCCCACATGCAACTGGACCCTCCGGGTTCGCTGTTCGTGAGCAAACCTTAACGTATCCCTAGCCGTCATCGGAGACGACTGAAAAATCAGGCCCCAGGAAATGCATTGCAAGCCGTTTTCGCCCATCCAAATGTGCCCCCAAAGGAAGGCTTTGGGTACAAGTGAACTCCCCAGGGGAGCCTTTACGCAGCCCCACATGCAACTGGACCCTCCGGGTTCGCTGTTTCCGAGCATCCCTAAACATAACCCTAGCCGGCATCGAAGACGACTGAAAAATCAGGCCCCAGGAAATGCGTTTCGAACCCTTTTCGCCCATCCAAAAGTGCCCCCAAAGGAAGGCTTTGGGTACAAGAGAACTCCCCAGGGGAGCCTTTACGCAGCCCCACATGCAACTGGACCCTTCGGGTTCTGTTTCTGAGCAAACCTAAACATAGCCCTAGCAAGCATTGAAGACGGCTGAAAAATCAGGCCCCAGGAAATGCGTTGCGAGCCCTTTTCGTCCATCCAAAAGTGCCCCCAAAGGAAGGCTTTGGGTACAAGTGAACTCCCCAGGGGAGCCTTTACGCAGCCCCACATGCAACTGGACCCTCCGGGTTTGCTGTTTCTGAGCAAACCTAAACGTAGCCCTAGCCGTCATCGGAGACGAGTGAAAAATCAGGCCCCAGGAAATGCGTTTCGAGGCCTTTTCGCCCATCCAAATGTGCCCCCAAAGGAAGACTTTGGGTACAAGAGAACTCCCCAGGGGAGCCTTTACGCAGCCCCACATGCAACTGGACCCTCCGGGTTCTCTGTTCATGAGCAAACCTAAATGTAGCCCTAGCCGTCATCGGAGACGAGTGAAAAATCAGGCCCCAGGAAATGCGTTCCGATCCCTTTTCGCCCATCCAAAAGTGCCCCCAAAGGAAGGCTTTGGGTACAAGTGAACTCCCCAGGGGAGCCTTTACGCAGCCCCACATGCAACTGGACCCTCCGGGTTCGCTGTTTCCGAGCATCCCTAAACATAGCCCTAGCCGTCATCGGAGACGACTGAAAAATCAGGCCCCAGGAAATGCGTTGCGAGCCCCTTTGGACCATCCAAAAGTGCCCCCAAAGGAAGGCTTTGGATACAAGTGAACTCCCCAGGGGAGCCTTTACGCAGCCCCACATGCAACTGGACCCTCCGGGTTCGATGTTTCCGAGCAATCCTAAATATATCCCTAGCCGGCTTGGGAGAAGACTGAAAACCCGGGCCCCAGAAAACGCGTTGCAAGCCCCTTTGGACCATCCAAAAGTGTCACCAAAGGAAGGCTTTGGGTACAAGTGAACTCCCCAGGGGAGCCTTTACGCAGCCCCACATGCAACTGGACCCTCCGGGTTCGCTGTTCCTGAGCAAACCTAAACGTAGCCCTAGCCGTCATCGGAGACGAGTGAAAAATCAGGCCCCAGGAAATGCGTTGCGAGCCCTTTTCGTCCATCCAAAAGTGCCCCCAAAGGAAGGCTTTGGGTACAAGTGAACTCCCCAGGGGAGCCTTTACGCAGCCCCACATGCAACTGGACCCTCCGGGTCCGCTGTTTCCGAGCAAACCTAAACATAGCCCTAGCCGGCATCGAAGACGACTGAAAAATCAGGCCCCAGGAAATGCGTTGCGAGCCCTTTTCGCCCATCCAAAAGTGCCCCCAAAGGAAGGCTTTGGGTACAAGAGAACTCCCCAGGGGAGTCTTTACGCAGCCCCACATGCAACTGGACCCTTCGGGTTCGATTTTTCCGAGCAACCCTAAATATATCCCTAGCCGGCATGGGAGAAGACTGAAAACCCGGGCCCCAGAAAACGCGTTGCAAGCCCCTTTGGACCATCCAAAAGTGTCACCAAAGGAAGGCTTTGAGTACAAGAGAACTCCCCAGGGGAGCGTTTACGCAGCCCCACATGCAACTGGACCCTCCGGGTTCGCTGTTCATGAGCAAACCTAAACGTAGCCCTGGCCGTCATCGCAGACGACTGAAAAATCAGGCCCCAGGAAACGCGTTGCAAGCCCCTTTGGACCATCCAAAAGTGCCCCCAAAGGAAGGCTTTGGTTAAATCTGAAGTTCCCAGGGGAGCCTTTACGCAGCCCCATATGCAACTGGACCCTCCGAGTTCGCTGTTTCCGAGCATCCCTAAACATAGCCCTAGCAGTCATCGGAGACGAGTAAAAAATCAGGCCCCAGGAAATGCGTTCCGAGCCCCTTTGGACCATCCAAAAGTGTCACCAAAGGAAGGCTTTGGATACAAGTGAACTCCCCAGGGGAGCCTTTACGCAGCCCCACATGCAACTGGACCCTCCGGGTTCGCTGTTCATGAGCAAACCTAAACGTAGCCCTGGCCGTCATCGCAGACGACTGAAAAATCAGGCCCCAGAAAACGCGTTGCAAGCCCCTTTGGACCATCCAAAAGTGTCACCAAAGGAAGGCTTTGTTTACAAGTGAACTCCCCAGGGGAGCCTTTACGCAGCCCCACATGCAACTGGACCCTCCGGGTTCGCTGTTTCCGAGCATCCCTAAACATAGCCCTAGCCGGCATCGAAGACGACTGAAAAATCAAGCCCCAGGAAATGCGTTGCGAGCCCCTTCGTACCATCCAAAAGTGCCCCCAAAGGAAGGCTTTGGGTACAAGTGAACTCCCCAGGGGAGCCTTTACGCAGCCCCACATGCAACTGGACCCTCCGGGTTCGCTGTTTCCGAGCATCCCTAAACATAGCTCTAGCCGGCATCGATGACGACTGAAAAATCAGGCCCAAGGAAATGCGTTGCGAGCCCCTTTGGACCATCCAAAAGTGCCCCCAAAGGAAGGCTTTGGGTACAAGTGAACTCCCCAGGGGAGCCTTTACGCAGCCCCACATGCAACTGGATACTCCGGGTTCGCTGTTCCTCAGCAAACCTAGAACTAGCCCTCGACGTCATCGGAGACGACTGAAAAATCAGGCCCCAGGAAATGCGTTCCGAGGCCTTTTCGCCCATCCAAAAGTGCCCCAAAGGAAGGATTTGGGTACAAGTGAACTCCCCAGGGGAGCCTTTACGCAGCCCCACATGCAACTGTACCCTCCGGGTTAGCTATTTCCGAGCATCCCTAAACATAGCCCTAGCCGGCATCGAAGACGAATGAAAAATCAGGCCCCAGGAAATGCGTTACGAGCCCTTTTCGCCCATCCAAAAAGGGCCCCCAAAGGAAGGCTTTGGGTACAAGTGAACTCCCCAGGGGAGCCTTTACGCAGCCCCACATGCAACTGGACCCTCCGGGTTCGCTGTTTCCGAGCATCCCTAAACATAGCCCTAGCCGGCATCGAAGACGAGTGAAAAATCAGGCCCCAGGAAATGCGTTGCGAGCCCTTTTGGACCATCCAAAAGTGTCACCAAAGGAAGGCTTTGGGGACAAGTGAACTCCCCAGGGGAGCCTTTACGCAGCCCCACATGCAACTGGACCCTTCGGGTTCGATTTTTCCGAGCAACCCTAAATATATCCCTAGCCGGCATGGGAGAAGACTGAAAACCCGAGCCCCAGAAAACGCGTTGCAAGCTTCTTTGGACCATCCAAAAGTGTCACCAAAGGAAGGCTTTGAGTACAAGAGAACTCCCCAGGGGAGCCTTTACGCAGCCCCACATGCAACTGGACCCTCCGGGTTCGCTGTTCATGAGCAAACCTTAACGTAGCCCTAGCCGTCATCGGAGACGACTGAAAAATCAGGCCCCAGGAAATGCATTGCAAGCCGTTTTCGCCCATCCAAATGTGCCCCCAAAGGTAGGCTTTGGGTACAAGTGAACTCCCCAGGGGAGCCTTTACGCAGCCCCACATGCAACTGGACCCTCCGGGTTCGCTGTTTCCGAGCATCCCTAAACATAGCCCTAGCCGGCATCGAAGACGACTGAAAAATCAGGCCCCAGGAAATGCGTTTCGAACCCTTTTCGCCCATCCAAAAGTGCCCCCAAAGGAAGGCTTTGGGGACAAGTGAACTCCCCAGGGGAGCCTTTACGCAGCCCCACATGCAACTGGACCTTTCGGGTTCTGTTTCCGAGCAAACCTAAACATAGCCCTAGCAGGCATTGAAGACGGCTGAAAAATCAGGCCCCAGGAAATGCGTTGCGAGCCCCTTTGGACCACCCAAAAGTGCCCCCAAAGGAAGGCTTTGGATACAAGTGAACTCCCCAGGGGAGCCTTTACGCAGCCCCACATGCAACTGGACCCTCGGAGTTCGCTGTTCCTGAGCAAACCTAAACATAGCCCTAGCCGTCATCGGAGAGAAGTGAAAAATCATGACCCAGGAAATGCGTTACGAGCCCCTTCGGACCATCCAAAAGTGCCCCCAAAGGAAGGCTTTGGGTACAAATGAACTCCCCAGGGGAGCCTTTACGCAGCCCCACATGCAACTGGACCCTCCAGGTTCGATGTTTCCGAGCATCTCTAAACATAGCCCTAGAGTTCATCAAAGACGACTGAAAAATCAGGCCCCAGGAAATGCATTGCAAGCCGTTTTCGCCCATCCAAATGTGCCCCCAAAGGAAGGCTTTGGGTACAAGTGAACTCCCCAGGGGAGCCTTTACGCAGCCCCACATGCAACTGGACCCTCCGGGTTCGCTGTTTCCGAGCATCCCTAAACATAGTCCTAGCCGGCATGGAAGACGACTGAAAAATCAGGCCCCAGGAAATGCGTTTCGAACCCTTTTCGCCCATCCAAAAGTGCCCCCAAAGGAAGGCTTTGGGTACAAGTGAACTCCCCAGGGGAGCCTTTACGCAGCCCCACATGCAACTGGACCCTTCGGGTTCTGTTTCCGAGCAAACCTAAACATAGCCCTAGCAGGCATTGAAGACGGCTGAAAAATCAGGCCCCAGGAAATGCGTTGCGAGCCCCTTTGGACCACCCAAAAGTGCCCCCAAAGGAAGGCTTTGGATACAAGTGAACTCCCCAGGGGAGCCTTTACGCAGCCCCACATGCAACTGGACCCTCGGAGTTCGCTGTTCCTGAGCAAACCTAAACATAGCCCTAGCCGTCATCGGAGAGAAGTGAAAAATCATGACTCAGGAAATGCGTTACGAGCCCCTTTGGACCATCCAAAAGTGCCCCCAAAGGAAGGCTTTGGGTACAAATGAACTCCCCAGGGGAGCCTTTACGCAGCCCCACATGCAACTGGACCCTCCAGGTTCGATGTTTCCGAGCATCTCTAAACATAGCCCTAGAGGTCATCAAAGACAAGTGAAAAATCAGGCCCCAGGAAATGCGTTGCGAGCCCTTTTCGTCCATCCAAAAGTGCCCCCAAAGGAAGGCTTTGGGTACAAGAGAACTCCCCAGGGGAGCCTTTACGCAGCCCCACATGCAACTGGACCCTCCGGGTTCGCTGTTTCCGAGCATCCCTAAACATAGCCCTAGCCGGCATCAATGACGACTGAAAAATCAGGCCCCAGGAAATGCGTTGCGAACCCCTTTGGACCATCCAAAAGTGCCCCCAAAGGAAGGCTTTGGATACAAGTGAACTCCCCACGGGAGCCTGTACGCAGCCCCACATGCAACTGGACCCTCCGGGTTCGCTGTTTCCGAGCATCCCTAAACATAGCCCTAGCCGGCATCGAATACGAGTGAAAAATCAGGCCCCAGGAAATGCGTTGCGAGCCCTTTTGGACCATCCGAAAGTGTCACCAAAGGAAGGCTTTGGGGACAAGTGAACTCCCCAGGGGAGCCTTTACGCAGCCCCACATGCAACTGGACCCTTCGGGTTCGATTTTTCCGAGCAACACTAAATATATCCCTAGCCGGCATGGGAGAAGACTGAAAACCCGAGCCCCAGAAAACGCGTTGCAAGCCCCTTTGGACCATCCAAAAGTGTCACCAAAGGAAGGCTTTGAGTACAAGAGAACTCCCCAGGGGAGCCTTTACGCAGCCCCACATGCAACTGGACCCTCCGGGTTCGCTGTTCATGAGCAAACCTTAACGTAGCCCTAGCCGTCATCGGAGACGAGTGAAAAATCAGGCCCCAGGAAATGCATTGCAAGCCGTTTTCGCCCATCCAAATGTGCCCCCAAAGGAAGGCTTTGGGTACAAGTGAACTCCCCAGGGGAGCCTTTACGCAGCCCCACATGCAACTGGACCCTCCGGGTTCGCTGTTTCCGAGCATCCCTAAACATAGCCCTAGCCGGCATCGAAGACGACTGAAAAATCAGGCCCCAGGAAATGCGTTTCGAACCCTTTTCGCCCATCCAAAAGTGCCCCCAAAGGAAGGCTTTGGGTACAAGTGAACTCCCCAGGGGAGCCTTTACGCAGCCCCACATGCAACTGGACCCTTCGGGTTCTGTTTCCGAGCAAACCTAAACATAGCCCTAGCAGGCATTGAAGACGGCTGAAAAATCAGGCCCCAGGAAATGCGTTGCGAGCCCCTTTGGACCACCCAAAAGTGCCCCCAAAGGAAGGCTTTGGATACAAGTGAACTCCCCAGGGGAGCCTTTACGCAGCCCCACATGCAACTGGACCCTCGGAGTTCGCTGTTCCTGAGCAAACCTAAACATAGCCCTAGCCGTCATCGGAGAGAAGTGAAAAATCATGACCCAGGAAATGCGTTACGAGCCCCTTCGGACCATCCAAAAGTGCCCCCAAAGGAAGGCTTTGGGTACAAATGAACTCCCCAGGGGAGCCTTTACGCAGCCCCACATGCAACTGGACCCTCCAGGTTCGATGTTTCCGAGCATCTCTAAACATAGCCCTAGAGGTCATCAAAGACGACTGAAAAATCAGGCCCCAGGAAATGCGTTGCGAGCCCTTTTCGTCCATCCAAAAGTGCCCCCAAAGGAAGGCTTTGGGTACAAGTGAACTCCCCAGGGGAGCCTTTACGCAGCCCCACATGCAACTGGACCCTCCGGGTTCGCTGTTTCCGAGCATCCCTAAACATAGCCCTAGCCGGCATCAATGACGACTGAAAAATCAGGCCCCAGGAAATGCGTTGCGAACCCCTTTGGACCATCCAAAAGTGCCCCCAAAGGAAGGCTTTGGATACAAGTGAACTCCCCAGGGGTGCCTTTACGCAGCCCCACATGCAACTGGACTCTCCGGGTTCGATTTTTCCGAGCAATCCTAAATATATCACTAGCCGGCATGGGAGAAGACTGAAAACCCGGGCCCCAGAAAACGCGTTGCAAGCCCCTTTGGACCATCCAAAAGTGTCACCAAAGGAAGGCTTTGGGTACAAGTGAACTCCCCAGGGGAGCCTTTACGCAGCCCCACATGCAACTGGACCCTCCGGGTTCGCTGTTTCCGAGCATCCCTAAACATAGCCCTAGCCGGCATCGAAGACGAGTGAAAAATCAGGCCCCAGGAAATGCGTTACGAGCCCTTTTCGCCCATCCAAAAGTGCCCCCAAAGGAAGGCTTTGGGTACAAGTGAACTCCCCAGGGGAGCCTTTACGCAGCCCCACATGCAACTGGATACTCCGGGTTCGCTGTTCCTCAGCAAACCTAAAAGTAGCCCTAGCCGTCATCGGAGACGAGTGAAAAATCAGGCCCCAGGAAATGCGTTCCGAGGCCTTTTCGCCCATCCAAAATTGCCCCCAAAGGAAGGCTTTGGGTACAAGAGAACTCCCCAGGGGAGCCTTTACGCAGCCCCACATGCAACTGGACCCTCCGGGTTCGCTGTTTCCGAGCATCCCTAAACATAGCCCTAGCCGGCATGGAAGACGAATGAAAAATCAGGCCCCAGGAAATGCGTTACGAACCCTTTTCGCCCATCCAAAAGTGCCCCCAAAGGAAGGCTTTGGGTACAAGTGAACTCCCCAGGGGAGCCTTTACGCAGCCCCACATGCAACTGGACCCTCCGGGTTCGCTGTTTCCGAGCAAACCTAAATATAGCGCTAGCAGGCATTGAAGACGGCTGAAAAATCAGGCCCCAGGAAATGCGTTGCGAGCCCCTTTGGACCACCCAAAAGTGCCCCCAAAGGAAGGCTTTGGATACAAGTGAACTCCCCAGGGGAGCCTTTACGCAGCCCCACATGCAACTGGACCCTCGGAGTTCGCTGTTCCTGAGCAAACCTAAACATAGCCCTAGCCGTCATTGGAGAGAAGTGAAAAATCATGACCCAGGAAATGCGTTACGAGCCCCTTCGGACCATCCAAAAGTGCCCCCAAAGGAAGGCTTTGGGTACAAATGAACTCCCCAGGGGAGCCTTTACGCAGCCCCACATGCAACTGGACCGTCCAGGTTCGATGTTTCCGAGCATCCCTAAACATAGCCCTAGCCGGCATCGAAGACGACTGAAAAATCAGGCCCCAGGAAATGCGTTGCGAGCCCTTTTCGTCCATCCAAAAGTGCCCCGAAAGGAAGGCTTTGGGTACAAGTGAACTCCCCAGGGGAGCCTTTACGCAGCCCCACATGCAACTGGACCCTCCGGGTTCGCTGTTTCCGAGCATCCCTAAACATAGCCCTAGCCGGCATCAATGACGACTGAAAAATCAGGCCCCAGGAAATGTGTTGCGAACCCCTTTGGACCATCCAAAAGTGCCCCCAAAGGAAGGCTTTGGATACAAGTGAACTCCCCAGGGGTGCCTTTACGCAGCCCCACATGCAACTGGACTCTCCGGGTTCGATTTTTCCGAGCAATCCTAAATATATCACAAGCCGGCATGGGAGAAGACTGAAAACCCGGGCCCCAGAAAACGCGTTGCAAGCCCCTTTGGACAATCCAAAAGTGTCACCAAAGGAAGGCTTTGGGTACAAGTGAACTCCCCAGGGGAGCCTTTACGCAGCCCCACATGCAACTGGACCCTCCGGGTTCGCTGTTTCCGAGCATCCCTAAACATAGCCCTAGCCGGCATCGAAGATGACTGAAAAATCAGGCCCCAGGAAATGCGTTACGAGCCCTTTTCGCCCATCCAAAAGTGCCCCCAAAGGAAGGCTTTGGGTACAAGTGAACTCCCCAGGGGAGTCTTTACGCAGCCCCACATGCAACTGGATACTCCGGGTTCGCTGTTCCTCAGCAAACCTAAAAGTAGCCCTAGCCGTCATCGGAGACGAGTGAAAAATCAGGCCCCAGGAAATGCGTTGCGAGTCCTTTTGGACCATCCGAAAGTGTCACCAAAGGAAGGCTTTGGGGACAAGTGAACTCCCCAGGGGAGCCTTTACGCAGCCCCACATGCAACTGGAACCTCCGGGTTCGCTGTTTCCGAGCATCCCTAAACATAGCCCTAGCCGGCATCGAAGACGAGTGAAAAATCAGGCCCCAGGAAATGCGTTACGAGCCCTTTTCGCCCATCCAAAAGTGCCCCCAAAGGAAGGCTTTGGGTACAAGTGAACTCCCCAGGGGAGCCTTTACGCAGCCCCACATGCAACTGGATACTCCGGGTTCACTGTTCCTCAGCAAACCTAAAAGTAGCCCTAGCCGTCATCGAAGACAAGTGAAAAATCAGGCCCCAGGAAATGCGTTCCGAGGCCTTTTCGCCCATCCAAAATTGCCCCCAAAGGAAGGCTTTGGGTACAAGAGAACTCCCCAGGGGAGCCTTTACGCAGCCCCACATGCAACTGGACCCTCCGGGTTCGCTGTTTCCGAGCATCCCTAAACATAGCCCTAGCCGGCATCGAAGACGAATGAAAAATCAGGCCCCAGGAAATGCGTTACGAGCCCTTTTTGCACATCCAAAAGTGCCCCCAAATTAAGGCGTTGGGTACAAGTGAACTCCCCAGGGGAGCCTTTACGCAGCCCCACATGCAACTGGACCCTCTGGGTTCGCTGTTCATGAGCAAACCTTAACGTAGCCCTAGCCGTCATCGGAGACGAATGAAAAATCAGGCCCCAGGAAATGCATTGCAAGCCGTTTTCGCCTATCCAAATGTGCCCCTAAAGGAAGGCTTTGGGTACAAGTGAACTCCCCAGGGGAGCCTTTACGCAGCCCCACATGCAACTGGACCCTCCGGGTTCGCTGTTTCCGAGCATCCCTAAACATAGCCCTAGCCGGCATCGAAGACGACTGAAAAATCAGGCCCCAGGAAATGCGTTACGAGCCCTTTGGACCATCCAAAAGTGCCCCCAAAGGAAGGCTTTGGATACAAGTGAACTCCCCAGGGGTGCCTTTACGCAGCCCCACATGCAACTGGACTCTCCGGGTTCGATTTTTCCGAGCAATCCTAAATATATCACTAGCCGGCATGGGAGAAGACTGAAAACCCGGGCCCCAGAAAACGCGTTGCAAGCCCCTTTGGACCATCCAAAAGTGTCACCAAAGGAAGGCTTTGGGTACAAGTGAACTCCCCAGGGGAGCCTTTACGCAGCCCCACATGCAACTGGACCCTCCGGGTTCGCTGTTTCCGAGCATCCCTAAACATAGCCCTAGCCGTCATCGGAGACGACTGAAAAATCAGGCCCCAGGAAATGCGTTCCGAGCCCTTTTCGCCCATCCAAAAGTGCCTGCAAAGGAAGGCTTTGGGTACAAGTGAACTCCCCAGAGGAGCCTGTATGCAGCCCCACATGCAACTGGACCCTCCTGGATCGCTGTTTCCGAGCATCCCTAAACATAGCCCTAGCCGGCATCGAAGACGAGTGAAAAATCAGGCCCCAGGAAATGCGTTGCGAGTCCTTTTGGACCATCCGAAAGTGTCACCAAAGGAAGGCTTTGGGGACAAGTGAACTCCCCAGGGGAGCCTTTACGCAGCCCCACATGCAACTGGACCCTCCGGGTTCGCTGTTTCCGAGCATCCCTAAACATAGCCCTAGCCGGCATCGAAGACGACTGAAAAATCAGGCCCCAGGAAATGCGTTGCGAGTCCTTTTGGACCATCTGAAAGTGTCACCAAAGGAAGGCTTTGGGGACAAGTGAACTCCCCATGGGAGCCTTTACGCAGCCCCACATGCAACTGGACCCTTCGGGTTCGATTTTTCCGAGCAACCCTAAATATATCCCTAGCCGGCATGGGAGAAGACTGAAAACCCGAGCCCCAGAAAACGCGTTGCAAGCCCCTTTGGACCATCCAAAAGTGTCACCAAAGGAAGGCTTTGGGTACAAGTGAACTCCCCAGGGGAGCCTTTACGCAGCCCCACATGCAACTGGACCCTCCGGGTTCGCGGTTTCCGAGCATCCCTAAACATAGCCCTAGCCGTCATCGGAGACGACTGAAAAATCAGGACCCAGGAAATGCATTGCAAGCTGTTTTCGCCCATCCAAATGTGCCCCCAAAGGAAGGCTTTGGGAACAAGTGAACTCCCCAGGGGAGCCTTTACGCAGCCCCACATGCAACTGGACCCTCCGGGTTCGCTGTTTCCGAGCATCCCTAAACATAGCCCTAGCCGGCATGGAAGACGACTGAAAAATCAGGCCCCAGGAAATGCGTTTCGAGCCCTTTTCGCCCATCCAAAAGTGCCCCCAAAGGAAGGCTTTGGGTACAAGTGAACTCCCCAGGGGAGCCTTTACGCAGCCCCACATGCAACTGGACCCTCCGGGTTCGCTGTTTCCGAGCATCCCTAAACATAGCCCTAGCCGTCATCGAAGACGACTGAAAAATCAGGCCCCAGGAAATGCGTTGCGAGCCCCTTTGGACCATCCAAAAGTGTCACCAAAGGAAGGCTTTGGGTACAAGAGAACTCCCCAGGGGTGCCTTTACGCAGCCCCACATGCAACTGGACCCTCCGGGTTCGCTGTTTCCGAGCATCCCTAAACATAGCCCTAGCCGGCATCGAAGACGACTGAAAAATCAGGCCCCAGGAAATGCGTTGCGAGCCCTTTTCGCCCATCCAAAAGTGCCCCCAAAGGAAGGCTTTGGGTACAAGAGAACTCCCCAGGGGAGCCTTTACGCAGCCCCACATGCAACTGGACCCTTCGGGTTCGCTGTTTCCGAGCAACCCTAAACGTAGCCCTAGCCGGCATCGAAGACGAGTGAAAAATCAGGCCCCAGGAAATGCGTTGCGAGGCCTTTTCGCCCATCAAAAAGTGCCCCCAAAGGAAGGCTTTGGGTACAAGAGAACTCCCCAGGGGAGCCTTTACGCAGCCCCACATGCAACTGGACCCTCCGGGTTCGATTTTTCCGAGCAACCCTAAATATATCCCTAGCCGGCTTGGGAGAAGACTGAAAACCCGAGCCCCAGAAAATGCGTTGCAAGCCCCTTTGGACCATCCAAAAGTGTCACCAAAGGAAGGCTTTGGGTACAAGTGAACTCCCCAGGGGAGCCTTTACGCAGCCCCACATGCAACTGGACCCTCCGGGTTCGCTGTTCATGAGCAAACCTAAACGTAGCCCTAGCCGTCATCGGAGAGAAGTGAAAAATCAGGACCCAGGGAATGCGTTGCGAGCCCCTTCGGACCATCCAAATGTGCCCCCAAAGGAAAGCTTTGGGTACAAGTGAACTCCCCAGGGGAGCCTTTACGCAGCCCCACATGCAACTGGACCCTCCGGGTTCGCTATTTCCGAGCATCCCTAAACATAGCCCTAGCCGGCATCGAAGACGACTGAAAAATCAGGCCCCAGGAAAAGCGTTGCGATGCCTTTTCGTCCATCCAAAAGTGCCCCCAAAGGAAGGCTTTGGGTACAAGTGAACTCCCCAGGGGAGCCTTTACGCAGCCCCACATGCAACTGGACCCTCCGGGTTCGCTGTTTCCGAGCATTCCTAAACATAGCCCTAGCCGGCATCGATGACGACTGAAAAATCAGGCCCCAGGAAATGCGTTGCGAGCCCCTTTGGACCATCCAAAAGTGCCCCCAAAGGAAGGCTTTGGATACAAGTGAACTCCCCAGGGGAGCCTTTACGCAGCCCCACATGCAACTGGACTCTCCGGGTTCGATTTTTCCGAGCAATCCTAAATATATCACTAGCCGGCATGGGAGAAGACTGAAAACCTGGGCCCCAGAAAACGCGTTGCAAGCCCATTTGGACCATCCAAAAGTGTCACCAAAGGAAGGCTTTAGGTACAAGTGAACTCCCCAGGGGAGCCTTTACGCAGCCCCACATGCAACTGGACCCTCCGGGTTCGCTGTTTCCGAGCATCCCTAAACATAGCCCTAGCCGGCATCGAAGACGACTGAAAAATCAGGCCCCAGGAAATGCATTGCGAGCCCTTTTAGCCCATCCAAAAGTGCCCCGAAAGGAAGGCTTTGGGTACAAGAGAACTCCCCAGGGGAGCCTTTACGCAGCCCCACATGCAACTGGACCCTCCGGGTTCACTGTTCATGAGCAAACCTAAACGTAGCCCTAGCCGTCATCAGAGACCACTGAAAAATCAGGCCCCAGGAAATGCGTTGCGAGGCCTTTTCGCCCATCAAAAAGTGCCCCCAAAGGAAGGCTTTGGGTACAAGAGAACTCCCCAGGGGAGCCTTTACGCAGCCCCACATGCAACTGGACCCTTCGGGTTCGATTTTTCCGAGCAACCCTAAATATATCCCTAGCCGGCATGGGAGAAGACTGAAAACCCGGGCCCCAGAAAACGCGTTGCAAGCCCCTTTGGACAATCCAAAAGTGTCACCAAAGGAAGGCTTTGGGTACAAGAGAACTCTCCAGGGGAGCCTTTACTCAGCCCCACATGCAACTGGACCCTCCGGGTTCGCTGTTCATGAGCAAACCTAAACGTAGCCCTAGCCGTCATAGGAGACGACTGAAAAATCAGGCCCCAGGAAATGTGTTGCGAGCCCCTTCGGACCATCCAAAAGTGTACGCAAAAGAAGGCTTTGGGTACAAGTGATCTCCCCAGGGGAGCCTTTACGCAGCCCCACATGCAACTGGACCCTCCGGGTTCACTGTTCCTGAGCAAACCTAAACATAGCCCTAGCCGGCATCGAAGACGACTGAAGAATCAAGCCCCAGGAAATGCGTTGCGAGCCCTTTTCGCCCATCCAAAAGTGCCCCCAAAGGAAGGCTTTGGGTACAAGAGAACTCCCCAGGGGAGCCTTTACGCAGCCCCACATGCAACTGGACCCTCGGGGTTTGCTGTTCCTGAGCAAAACTAAACATAGCCCTAGCCGTCATAGGAGAGAAGTGAAAAATCAGGCCCCAGGAAATGCGTTTCGAGCCCCTTCGGACCATCCAAAAGTGTACGCAAAGGAAGGCTTTGGGTACAAGTGAACTCCCCAGGGGAGCCTTTACGCAGCCCCACATGCAACTGGACCCTCCAGGTTCACTGTTCCTAAGCAAAACTAAAAGTAGCCCTAGCCATCATCGGAGACGACTGAAAAATCAGGCCCCAGGAAATGTGTTGCGAGCCCCTTCGGACCATCCAAAAGTGCCCCCAAAGGAAGGCTTTGGGTACAAGAGAACTCCCCAGGGGAGCCTTTACGCAGCCCCACATGCAACTGGACCCTCCGGGTTCGCTGTTCCTGAGCAAACCTAAAAGTAGCCCTAGCCGTCTTCGGAGAGAAGTGAAAAATCAGGCCCCAGAAAACGCGTTGCGAGCCCCTTCGGACCATCCAAAAGTGCCCCCAAAGGAAGGCTTTGGGTACAAGAGAGCTCCCCAGGGGAGCCTTTACAAAGCCCCACATGCAACTGGACCCTTCGGGTTCGATTTTTCCGAGCAACCCTAAATATATCCCTAGCCGGCATGGTAGAAGACTGAAAACCCGAGCACCAGAAAATGCGTTGCAAGCCCCTTTGGACCATCCAAAAGTGTCACCAAAGGAAGGCTTTGGGTACAAGAGAACTCCCCAGGGGAGCCTTTACGCAGCCCCACATGCAACTGGACCCTCGGGGTTCACTGTTCCTGAGCAAACCTAAAAGTAGCCCTAGCCGTCTTCGGAGACAAGTGAAAAATCAGGCCCCAGGAAATGCGTTGCGAGCCCCTTCGGACCATCCAAAAGTGCCCCCAAAGGAAGGCTTTGGGTACAAGAGAACTCCCCAGGGGAGTCTTTACGCAGCCCCACATGCAACTGGATCCTCCGGGTTCGCTGTTCCTGAGCAAACCTAAACGTAGCCCTGGCCGTCATCGGAGACGACTGAAAAATCAGGCCCCAGGAAATGCGTTGCAAGCCCCTTTGGACCATCCAAAAGTGCCCCCAAAGGAAGGCTTTGGGTACATCTGAAGTTCCCAGGGGAGCCTTTACGCAGCCCCATATGCAACTGGACCCTCCGAGTTCGCTGTTTCCGAGCATCCCTAAACATAGCCCTAGCAGTCATCGGAGACGACTGAAAAATCAAGCCCCAGGAAATGAGTTGCGAGCCCTTTTCGCCCATCCAAAAGTGCCCCCAAAGGAAGGCTTTGGGTACAAGAGAACTCCCCAGGGGAGCCTTTACGCAGCCCCACATGCAACTGGACCCTCCAGGTTCACTGTTCCTGAGCAAAACTAAATGTAGCCCTAGCCGTCATCGGAGACGACTGAAAAATCAGGCCCCAGGAAATGTGTTGCGAGCCCCTTCGGACCATCCAAAAGTGCCCCCAAAGGAAGGCTTTGGGTACAAGTGAACTCCCCAGGGGAGCCTTTACGCAGCCCCACATGCAACTGGACCCTCCAGGTTCACTGTTCCTGAGCAAAACTAAACGTAGCCCTAGCCGTCATCGGAGACGACTGAAAAATCAGGCCCCAGGAAATGTGTTGCGAGCCCCTTCGGACCATCCAAAAGTGCCCCCAAAGGAAGGCTTTGGGTACAAGTGAACTCCCCAGGGGAGCCTTTTCGCAGCCCCACATGCAACTGGACCCTCGGGGTTCGCTGTTCCTGAGCAAACCTAAAAGTAGCCCTAGCCGTCATCGGTGACAAGTGAAAAATCAGGCCCCAGGAAATGCGTTGCAAGCCCCTTCGGACCATCCAAAAGTGTCACCAAAGGAAGGCTTTGGGTACAAGAGAGCTCCCCAGGGGAGCCTTTACGCAGCCCCACATGCAACTGGACCCTCGGGGTTCGCTGTTCCTGAGCAAACCTAAAAGTAGCCCTAGCCGTCATCGGAGAGAAGTGAAAAATCAGGCCCCAGGAAATGCATTGCGAGCCCCTTCGGACCATCCAAAAGTGCCCCCAAAGGAAGGCTTTGGGTACAAGTGAACTCCCCAGGGGAGCCTTTACGCAGCCCCACATGCAACTGGACCCTCCAGGTTCACTGTTCCTGAGCAAAACTAAACGTAGCCCTAGCCGTCATCGGAGACGACAGAAAAATCAGGCCCCAGGAAATGTGTTCCGAGGCCTTTTCGCCCATCCAAATGTGCCCCCAAAGGAAGGCTTTGGGTACAAGTGAACTCCCCAGGGGAGCCTTTATGCAGTCCCACAGGCAACTGGACCCTCGGGGTTCGCTGTTCCTGAGCAAACCTAAAAGTATCCCTAGCCGTCATCGGAGACAAATGAAAAATCAGGCCCCAGGAAATGCGTTGCGAGCCCTTTCAGACCATCCAAAAGTGCCCCCAAAGGAAGGCTTTGGGTACAAGTGAACTCCCCAGGGGAGCCTTTACGCAGCCCCATATGCAACTGGACCCTCCGAGTTCGCTGTTTCCGAGTATCCCTAAACATATCCCTAGCAGTCATCGGAGACGACTGAAAAATCAAGCCCCAGGAAATGCGTTGCGAGCCCTTTTCGCCCATCCAAAAGTGCCCCCAAAGGAAGGCTTTGGGTACAAGAGAACTCCCCAGGGGAGCCTTTACGCAGCCCCACATGCAACTGGACCCTTCGGGTTCGATTTTTCCGAGCAACCCTAAATATATCCCTAGCCGGCATGGGAGAAGACTGAAAACCCGAGCCCCAGAAAATGCGTTGCAAGCCCCTTTGGACCATCCAAAAGTGTCACCAAAGGAAGGCGTTGGGTACAAGAGAACTCCCCAGGGGAGCCTTTACGCAGCCCCACATGCAACTGGACCCTCCGGGTTCACTGTTCCTGAGCAAAACTAAACGTAGCCCTAGCCGTCATCGGAGACGACTGAAAAATCAGGCCCCAGGAAATGCGTTGCGAGCCCCTTCGGACCATCCAAAAGTGCCCCCAAAGGAAGGCTTTGGGTACAAGTGAACTCCCCAGGGGAGCCTTTACGCAGCCCCACATGCAACTGGACCCTCGGGGTTCGCTGTTCCTGAGCAAACCTAAAAGTAGCCCTAGCCGTCAACGGAGACAAGTGAAAAATCAGGCCCCAGGAAATGCGTTGCGAGCCCCTTTGGACCATCCAAAAGTGTCACCAAAGGAAGGCTTTGGGTACAAGAGAACTCCCCAGGGGAGCCTTTACGCAGCCCCATATGCAACTGTACCCTCCGAGTTCGCTGTTTCCGAGCATCCCTAAACATATCCCTAGACGGCATCGGAGACGACTGAAAAATCAAGCCCCAGGAAATGCGTTGCGAGCCCTTTTCGCCCATCCAAAAGTGCCCCCAAAGGAAGGCTTTGGGTACAAGAGAACTCCCCAGGGGAGCCTTTACAAAGCCCCACATGCAACTGGACCCTTCGGGTTCGATTTTTCCGAGCAACACTAAATATATCCCTAGCCGGCATGGGAGAAGACTGAAAACCCGAGCCCCAGAAAATGCGTTGCAAGCCCCTTCGGACCATCCAAAAGTGTCACCAAAGGAAGGCTTTGGGTACAAGAGAACTCCCCAGGGGAGCCTTTACGCAGCCCCACATGCAACTGGACCCTCCGGGTTCGCTGTTCCTGAGCAAACCTAAACGTAGCCCTAGCCGTCATCGGAGACAACTGAAAAATCAGGCCCCAGGAAATGCGTTGCAAGCCCCTTTGGACCATCCAAAAGTGCCCCCAAAGAAGGCTTTGGGTACATCTGAAGTTCCCAGGGGAGCCTTTACGCAGCCCCATATGCAACTGGACTCTCCGAGTTCGCTGTTTCCGAGCATCCGTAAACATAGCCCTAGCAGTCATCGGAGACGACTGAAAAATCAAGCCCCAGGAAATGCGTTGCGAGCCCTTTTCGCCCATCCAAAAGTGCCCCCAAAGGAAGGCTTTGGGTACAAGAGAACTCCCCAGGGGAGCCTTTACGCAGCCCCACATGCAACTGGACCCTCCGGGTTCGCTGTTCCTGAGCAAACCTAAACGTAGCCCTAGCCGTCATCGGAGACAACTGAAAAATCAGGCCCCAGGAAATGCGTTGCAAGCCCCTTTGGACCATCCAAAAGTGCCCCCAAAGAAGGCTTTGGGTACATCTGAAGTTCCCAGGGGAGCCTTTACGCAGCCCCATATGCAACTGGACTCTCCGAGTTCGCTGTTTCCGAGCATCCGTAAACATAGCCCTAGCAGTCATCGGAGACGACTGAAAAATCAAGCCCCAGGAAATGCGTTGCGAGCCCTTTTCGCCCATCCAAAAGTGCCCCCAAAGGAAGGCTTTGGGTACAAGAGAACTCCCCAGGGGAGCCTTTACGCAGCCCCACATGCAACTGGACCCTTCGGGTTCGATTTTTCCGAGCAACCCTAAATATATCCCTAGCCGGCATGGGAGAAGACTGAAAACCCGAGCCCCAGAAAATGCGTTGCAAGCCCCTTTGGACCATCCAAAAGTGTCACCAAAGGAAGGCTTTGGGTACAAGAGAACTCCCCAGGGGAGCCTTTACGCAGCCCCACATGCAACTGGACCCTAGGGGTTCGCTGTTCATGAGCAAACGTAAACGTAGCCCTAGCCATCATAGAGGACGACTGAAAAATCAGGCCCCAGGAAATGTGTTACGAGCCCCTTTGGACCATCCAAAAGTGTACGCAAAGGAAGGCTTTGGGTACAAGTGATCTCCCCAGGGGAGCCTTTACGCAGCCCCACATGCAACTGGACCCTCCAGGTTCGCTGTTCCTGAGCAAAACTAAACATAGCCCTAGCCGGCATCGAAGACGACTGAAGAATCAAGCCCCAGGAAATGCGTTGCGAGCCCTTTTCGCCCATCCAAAAGTGCCCCCAAAGGAAGGCTTTGGGTACAAGTGAACTCCCCAGGGGAGCCTTTACGCAGCCCCACATGCAACTGGACCCTCGGGGTTCGCTGTTCCTGAGCAAATCTAAACATAGCCCTAGCCGTCATCGGAGAGAAGTGAAAAATCAGGCCCCAGGAAATGCGTTGCGAGCCCCTTCGGACCATCCAAAAGTGTACGCAAAGGAAGGCTTTGGGTACAAGTGAACTCCCCAGGGGAGCCTTTACGCAGCCCCACATGCAACTGGACCCTCCAGGTTCACTGTTCCTGAGCAAAACTAAAAGTAGCCCTAGCCGTCATCGGAGACGACTGAAAAATCAGGCCCCAGGAAATGTGTTGCGAGCCCCTTCGGACCATCCAAAAGTGCCCCCAAAGGAAGGCTTTGGGTACAAGAGAGCTCCCCAGGGGAGCCTTTACGCAGCCCCACATGCAACTGGACCCTCGGGGTTCGCTGTTCCTGAGCAAACCTAAAAGTAGCCCTAGCCGTCTTCGTAGAGAAGTGAAAAATCAGGCCCCAGGAAATGTGTTGTGAGCCCCTTCGGACCATCCAAAAGTGCCCCCAAAGGAAGGCTTTGGGTACAAGAGAGCTCCCCAGGGGAGCCTTTACAAAGCCCCACATGCAACTGGACCCTTCGGGTTCGATTTTTCCGAGCAACCCTAAATATATCCCTAGCCGGCATGGTAGAAGACTGAAAACCCGAGCCCCAGAAAATGCGTTGCAAGCCCCTTTGGACCATCCAAAAGTGTCACCAAAGGAAGGCTTTGGGTACAAGAGAACTCCCCAGGGGAGCCTTTATGCAGCCCCACATGCAACTGGACCCTCGGGGTTCACTGTTCCTGAGCAAAACTACAAGTAGCCCTAGCCGTCATCAGAGACAAGTGAAAAATCAGGCCCCAGGAAATGCGTTGCGAGCCCCTACGGACCATCCAAAAGTGCCCCCAAAGGAAGGCTTTGGGTACAAGAGAACTCCCCAGGGGAGCCTTTACGCAGCCCCACATGCAACTGGACCCTCCGGGTTCACTGTTCATGAGCAAACCTAAACGTAGCCCTAGCCGTCGTCAGAGACCACTGAAAAATCAGGCCCCAGGAAATGCGTTCCGAGACCTTTTCGCCCATCCAAATGTGCCCCCAAAGGAAGGCTTTGGGTACAAGTGAACTCCCCAGGGGAGCCTTTACGCAGCCCCACATGCAACTGGACCCTCGGGGTTCGCTGTTCCTGAGCAAACCTAAAAGTAGCCCTAGCCGTCTTCGGAGACAAGTGAAAAATCAGGCCCCAGGAAATGCGTTGCGAGCCCCTTCGGACCATCCAAAAGTGCCCCCAAAGGAAGGCTTTGGGTACAAGAGAACTCCCCAGGGGAGTCTTTACGCAGCCCCACATGCAACTCGATCCTCCGGGTTCGCTGTTCCTGAGCAAACCTAAACGTAGCCCTGGCCGTCATCGGAGACGACTGAAAAATCAGGCCCCAGGAAATGCGTTGCAAGCCCCTTTGGACCATCCAAAAGTGCCCCCAAAGAAGGCTTTGGGTACATCTGAAGTTCCCAGGGGAGCCTTTACGCAGCCCCATATGCAACTGGACTCTCCGAGTTCGCTCTTTCCGAGCATCCGTAAACATAGCCCTAGCAGTCATCGGAGACGACTGAAAAATCAAGCCCCAGGAAATGCGTTGCGAGCCCTTTTCGCCCATCCAAAAGTGCCCCCAAAGGAAGGCTTTGGGTACAAGAGAACTCCCCAGGGGAGCCTTTACGCAGCCCCACATGCAACTGGACCCTTCGGGTTCGATTTTTCCGAGCAACCCTAAATATATCCCTAGCCGGCATGGGAGAAGACTGAAAACCCGAGCCCCAGAAAATGCGTTGCAAGCCCCTTTGGACCATCCAAAAGTGTCACCAAAGGAAGGCTTTGGGTACAAGAGAACTCCCCAGGGGAGCCTTTACGCAGCCCCACATGCAACTGGACCCTAGGGGTTCGCAGTTCATGAGCAAACCTAAACGTAGCCCTAGCCATCATAGAGGACGACTGAAAAATCAGGCCCCAGGAAATGTGTTACGAGCCCCTTTGGACCATCCAAAAGTGTACGCAAAGGAAGGCTTTGGGTACAAGTGATCTCCCCAGGGGAGCCTTTACGCAGCCCCACATGCAACTGGACCCTCCGGGTTCGCTGTTCCTGAGCAAAACTAAACATAGCCCTAGCCGGCATCGAAGACGACTGAAGAATCAAGCCCCAGGAAATGCGTTGCGAGCCCTTTTCGCCCATCCAAAAGTGCCCCCAAAGGAAGGCTTTGGGTACAAGTGAACTCCCCAGGGGAGCCTTTACGCAGCCCCACATGCAACTGGACCCTCGGGGTTCGCTGTTCCTGAGCAAATCTAAACATAGCCCTAGCCGTCATCGGAGAGAAGTGAAAAATCAGGCCCCAGGAAATGCGTTGCGAGCCCCTTCGGACCATCCAAAAGTGTACGCAAAGGAAGGCTTTGGGTACAAGTGAACTCCCCAGGGGAGCCTTTACGCAGCCCCACATGCAACTGGACCCTCCAGGTTCACTGTTCCTGAGCAAAACTAAACGTAGCCCTAGCCGTCATCGGAGACGACTGAAAAATCAGGCCCCAGGAAATGTGTTGCGAGCCCCTTCGGACCATCCAAAAGTGCCCCCAAAGGAAGGCTTTGGGTACAAGTGATCTCCCCAGGGGAGCCTTTACGCAGCCCCACATGCAACTGGACCCTCGGGGTTCGCTGTTCCTGAGCAAACCTAAAAGTAGCCCTAGCCGTCTTCGGAGAGAAGTGAAAAATCAGGCCCCAGGAAATGTGTTGCGAGCCCCTTCGGACCATCCAAAAGTGCCCCCAAAGGAAGGCTTTGGGTACAAGAGAGCTCCCCAGGGGAGCCTTTACAAAGCCCCACATGCAACTGGACCCTTCGGGTTCGATTTTTCCGAGCAACCCTAAATATATCCCTAGCCGGCATGGTAGAAGACTGAAAACCCGAGCCCCAGAAAATGCGTTGCAAGCCCCTTTGGACCATCCAAAAGTGTCACCAAAGGAAGGCTTTGGGTACAAGAGAACTCCCCAGGGGTGCCTTTACGCAGCCCCACATGCAACTGGACCCTCGGGGTTCACTGTTCCTGAGCAAAACTACAAGTAGCCCTAGCCGTCATCAGAGACAAGTGAAAAATCAGGCCCCAGGAAATGCGTTGCGAGCCCCTTCGGACCATCCAAAAGTGCCCCCAAAGGAAGGCTTTGGGTACAAGAGAACTCCCCAGGGGAGCCTTTACGCAGCCCCACATGCAACTGGACCCTTTGGGTTCACTGTTCATGAGCAAACCTAAACGTAGCCCTAGCCGTCGTCAGAGACCACTGAAAAATCAGGCCCCAGGAAATGCGTTCCAAGACCTTTTCGCCCATCCAAATGTGCCCCCAAAGGAAGGCTTTGGGTACAAGTGAACTCCCCAGGGGAGCCTTTACGCAGCCCCACATGCAACTGGACCCTCGGGGTTCGCTGTTCCTGAGCAAACCTAAAAGTAGCCCTAGCCGTCTTCGGAGACAAGTGAAAAATCAGGCCCCAGGAAATGCGTTGCGAGCCCCTTCGGACCATCCAAAAGTGCCCCCAAAGGAAGGCTTTGGGTACAAGAGAACTCCCCAGGGGAGTCTTTACGCAGCCCCACAACTAGCTCGATCCTCCGGGTTCGCTGTTCCTGAGCAAACCTAAACGTAGCCCTGGCCGTCATCGGAGACGACTGAAAAATCAGGCCCCAGGAAATGCGTTGCAAGCCCTTTGGACCATCCAAAAGTGCCCCAAAGGAAGGCTTTGGGTACATCTGAAGTTCCCAGGGGAGCCTTTACGCAGCCCCATATGCAACTGGACCCTCCGAGTTCGCTGTTTCCGAGCATCCCTAAACATAGCCCTAGCAGTCATCGGAGACGACTGAAAAATCAAGCCCCAGGAAATGCGTTGCGAGCCCTTTTCGACCATCCAAAAGTGCCCCAAAGGAAGGCATTGGGTACAAGAGAACTCCCCAGGGGAGCCTTTACGCAGCCCCACATGCAACTGGACCCTTCGAGTTCGATTTTTCCGAGCAACCTAAATATATCCCTAGCCGGCATGGGAGAAGACTGAAAACCCGAGCCCCAGAAAATGCGTTGCAAGCCCCTTTGGACCATCCAAAAGTGTCACCAAAGGAAGGCTTTGGGTACAAGAGAACTCCCCAGGGGAGCCTTTACGCAGCCCCCACATGCAACTGGACCCTCCAGGTTCCACTGTTCCTGAGCAAAACTAAACGTAAGCCCTAGCCGTCATCGGAGACGACTGAAAAATCAGGCCCCAGGAAATGCGTTCCGAGGCCTTTTCGCCCATCCAAAATGTGCCCCCAAAGTAAGGCTTTGGGTACAAGTGAACTCCCCAGGGGAGCCTTTACGCAGCCCCACATGCAACTGGACACTCCGGGTTCGCTGTTTCCGAGCATCCCTAAATATAGCCCTAGCCGGCATCGATGACGACTGAAAAATCAGGCCCCAGGAAATGCGTTCCGAGCACTTTTCGCCCATCCAAAAGTGCCCCCAAAGGAAGGCTTTGGGTACAAGAGAGCTCCCCAGGGGAGCCTTTACGCAGCCCCACATGCAACTGGACCCTCGGGGTTCGCTGTTCCTGAGCAAACCTAAAAGTAGCCCTAGCCGTCTTCGTGAGAGAAGTGAAAAATCAGGCCCCAGGAATGCGTTGCGAGCCCCTTGTGACCATCCAAAAGTGCCCCCAAAGGAAGGCTTTTGGGTACAAGAGCAGCTCCCCAGGGGAGCCTTTACGCAGCCCCACATGCAACTGGACCCTCGGGGTTCGCTGTTCCTGAGCAAACCTAAAAGTAGCCCTAGCCGTCATCGGAGAGAAGTGAAAAATCAGGCCCCAGGAAATGCGTTGCGAGCCCCTTTGGACCATCCAAAAGTGCCCCAAAGGAAGGCTTTGGGTACAAGTGAACTCCCCAGGGAGCCTTTACGCAGCCCCACATGCAACTGGACCCTCCGGGTTCGCTGTTCCTGAGCAAAACTAAACATAGCCCTAGCCGGCATCGAAGACGACTGAAGAATCAAGCCCCAGGAAATGCGTTGCGAGCCCTTTTCGCCCATCAAAAGTGCCCCAAAGGAAGGCTTTGGTACAAGTGAACTCCCCAGGGGAGCCTTTACGCAGCCCACATGCAACTGGACCCTCGGGGTTCGCTTCTTCCTGAGCAAATCTAAACATAGCCCTAGCCGTCATCGGAGAGAAGTGAAAAATCAGGCCCCAGGAAATGCGTTGCGAGCCCCCTTCGGACCATCCAAAAGTGTACGCAAAGGAAGGCTTTGGGTACAAGTGAACTCCCCAGGGGAGCCTTTACGCAGCCCCACATGCAACTGGACCCTCCAGGTTCACTGTTCCTGAGCAAAACTAAACGTAGCCCTAGCCGTCATCGGAGACGACTGAAAAATCAGGCCCCAGGAAATGTGTTGCGAGGCCCTTCGGACCATCCAAAAGTGCCCCAAAGGAAGGCTTTGGGTACAAGAGAGCTCCCCAGGGAGCCTTTATGCAGCCCCACATGCAACTGGACCCTCGGGGTTCGCTGTTCCTGAGCAAACCTAAAAGTAGCCCTAGCCGTCTTCGGAGAGAAGTAGAAAAATCAGGCCCCAGGAAATGTGTTGCGAGCCCCTTCGGACCATCCAAAAGTGCCCCCAAAGGAAGGCTATTGGGTACAAGAGAGCTCCCCAGGGAGCCTTTACAAAGCCCCACATGCAACTGGACCCTTCGGGTTTCGATTTTTCCGAGCAACCCTAAATATATCCCTAGCCGGCATGGTAGAAGACTGAAAACCCGAGCCCCAGAAAATGCGTTGCAAGCCCCTTTGGACCATCCAAAAGTGTCACCAAAGGAAGGCTTTGGGTACAAGAGAACTCCCCAGGGGTGCCTTTACGCAGCCCCACATGCAACTGGACCCTCGGGGTCACTGTTCCTGAGCAAAACTACAAGTAGCCCTAGCCGTCATCAGAGACAAGTGAAAAATCAGGCCCCAGGAAATGCGTTGCGAGCCCCTTCGGACCATCCAAAAGTGCCCCCAAAGGAAGGCTTTGGGTACAAGAGAACTCCCCAGGGGAGCCTTTACGCAGCCCCACATGCAACTGGACCCTTTGGGTTCACTGTTCATGAGCAAACCTAAACGTTAGCCCTAGCCGTCGTCAGAGACCACTGAAAAATCAGGCCCCAGGAAATGCGTTCCAAGACCTTTTCGCCCATCCAAATGTGCCCCCAAAGGAAGGCTTTGGGTACAAGTGAACTCCCCAGGGGAGCCTTTACGCAGCCCCACATGCAACTGGACCCTCGGGGTTCGCTGTTCCTGAGGCAAACCTAAAAGTAGCCCTAGCCGTCTTCGGAGAGAAGTGAAAAATCAGGCCCCAGGAAATGCGTTTGCGAGCCCCTTCGGACCATCCAAAAGTGCCCCCAAAGGAAGGCTTTGGGTACAAGAGAACTCCCCAGGGGAGTCTTTACGCAGCCCCACATGCAACTCGATCCTCCGGGTTCGCTGTTCCTGAGCAAACCTAAACGTAGCCCTGGCCGTCATCGGAGACGACTGAAAAATCAGGCCCCAGGAAATGCGTTGCAAGCCCCTTTGGACCATCAAAAGTGCCCCCAAAGGAAGGCTTTGGGTACATCTGAAGTTCCCAGGGGAGCCTTTACGCAGCCCCATATGCAACTGGACCCTCCGAGTTCGCTGTTTCCGAGCATCCCTAAACATAGCCCTAGCAGTCATCGGAGACGACTGAAAAATCAAGCCCCAGGAAATGCGTTGCGAGCCCTTTTCGACCATCCAAAAGTGCCCCCAAAGGAAGGCTTTGGGTACAAGAGAACTCCCCAGGGGAGCTTTACGCAGCCCCACATGCAACTGGACCCCTTCGAGTTCGATTTTTCCGAGCAACCCTAAATATATCCCTAGCCGGCATGGAGAAGACTGAAAACCCGAGCCCCAGAAAATGCGTTTGCAAGCCCCTTTGGACCATCCAAAAGTGTCACCAAAGGAAGGCTTGGGTACAAGAGAACTCCCCAGGGGAGCCTTTACGCAGCCCCACATGCAACTGGACCTCCAGGTTTCACTGTTCCTGAGCAAAACTAAACGTAGCCCTAGCCGTCATCGGAGACGACTGAAAAATCAGGCCCCAGGAAATGCGTTCCGAGGCCTTTTCGCCCATCCAAATGTGCCCCCAAAGTAAGGCTTGGGTACAAGTGAACTCCCCAGGGGAGCCTTTACGCAGCCCCACATGCAACTGGACACTCCGGGTTCGCTGTTTCCGAGCATCCCTAAATATAGCCCTAGCCGGCATCGATGACGACTGAAAAATCAGGCCCCCAGGAAATGCGTTTCCGAGCACTTTTCGCCCATCCAAAAGTGCCCCCAAAGGAAGGCTTTGGGTACAAGAGAGCTCCCCAGGGGAGCCTTTACGCAGCCCCACATGCAACTGGACCCTCGGGGGTTCGCTGTTCCTGAGCAAACCTAAAAGTAGCCCTAGCCGTCTTCGGAGAGAAGTGGAAAAATCAGGCCCCAGGAAATGCGTTGCGAGCCCCTTTGGACCATCCAAAAGTGCCCCCAAAGGAAGGCCTTTGGGTACAAGAGAGCTCCCCAGGGGAGCCTTTACGCAGGCCCCCACATGCAACTGGGACCCTCGGGTTCGCTGTTCCTGAGCAAACCTAAAAGTAGCTCCTAGCCGTCATCGTGAGAGAAGTGAAAATCAGGCCCCAGGAAATGCGTTGCGAGCCCCTTCGGACCATCCAAAAGTGCCCCAAAGGAAGGCTTTGGGTACAATGTGAACTCCCCAGGGGAGCCTTTACGCAGCCCCACATGCAACTGGACCCTCCAGGTTCACTGTTCCTGAGCAAAACTAAACGTAGCCCTAGCCGTCATCGGAGACGACTGAAAAATCAGGCCCCAGGAAATGCGTTCCGAGGCCTTTTCGCCCATCCAAAAGTGCCCCAAAGGAAGGCTTTGGGTACAAGTGAACTCCCCAGGGGAGCCTTTACGCAGCCCCATATGCAACTGGACCCTCCGAGTTCGCTGTTTTCCGAGCATCCCTAAACATATCCCTAGCAGTCATCGGAGACGAGCTCTGAAAAAATCAAGCCCCAGGAAAATGCGTTGCGAGCCCTTTTCGCCCATCCAAAAGTGCCCCCAAAGGAAGGCTTTGGGTACAAGAGAACTCCCCAGGGGAGCCTTTACGCAGCCCCACATGCAACTGGACCCTCCGAAGTTCGCTGTTTCCAGGCATCCCCTAAACATATCACTAGCAGTCATCGGAGACGACTGAAAAATCAAGCCCCAGGAAATGCGTTGCGAGCCCTTTTCGCCCATCCAAAAGTGCCCCCAAAGGAAGGCTTTGGGTACAAGAGAACTCCCCAGGGGAGTCTTTACGCAGCCCCCACATGCAACTGGACCCTTCGGGTTCGATTTCTCCGAGCAACCCTAATTATATCCCTAGCCGGCATGGGAGAAGACTGAAAACCCGAGCCCCAGAAAATGCGTTGCAAGCCCCTTTGGACCATCCAAAAGTGTCACCAAAGGAAGGCTTTGGGTACAAGAGAACTCCCCAGGGGAGCCTTTACGCAGCCCCACATGCAACTGGACCCTCCAGGTTCACTGTTCCTGAGCAAACCTTAAAGTAGCCCTAGCCGTCTTCGGAGACAAGTGAAAAATCAGGCCCCAGGAAATGCGTTGCGAGCCCCTTTGGACCATCCAAAAGTGTCACCAAAGCAAGGCTTTGGGTACAAGAGAGCTCCACAGGGGAGCCTTTACGCAGCCCCACATGCAACTGGACCCTCGGGGTTCGCTGTTCCTGAGCAAACCTAAAAGTAGCCCTAGCCGTCATCGGAGAGAAGTGAAAAATCAGGCCCCAGGAAATGCGTTGCGAGCCCCTTTGGACCATCCAAAAGTGCCCCCAAAGGAAGGCTTTGGGGACAAGTGAACTCCCCAGGGGAGCCTTTACGCAGCCCCACATGCAACTGGACCCTCCAGGTTCACTGTTCCTGAGCAAAACTAAACGTAAACCTAGCCGTCATCGGAGACGACTGAAAAATCAGGCCCCAGGAAATGCGTTACGAGGCCTTTTCGCCCATCCAAAAGTGCCCCCAAAGGAAGGCTTTGGGTACAAGTGAACTCCCCAGGGGAGCCTTTACGCAGCCCCACATGCAACTGGACCCTCCGAGTTCGCTGTTTCCAGGCATCCCTAAACATATCACTAGCAGTCATCGGAGACGACTGAAAAATCAAGCCCCAGGAAATGCGTTGCGAGCCCTTTTCGCCCATCCAAAAGTGCCCCCAAAGGAAGGCTTTGGGTACAAGAGAACTCCCCAGGGGAGCCTTTACGCAGCCCCACATGCAACTGGACCCTTCGGGTTCGATTTCTCCGAGCAACCCTAAATATATCCCTAGCCGGCATGGGAGAAGACTGAAAACCCGAGCCCCAGAAAATGCGTTGCAAGCCCCTTTGGACCATCCAAAAGTGTCACCAAAGGAAGGCTTTGGGTACAAGAGAACTCCCCAGGGGAGCCTTTACGCAGCCCCACATGCAACTGGACCCTCCGGGTTCGCTGTTCATGAGCAAACCTAAACGTAGCCCTAGCCGTCATTGGAGACGACTGAAAAATCAGGCCCCAGGAAATGTGTTGCGAGCCCCTTTGGACCATCCAAAAGTGTACGCAAAGGAAGGCTTTGGGTACAAGTGATCTCCCCAGGGGAGCCTTTTACGCAGCCCCACATGCAACTGGACCCTCCGGGTTCGCTGTTCCTGAGCAAACCTAAACATAGCCCTAGCCGGCATCGAAGACGACTGAAGAATCGAGCCCAAGGAAATGCGTTGCGGGCCCTTTTCGCCCATCCAAAAGTGCCCCCAAAGGAAGGCTTTGGGTACAAGAGAACTCCCCAGGGGAGCCTTTACGCAGCCCCACATGCAACTGGACCCTCGGGGTTCGCTGTTCCTGAGCAAACCTAAACGTAGCCCTAGCCGTCATCGGAGACGACTGAAAAATCAGGCCCAGGAAATGCGTTGCGAGCCCCTTCGGACCATCCAAAAGTGCCCCCAAAGGAAGGCTTTGGGTACAAGTGAACTCCCCAGGGGAGCCTTTACGCAGCCCCACATGCAACTGGACCCTCCAGGTTCACTGTTCCTGAGCAAAACTAAACGTAGCCCTAGCCGTCATCGGAGACGACTGAAAAATCAGGCCCCAGGAAATTCGTTGCGAGCCCCTTCGGACCATCCAAAAGTGCCCCCAAAGGAAGGCTTTGGGTACAAGTGAACTCCCCAGGGGAGCCTTTACGCAGCCCCACATGCAACTGGAACCTCCGGGTTCGCTGTTTCCAAGCATCCCTAAACATAGCCCTAGCCGTCATCGGAGACGAGTGAAAAATCAGGCCCCAGGAAATCCGTTCCGAGCCCTTTTCGACCATCCAAAAGTGCCCCCAAAGGAAGGCTTTGGGTACAAGTGAACTCCCCAGGGGAGCCTTTACGCAGCCCCACATGCAACTGGACCCTCCGGGTTCGCTGTTTCCGAGCATCCCTAAACATAGCCCTAGCGGGCATCGAAGGCGACTGAAAAATCAGGCCCCAGGAAATGCATTGCGAGCCCTTTTCGTCGATCCAAAAGTGCCCCCAAAGGAAGGCTTTGGGTACAAGTGAACTCCTCAGGGGAGCCTTTACGCAGCCCCACATGCAACTGGACCCTCCGGGTTCGCTGTTTCCGAGTATCCCTAAATATAGCCCTAGCCGGCATCGATGACGACTGAAAAATCAGGCCCCAGGAAATGCGTTGCGAGCCCCTTTGGACCATCCAAAAGTGCCCCCAAAGGAAGGCTTTGGATACAAGTGAACTCCCCAGGGGAGCCTTTACGCAGCCCCACATGCAACTGGACTCTCCGGGTTCGATTTTTCCGAGCAATCCTAAATATATCCCTAGCCGGCATGGGAGAAGACTGAAAACCCGGGCCCCAGAAAACGCGTTGCAAGCCCCTTTGGACCATCCAAAAGTGTCACCAAAGGAAGGCTTTGGGTACAAGTGAACTCCCCAGGGGAGCCTTTACGCAGCCCCACATGCAACTGGACCCTCCGGGTTCACTGTTCATGAGCAAACCTAAACGTAGCCCTAGCCGTCATCAGAGACCACTGAAAAATCAGGCCCCAGGAAATGCGTTGCGAGCCCTTTTCGCCCATCCAAAAGTTTCACCAAAGGAAGGCTTTGGGTACAAGAGAACTCCCCAGGGGAGCCTTTACGCAGCCCCACATGCAACTGGACCCTCCGGCTTCGCTTTTCATGAGCAAACCTAAACGTAGCCCTAGCCGTCATAGGAGACGACTGAAAAATCAGGCCACAGGAAATGTGTTGCGAGCCCCTTTGGACCATCCAAAAGTGTACGCAAAGGAAGGCTTTGGGTACAAGAGAACTCCACAGGGGAGCCTTTACGCAGCCCCACATGCAACTGGACCCTCGGGGTTCGCTGTTCTGAGCAAACCTAAAAGTATCCCTAGCCGTCATCGGAGAGAAGTGAAAAATCAGGCCCCAGGAAATGCGTTGCGAGCCCCTTCGGACCATCCAAAAGTGCCCCCAAAGGAAGGCTTTGGGTACAAGTGAACTCCCCAGGGGAGCCTTTACGCAGCCCCACATGCAACTGGACCCTCCAGGTTCACTGTTCCTGAGCAAAACTAAACGTAGCCCTAGCCGTCATCGGAGACGACTGAAAATCAGGCCCCAGGAAATGCGTTCCGAGGCCTTTTCGCCCATCCAAATGTGCCCCCAAAGGAAGGCTTTGCGTACAAGTGAACTCCCCAGGGGAGCCTTTATGCAGCCCCACATGCAACTGGACCCTCGGGGTTCGCTGTTCCTGAGCAAACCTAAAAGTAGACCTAGCCGTCATCGGAGACAAGTGAAAAATCAGGCCCCAGGAAATGCGTTGCGAGCCCCTTCGGACCATCCAAAAGTGCCCCCAAAGGAAGGCTTTGGGTACAAGTGAACTCCCCAGGGGAGCCTTTACGCAGCCCCATATGCAACTGGACCCTCCGAGTTCGCTGTTTCCGAGCATCCCTAAACATATCCCTAGCAGTCATCGGAGACGACTTAAAAATCAAGCCCCAGGAAATGCGTTGCGAGCCCTTTTCGCCCATCCAAAAGTGCCCCCAAAGGAAGGCTTTGGGTACAAGTGAACTCCCCAGGGGAGCCTTTACGCAGCCCCACATGCAACTGGACCCTTCGGGTTCGATTTTTCCAAGCAACCCTAAATATATCCCTAGCCGGCATGGGAGAAGACTGAAAACCCGAGCCCCAGAAAATGCGTTGCAAGCCCCTTTGGACCATCCAAAAGTGTCACCAAAGGAAGGCTTTGGGTACAAGTGATCTCCCCAGGGGAGCCTTTACGCAGCCCCACATGCAACTGGACCCTCCGGGTTCGCTGTTCATGAGCAAACCTAAACGTAGCCCTAGCCGTCATCAGAGACCACTGAAAAATCAGGCCCCAGGAAATGTGTTGCGAGCCCCTTTGGACCATCCAAAAGTGTACGCAAAGGAAGGCTTTGGGTACAAGTGATCTCCCCAGGGGAGCCTTTACGCAGCCCCACATGCAACTGGACCCTCCGGGTTCACTGTTCCTGAGAAAACCTAAACATAGCCCTAGCCGGCATCGAAGACGACTGAAGAATCGAGCCCCAGGAAATGCGTTGCGAGCCCTTTTCGCCCATCCAAAAGTGCCCCCAAAGGAAGGCTTTGGGTACAAGAGAACTCCCCAGGGGAGCCTTTACGCAGCCCCACATGCAACTGGACCCTCGGGGTTCGCTGTTCCTGAGCAAACCTAAACATAGCTCTAGCCGTCATCGGAGAGAAGTGAAAAATCAGGCCCCAGGAAATGCGTTGCGAGCCCCTTCGGACCATCCAAAAGTGCCCCCAAAGGAAGGCTTTGGGTACAAGTGAACTCCCCAGGGGAGCCTTTACGCAGCCCCACATGCAACTGGACCCTCCAGGTTCACTGTTCCTGAGCAAAACTAAACGTAGCCCTAGCCGTCATCGGAGACGACTGAAAAATCAGGCCCCAGGAAATGCGTTCCGAGGCCTTTTCGCCCATCCAAAAGTGCCCCCAAAGGAAGGCTTTGGGTACAAGTGAACTCCCCAGGGGAGCCTTTACGCAGCCCCACATGCAACTGGACCCTCCAGGTTCGATGTTTCCGAGCATCCCTAAACATAGCCCTAGCGGGCATCGAAGACGACTGAAAAATCAGGCCCCAGGAAATGCATTGCAAGCCCTTTTCGTCGATCCAAAAGTGCCCCCAAAGGAAGGCTTTGGGTACAAGAGAACTCCCCAGGGGAGCCTTTACGCAGCCCCACATGCAACTGGACCCTCCGGGTTCGCTGTTTCCGAGCAACACTAAATATATCACTAGCCAGCATGGGAGAAGACTGAAAACCCTGGCCCCAGAAAGCGCGTTGCAAGCCCTTTTAGATCATCCAAAAGTGTCACCAAAGGAAGGCTTTGGGTACAAGAGAACTCCCCAGGGGAGCCTTTACGCAGCCCCACATGCAACTGGACCCTTCGGGTTCGATTTTTCCGAGCAACCCTAAATATATCCCTAGCCGGCATGGGAGAATACTGAAAAACCGGGCCCCAGAAAACGCGTTGCAAGCCTCTTTGGACCATCCAAAAGTGTCACCAAAGGAAGGCTTTGGGTACAAGTGAACTCCCCAGGGGAGCCTTTACGCAGCCCCACATGCAACTGGACCCTCCGGGTTCGCTGTTTCCGAGCATCCCTCAACATAACCCTAGACGGCATCAAAGACGAATGAAAAATCAAGCCCCAGGAAATGCGTTTCGAGACCTTTTCGCCCATCCAAAAGTGCCCCCAAAGGAGGGCTTTGGGTACAAATGAACTCCCCAGGGGAGCCTTTACGCAGCTCCACATGCAACTGGACCCTCCGGGTTCACTGTTCATGAGCAAACCTAAACGTAGCCCTAGCCGTCATCAGAGACCACTGAAAAATCAGGCCCCAGGAAATGCGTTCCGAGCACTTTTCGCCCATCCAAAAGTGCCCCCAAAGGAAGGCTTTGGGTACAAGTGAACTCCCCAGGGGAGCCTTTACGCAGCCCCATATACAACTGGACCCTCCGGGTTCGTTGTTTCCGAGCAACCCTAAACCTAGCCCTAGCAGTCATCGGAGACGAGTGAAAAATCAGGCCCCAGGAAATGCCTTGCGAGCCCCTTTGGACCATCCAAAAGTGCCCCCAAAGGAAGGCTTTGGGTACAAGTGAACTCCCCAGGGGAGCCTTTACGCAGCCCCACATGCAACTGGACCCTCCGGGTTCGCTGTTTCCGAGCATCCCTCAACATAACCCTAGCTGCCATCAAAGACGACTGAAAAATCAGGCCCCAGGAAATGCGTTGCGAGCCCTTTTCGCCCATCCAAAAGTGTCACCAAAGGAAGGCTTTGGGTACAAGAGAACTCCCCAGGGGAGCCTTTACGCAGCCCCACATGCAACTGGACCCTCCGGCTTCGCTTTTCATGAGCAAACCTAAACGTAGCCCTAGCCGTCATAGGAGACGACTGAAAAATCAGGCCACAGGAAATGTGTTGCGAGCCCCTTTGGACCATCCAAAAGTGTACGCAAAGGAAGGCTTTGGGTACAAGAGAGCTCCCCAGGGGAGCCTTTACGCAGCCCCACATGCAACTGGACCCTCGGGGTTCGCTGTTCCTGAGCAAACCTAAAAGTATCCCTAGCCGTCATCGGAGAGAAGTGAAAAATCAGGCCCCAGGAAATGCGTTGCGAGCCCCTTCGGACCATCCAAAAGTGCCCCCAAAGGAAGGCTTTGGGTACAAGTGAACTCCCCAGGGGAGCCTTTACGCAGCCCCACATGCAACTGGACCCTCCAGGTTCACTGTTCCTGAGCAAAACTAAACGTAGCCCTAGCCGTCATCGGAGACGACTGAAAAATCAGGCCCCAGGAAATGCGTTCCGAGGCCTTTTCGCCCATCCAAATGTGCCCCCAAAGGAAGGCTTTGCGTACAAGTGAACTCCCCAGGGGAGCCTTTATGCAGCCCCACATGCAACTGGACCCTCGGGGTTCGCTGTTCCTGAGCAAACCTAAAAGTAGACCTAGCCGTCATCGGAGACAAGTGAAAAATCAGGCCCCAGGAAATGCGTTGCGAGCCCCTTCGGACCATCCAAAAGTGCCCCCAAAGGAAGGCTTTGGGTACAAGTGAACTCCCCAGGGGAGCCTTTACGCAGCCCCATATGCAACTGGACCCTCCGAGTTCGCTGTTTCCGAGCATCCCTAAACATATCCCTAGCAGTCATCGGAGACGACTTAAAAATCAAGCCCCAGGAAATGCGTTGCGAGCCCTTTTCGCCCATCCAAAAGTGCCCCCAAAGGAAGGCTTTGGGTATAAGTGAACTCCCCAGGGGAGCCTTTACGCAGCCCCACATGCAACTGGACCCTTCGGGTTCGATTTTTCCAAGCAACCCTAAATATATCCCTAGCCGGCATGGGAGAAGACTGAAAACCCGAGCCCCAGAAAATGCGTTGCAAGCCCCTTTGGACCATCCAAAAGTGTCACCAAAGGAAGGCTTTGGGTACAAGTGATCTCCCCAGGGGAGCCTTTACGCAGCCCCACATGCAACTGGACCCTCCGGGTTCGCTGTTCATGAGCAAACCTAAACGTAGCCCTAGCCGTCATCAGAGACCACTGAAAAATCAGGCCCCAGGAAATGTGTTGCGAGCCCCTTTGGACCATCCAAAAGTGTACGCAAAGGAAGGCTTTGGGTACAAGTGATCTCCCCAGGGGAGCCTTTACGCAGCCCCACATGCAACTGGACCCTCCAGGTTCACTGTTCCTGAGAAAACCTAAACATAGCCCTAGCCGGCATCGAAGACGACTGAAGAATCGAGCCCCAGGAAATGCGTTGCGGGCCCTTTTCGCCCATCCAAAAGTGCCCCCAAAGGAAGGCTTTGGGTACAAGAGAACTCCCCAGGGGAGCCTTTACGCAGCCCCACATGCAACTGGACCCTCGGGGTTCGCTGTTCCTGAGCAAACCTAAACATAGCTCTAGCCGTCATCGGAGAGAAGTGAAAAATCAGGCCCCAGGAAATGCGTTGCGAGCCCCTTCGGACCATCCAAAAGTGCCCCCAAAGGAAGGCTTTGGGTACAAGTGAACTCCCCAGGGGAGCCTTTACGCAGCCCCACATGCAACTGGACCCTCCAGGTTCACTGTTCCTGAGCAAAACTAAACGTAGCCCTAGCCGTCATCGGAGACGACTGAAAAATCAGGCCCCAGGAAATGCGTTCCGAGCCCTTTTCGCCCATCCAAAAGTGCCCCCAAAGGAAGGCTTTGGGTACAAGTGAACTCCCCAGGGGAGCCTTTACGCAGCCCCACATGCAACTGGACCCTCCAGGTTCGATGTTTCCGAGCATCCCTAAACATAGCCCTAGCGGGCATCGAAGACGACTGAAAAATCAGGCCCCAGGAAATGCATTGCAAGCCCTTTTCGTCGATCCAAAAGTGCCCCCAAAGGAAGGCTTTGGGTACAAGAGAACTCCCCAGGGGAGCCTTTACGCAGCCCCACATGCAACTGGACCCTCCGGGTTCGCTGTTTCCGAGCAACACTAAATATATCACTAGCCAGCATGGGAGAAGACTGAAAACCCTGGCCCCAGAAAGCGCGTTGCAAGCCCTTTTAGATCATCCAAAAGTGTCACCAAAGGAAGGCTTTGGGTACAAGAGAACTCCCCAGGGGAGCCTTTACGCAGCCCCACATGCAACTGGACCCTTCGGGTTCGATTTTTCCGAGCAACCCTAAATATATCCCTAGCCGGCATGGGAGAATACTGAAAAACCGGGCCCCAGAAAACGCGTTGCAAGCCTCTTTGGACCATCCAAAAGTGTCACCAAAGGAAGGCTTTGGGTACAAGTGAACTCCCCAGGGGAGCCTTTACGCAGCCCCACATGCAACTGGACCCTCCGGGTTCGCTGTTTCCGAGCATCCCTCAACATAACCCTAGACGGCATCAAAGACGAATGAAAAATCAAGCCCCAGGAAATGCGTTGCGAGACCTTTTCGCCCATCCAAAAGTGCCCCCAAAGGAGGGCTTTGGGTACAAATGAACTCCCCAGGGGAGCCTTTACGCAGCTCCACATGCAACTGGACCCTCCGGGTTCACTGTTCATGAGCAAACCTAAACGTATCCCTAGCCGTCATCAGAGACCACTGAAAAATCAGGCCCCAGGAAATGCGTTCCGAGCACTTTTCGCCCATCCAAAAGTGCCCCCAAAGGAAGGCTTTGGGTACAATTGAACTCCCCAGGGGAGCCTTTACGCAGCCCCATATACAACTGGACCCTCCGGGTTCGTTGTTTCCGAGCAACCCTAAACCTAGCCCTAGCAGTCATCGGAGACGAGTGAAAAATCAGGCCCCAGGAAATGCCTTGCGAGCCCCTTTGGACCATCCAAAAGTGCCCCCAAAGGAAGGCTTTGGGTACAAGTGAACTCCCCAGGGGAGCCTTTACGCAGCCCCACATGCAACTGGACCCTCCGGGTTCGCTGTTTCCGAGCATCCCTCAACATAACCCTAGCCGGCATCAAAGACGACTGAAAAATCAGGCCCCAGGAAATGCGTTGCGAGCCCTTTTCGCCCATCCAAAAGTGCCCCCAAAGGAAGGCTTTGGGTACAAGAGAACTCCCCAGGGGAGCCTTTACGCAGCCCCACATGCAACTGGACCCTTCGGGTTCGATTTTTCCGAGCAACCCTAAATATATGCCTAGCCGGCATGGGAGAATACTGAAAAACTGGGCCCCAGAAAACGCGTTGCAAGCCTCTTTAGACCATCCAAAAGTGTCACCAAAGGAAGGCTTTGGGTACAAGTGATCTCCCCAGGGGAGCCTTTACGCAGCCCCACATGCAACTGGACCCTCCGGGTTCGCTGTTCATGAGCAAACCTAAACGTAGCCCTAGCCGTCATTGGAGACGACTGAAAAATCAGGCCCCAGGAAATGTGTTGCAAGCCTCTTTGGACCATCCAAAAGTGTCACCAAAGGAAGGCTTTGGGTACAAGTGATCTCCCCAGGGGAGCCTTTACGCAGCCCCACATGCAACTGGACCCTCCGGGTTCGCTGTTCATGAGCAAACCTAAACGTAGCCCTAGCCGTCATTGGAGACGACTGAAAAATCAGGCCCCAGGAAATGTGTTGCGAGCCCCTTTGGACCATCCAAAAGTGCCCCCAAAGGAAGGCTTTGGGTACAAGTGAACTCCCCAGGGGAGCCTTTACGCAGCCCCACATGCAACTGGACCCTCGGGGTTCGCTGTTCCTGAGACAACCTAAACATAGCTCTAGCCGTCATCGGAGAGAAGTGAAAAATCAGGCCCCAGGAAATGCGTTGCGAGCCCCTTCGGACCATCCAAAAGTGCCCCCAAAGGAAGGCTTTGGGTACAAGTGAACTCCCCAGGGGAGCCTTTACGCAGCCCCACATGCAACTGGACCCTCAAGGTTCACTGTTCCTGAGCAAAACTAAACGTAGCCCTAGCCGTCATCGGAGACGACTGAAAAATCAGGCCCCAGGAAATTCGTTGCGAGCCCCTTCGGACCATCCAAAAGTGCCCCCAAAGGAAGGCTTTGGGTACAAGTGAACTCTCCAGGGGAGCCTTTACGCAGCCCCACATGCAACTGGACCCTCCAGGTTCGCTGTTTCCGAGCATCCCTAAACATAGCCCTAGCAGTCATCGGAGACGACTGAAAAATCAGGCCCCAGGATATGCGTTCCGAGCCCTTTTCGCCCATCCAAAAGTGCCCCCAAAGGAAGGCTTTGGGTACAAGTGAACTCCCCAGGGGAGCCTTTACGCAGCCCCACATGCAACTGGACCCTCCAGGTTCGATGTTTCCGAGCATCCCTAAACATAGCTCTAGCGGGCATCGAAGACGACTGAAAAATCAGGCCCCAGGAAATGCATTGCAAGCCCTTTTCGTCGATCCAAAAGTGCCCCCAAAGGAAGGCTTTGGGTACAAGTGAACTCCCCAGGGGAGCCTTTACGCAGCCCCACATGCAACTGGACCCTCCGGGTTCGCTGTTTCCGAGCAACACTAAATATATCACTAGCCAGCGTGGGAGAAGACTGAAAACCCTGGCCCCAGAAAGAGCTTTGCAAGCCCTTTTAGATCATCCAAAAGTGTCACCAAAGGAAGGCTTTGGGTACAAGAGAACTCCCCAGGGGAGCCTTTACGCAGCCCCACATGCAACTGGACCCTTCGGGTTCGATTTTTCCGAGCAACCCTAAATATATCCCTAGCTGGCATGGGAGAATACTGAAAAACCGGGCCCCAGAAAACGCGTTGCAAGCCTCTTTGGACCATCCAAAAGTGTCACCAAAGGAAGGCTTTGGGTACAAGTGAACTCCCCAGGGGAGCCTTTACGCAGCCCCACATGCAACTGGACCCTCCGGGTTCGCTGTTTCCGAGCATCCCTCAACATAACCCTAGACGGCATCAAAGACGAATGAAAAATCAAGCCCCAGGAAATGCGTTGCGAGACCTTTTCGCCCATCCAAAAGTGCCCCCAAAGGAGGGCTTTGGGTACAAATGAACTCCCCAGGGGAGCCTTTACGCAGCCCCACATGCAACTGGACCCTCCGGGTTCACTGTTCATGAGCAAACCTAAACGTAGCCCTAGCAGTCATCGGAGACGACTGAAAAATCAGGCCCCAGGAAATGCGTTCCGAGCCCCTTTGGACCATCCAAAAGTGCCCCCAAAGGAAGGCTTTGGGTACAAGTGAACTCCCCAGGGGAGCCTTTACGCAGCCCCATATGCAACTGGACCCTCCGAGTTCGCTGTTTCCGAGCATCCCTAAACATAGCCCTAGCAGTCATCGGAGACGACTGAAAAATCAGGCCCCAGGAAATGCATTCCGAGCCCCTTTGGACCATCCAAAAGTGTCACCAAAGGAAGGCTTTGGGTACAAGTGAACTCCCCAGGGGAGCCTTTACGCAGCCCCACATGCAACTGGACCCTCCGGGTTCGCTGTTTCTGAGCATCCCTCAACATAGCCCTAGCCGTCATCGGAGACGAGTGAAAAATCAGGCCCCAGGAAATGCGTTGCGAGCCCTTTTCGTCGATCCAAAAGTGCCCCCAAAGGAAGGCTTTGGGTACAAGTGAACTCCCCAGGGGAGCCTTTACGCAGCCCCACATGCAACTGGACCCTTCGGTTTCGATTTTTCCGAGCAACCCTAAATATATCCCTAGCCGGCATGGGAGAAGACTGAAAACCCGGGCCCCAGAAAACGCGTTGCAAGCCCCTTTGGACCATCCAAAAGTGCCCCCAAAGGAAGGCTTTGGGTACAAGAGAACTCCCCAGGGGAGCCTTTACGCAGCCCCACATGCAACTGGACCCTCCGGGTTCGCTTTTCCTGAGCAAACCTAAACGTAGCCCTAGCCGTCATCGGAGACGAGTGAAAAATCAGGCCCCAGGAAATGCGTTGCGAGCCCCTTTGGACCATCCAAAAGTGCCCCCAACGGAAGGCTTTGGGTACATCTGAAGTTCCCAGGGGAGCCTTTACGCAGCCCCACATGCAAATGGACCCTCCGGGTTCACTGTTTCCGAGCAACCCTAAACGTACCCCTAGAAGTCATCGGAGACGAGTGAAAAATCAGGCCCCAGGAAATGCGTTGTGAACCCTTTTCGCCCATCCAAAAGTGCCCCCAAAGGAAGGCTTTGGGTACAAGTGAACTCCCCAGGGGAGCCTTTACGCAGCCCCACATTCAACTGGACCCTCCGGATTCGCTGTTTCCGAGCATCCCTCAACATAGCCCTAGCAGTCATCGGAGACGACTGAAAAATCAGGCCCCAGGAAGTGCGTTCCGATCCCCTTTGGACCATCCAAAAGTGTCACCAAAGGAAGGCTTTGGATACAAGTGAACTCCCCAGGGGAGCCTTTACGCAGCCCCACATGCAACTGGACCGTCCGGGTTCGATTTTTCGAAAATCCCTAAATATATCCCTAGCCGGCATGGGAGAAGACTGAAAACCTGGGCCCCAGAAAACGCGTTGCTAGCCCCTTTGGACCATCCAAAAGTGTCACCAAAGGAAGGCTTTTGGTACAAGTGAACTCCCCAGGGGAGCCTTTACGCAGCCCCACATGCAACTGGACCCTCCGGGTTCGCTGTTTCCGAGCATCCCTAAACATAGCCCTAGCCGTCATAGGAGACGACTGAAAAATCAGGCCCCAGGAAATGCCTTGCGAGCCCTTTTCGCCCATCCAAAAGTGTCACCAAAGGAAGGCTTTGGGTACAAGTGATCTCCCCAGGGGAGCCTTTACGCAGCCCCACATGCAACTGGACCCTCCGGGTTCGCTGTTCCTGAGCAAACCTAAACGTAGCCCTGGCCGTTATCGGAGACGACTGAAAAATCAGGCCCCAGGAAATGCGTTGCAAGCCACTTTGGACCATCCAAAAGTGTCACCAAAAGAAGGCTTTGGGTAAAAGTGAACTCCCCAGGGGAGCCTTTACGCAGCTCACATGCAACTGGCCCCTCCGGGTTCGCTGTTTCCGAGCATCCCTATACATAGCCCTAGCCGGCATCGAAGACGACTGAAGAATCAAGCCCCAGGAAATGCGTTGCGAGCCCTTTTCGTCGATCCAAAAGTGCGCCCAAAGGAAGGCTTTGGGTACAAGAGAACTCCCCAGGGGAGCCTTTACGCAGCCCCACATGCAACTGGACCCTTCGGGTTCGATTTTTCCGAGCAACCCTAAATATATCACCAGCCGGCATGGGAGAAGACTGAAAACCCGGGCCCAGAAAACGCGTTGCAAGCCCCTTTGGACCATCCAAAAGTGTCACCAAAGGAAGGCTTTGGGTACAAGAGAACTCCCCAGGGGAGCCTTTACGCAGCCCCACATGCAACTGGACCCTCGGGGTTCGCTGTTCCTGAGCAAACCTAAACGTAGCCCTGGCCGTCATCGGAGACGACTGAAAAATCAGGCCCCAGGAAATGCGTTGCAAGCCCCTTTGGACCATCCAAAAGTGCCCCCAAAGGAAGGCTTTTGGTACAAGTGAACTCCCCAGGGGAGCCTTTACGCAGCCCCACATGCAACTGGACCCTCCGGGTTCGCTGTTTCCGAGCATCCCTAAACATAGCCCTAGCCGTCATAGGAGAAGACTGAAAAATCAGGCCCCAGGAAATGCCTTGCGAGCCCTTTTCGCCCATCCAAAAGTGTCACCAAAGGAAGGCTTTGGGTACAAGTGAACTCCCCAGGGGAGCCTTTACGCAGCCCCACATGCAACTGGACCCTCCAGGTTCACTGTTCCTGAGCAAAACTAAACGTAAACCTAGCCGTCATCGGAGACGACTGAAAAATCAGGCCCCAGGAAATGCGTTACGAGGCCTTTTCGCCCATCCAAAAGTGCCCCCAAAGGAAGGCTTTGGGTACAAGTGAACTCCCCAGGGGAGCCTTTACGCAGCCCCACATGCAACTGGACCCTCCGAGTTCGCTGTTTCCAGGCATCCCTAAACATATCAATAGCAGTCATCGGAGACGACTGAAAAATCAAGCCCCAGGAAATGCGTTGCGAGCCCTTTTCGCCCATCCAAAAGTGCCCCCAAAGGAAGGCTTTGGGTACAAGAGAACTCCCCAGGGGAGCCTTTACGCAGCCCCACATGCAACTGGACCCTCCGGGTTCGCTGTTCATGAGCAAACCTAAACGTAGCCCTAGCCGTCATTGGAGACGACTGAAAAATCAGGCCCCAGGAAATGTGTTGCGAGCCCCTTTGGACCATCCAAAAGTGTACGCAAAGGAAGGCTTTGGGTACAAGTGATCTCCCCAGGGGAGCCTTTACGCAGCCCCACATGCAACTGGACCCTCCGGGTTCGCTGTTCCTGAGCAAACCTAAACATAGCCCTAGCCGGCATCGAAGACGACTGAAGAATCGAGCCCCAGGAAATGCGTTGCGGGCCCTTTTCGCCCATCCAAAAGTGCCCCCAAAGGAAGGCTTTGGGTACAAGAGAACTCCCCAGGGGAGCCTTTACGCAGCCCCACATGGAACTGGACCCTCGGGGTTCGCTGTTCCTGAGCAAACCTAAACGTAGCCCTAGCCGTCATCGGAGACGACTGAAAAATCAGGCCCAGGAAATGCGTTGCGAGCCCCTTCGGACCATCCAAAAGTGCCCCCAAAGGAAGGCTTTGGGTACAAGTGAACTCCCCAGGGGAGCCTTTACGCAGCCCCACATGCAACTGGACCCTCCGGGTTCGCTGTTTCCGAGCATCCCTAAACATAGCCCTAGCCGTCATCGGAGACGAGTGAAAAATCAGGCCCCAGGAAATCCGTTCCGAGCCCTTTTCGACCATCCAAAAGTGCCCCCAAAGGAAGGCTTTGGGTACAAGTGAACTCCCCAGGGGAGCCTTTACGCAGCCCCACATGCAACTGGACCCTCCGGGTTCGCTGTTTCCGAGCATCCCTAAACATAGCCCTAGCGGGCATCGAAGGCGACTGAAAAATCAGGCCCCAGGAAATGCATTGCGAGCCCTTTTCGTCGATCCAAAAGTGCCCCCAAAGGAAGGCTTTGGGTACAAGTGAACTCCTCAGGGGAGCCTTTACGCAGCCCCACATGCAACTGGACCCTCCGGGTTCGCTGTTTCCGAGTATCCCTAAATATAGCCCTAGCCGGCATCGATGACGACTGAAAAATCAGGCCCCAGGAAATGCGTTGCGAGCCCCTTTGGACCATCCAAAAGTGCCCCCAAAGGAAGGCTTTGGATACAAGTGAACTCCCCAGGGGAGCCTTTACGCAGCCCCACATGCAACTAGACTCTCCGGGTTCGATTTTTCCGAGCAATCCTAAATATATCCCTAGCCGGCATGGGAGAAGACTGAAAACCCGGGCCCCAGAAAACGCGTTGCAAGCCCCTTTGGACCATCCAAAAGTGTCACCAAAGGAAGGCTTTGGGTACAAGTGAACTCCCCAGGGGAGCCTTTACGCAGCCCCACATGCAACTGGACCCTCCGGGTTCACTGTTCATGAGCAAACCTAAACGTAGCCCTAGCCGTCATCAGAGACCACTGAAAAATCAGGCCCCAGGAAATGCGTTGCGAGCCCTTTTCGCCCATCCAAAAGTGTCACCAAAGGAAGGCTTTGGGTACAAGTGAACTCCCCAGGGGAGCCTTTACGCAGCCCCACATGCAACTGGACCCTCCGGCTTCGCTTTTCATGAGCAAACCTAAACGTAGCCCTAGCCGTCATAGGAGACGACTGAAAAATCAGGCCACAGGAAATGTGTTGCGAGCCCCTTTGGACCATCCAAAAGCGTACGCAAAGGAAGGCTTTGGGTACAAGAGAGCTCCACAGGGGAGCCTTTACGCAGCCCCACATGCAACTGGACCCTCGGGGTTCGCTGTTCCTGAGCAAACCTAAAAGTATCCCTAGCCGTCATCGGAGAGAAGTGAAAAATCAGGCCCCAGGAAATGCGTTGCGAGCCCCTTCGGACCATCCAAAAGTGCCCCCAAAGGAAGGCTTTGGGTACAAGTGAACTCCCCAGGGGAGCCTTTACGCAGCCCCACATGCAACTGGACCCTCCAGGTTCACTGTTCCTGAGCAAAACTAAACGTAGCCCTAGCCGTCATCGGAGACGACTGAAAAATCAGGCCCCAGGAAATGCGTTCCGAGGCCTTTTCGCCCATCCAAATGTGCCCCCAAAGGAAGGCTTTGCGTACAAGTGAACTCCCCAGGGGAGCCTTTATGCAGCCCCACATGCAACTGGACCCTCGGGGTACGCTGTTCCTGAGCATCCCTAAACATATCCCTAGCAGTCATCGGAGACGACTTAAAAATCAAGCCCCAGGAAATGCGTTGCGAGCCCTTTTCGCCCATCCAAAAGTGCCCCCAAAGGAAGGCTTTGGGTACAAGTGAACTCCCCAGGGGAGCCTTTACGCAGCCCCACATGCAACTGGACCCTTCGGGTTCGATTTTTCCAAGCAACCCTAAATATATCCCTAGCCGGCATGGGAGAAGACTGAAAACCCGAGCCCCAGAAAATGCGTTGCAAGCCCCTTTGGACCATCCAAAAGTGTCACCAAAGGAAGGCTTTGGGTACAAGTGATCTCCCCAGGGGAGCCTTTACGCAGCCCCACATGCAACTGGACCCTCCGGGTTCGCTGTTCATGAGCAAACCTAAACGTAGCCCTAGCCGTCATCAGAGACCACTGAAAAATCAGGCCCCAGGAAATGTGTTGCGAGCCCCTTTGGACCATCCAAAAGTGTACGCAAAGGAAGGCTTTGGGTACAAGTGATCTCCCCAGGGGAGCCTTTACGCAGCCCCACATGCAACTGGACCCTCCGGGTTCACTGTTCCTGAGAAAACCTAAACATAGCCCTAGCCGGCATCGAAGACGACTGAAGAATCGAGCCCCAGGAAATGCGTTGCGGGCCCTTTTCGCCCATCCAAAAGTGCCCCCAAAGGAAGGCTTTGGGTACAAGAGAACTCCCCAGGGGAGCCTTTACGCAGCCCCACATGCAACTGGACCCTCGGGGTTCGCTGTTCCTGAGCAAACCTAAACATAGCTCTAGCCGTCATCGGAGAGAAGTGAAAAATCAGGCCCCAGGAAATGCGTTGCGAGCCCCTTCGGACCATCCAAAAGTGCCCCCAAAGGAAGGCTTTGGGTACAAGAGAACTCCCCAGGGGAGCCTTTAGGCAGCCCCACATGCAACTGGACCCTCGGGGTTCGCTGTTCCTGAGCAAACCTAAACATAGCTCTAGCCGTCATCGGAGAGAAGTGAAAAATCAGGCCCCAGGAAATGCGTTGCGAGCCCCTTCGGACCATCCAAAAGTGCCCCCAAAGGAAGGCTTTGGGTACAAGTGAACTCCCCAGGGGAGCCTTTACGCAGCCCCACATGCAACTGGACCCTCCGGGTTCACTGTTCCTGAGAAAACCTAAACATAGCCCTAGCCGGCATCGAAGACGACTGAAGAATCGAGCCCCAGGAAATGCGTTTCGGGCCCTTTTCGCCCATCCAAAAGTGCCCCCAAAGGAAGGCTTTGGGTACAAGAGAACTCCCCAGGGGAGCCTTTACGCAGCCCCACATGCAACTGGACCCTCGGGGTTCGCTGTTCCTGAGCAAACCTAAACATAGCTCTAGCCGTCATCGGAGAGAAGTGAAAAATCAGGCCCCAGGAAATGCGTTGCGAGCCCCTTCGGACCATCCAAAAGTGCCCCCAAAGGAAGGCTTTGGGTACAAGTGAACTCCCCAGGGGAGCCTTTACGCAGCCCCACATGCAACTGGACCCTCCAGGTTCACTGTTCCTGAGCAAAACTAAACGTAGCCCTAGCCGTCATCGGAGACGACTGAAAAATCAGGCCCCAGGAAATGCGTTCCGAGCCCTTTTCGCCCATCCAAAAGTGCCCCCAAAGGAAGGCTTTGGGTACAAGTGAACTCCCCAGGGGAGCCTTTACGCAGCCCCACATGCAACTGGACCCTCCAGGTTCGATGTTTCCGAGCATCCCTAAACATAGCCCTAGCGGGCATCGAAGACGACTGAAAAATCAGGCCCCAGGAAATGCATTGCAAGCCCTTTTCGTCGATCCAAAAGTGCCCCCAAAGGAAGGCTTTGGGTACAAGAGAACTCCCCAGGGGAGCCTTTACGCAGCCCCACATGCAACTGGACCCTCCGGGTTCGCTGTTTCCGAGCAACACTAAATATATCACTAGCCAGCATGGGAGAAGACTGAAAACCCTGGCCCCAGAAAGCGCGTTGCAAGCCCTTTTAGATCATCCAAAAGTGTCACCAAAGGAAGGCTTTGGGTACAAGAGAACTCCCCAGGGGAGCCTTTACGCAGCCCCACATGCAACTGGACCCTTCGGGTTCGATTTTTCCGAGCAACCCTAAATATATCCCTAGCCGGCATGGGAGAATACTGAAAAACCGGGCCCCAGAAAACGCGTTGCAAGCCTCTTTGGACCATCCAAAAGTGTCACCAAAGGAAGGCTTTGGGTACAAGTGAACTCCCCAGGGGAGCCTTTACGCAGCCCCACATGCAACTGGACCCTCCGGGTTCGCTGTTTCCGAGCATCCCTCAACATAACCCTAGACGGCATCAAAGACGAATGAAAAATCAAGCCCCAGGAAATGCGTTGCGAGACCTTTTCGCCCATCCAAAAGTGCCCCCAAAGGAGGGCTTTGGGTACAAATGAACTCCCCAGGGGAGCCTTTACGCAGCTCCACATGCAACTGGACCCTCCGGGTTCACTGTTCATGAGCAAACCTAAACGTAGCCCTAGCCGTCATCAGAGACCACTGAAAAATCAGGCCCCAGGAAATGCGTTCCGAGCACTTTTCGCCCATCCAAAAGTGCCCCCAAAGGAAGGCTTTGGGTACAAGTGAACTCCCCAGGGGAGCCTTTACGCAGCCCCATATACAACTGGACCCTCCGGGTTCGTTGTTTCCGAGCAACCCTAAACCTAGCCCTAGCAGTCATCGGAGACGAGTGAAAAATCAGGCCCCAGGAAATGCCTTGCGAGCCCCTTTGGACCATCCAAAAGTGCCCCCAAAGGAAGGCTTTGGGTACAAGTGAACTCCCCAGGGGAGCCTTTACGCAGCCCCACATGCAACTGGACCCTCCGGGTTCGCTGTTTCCGAGCATCCCTCAACATAACCCTAGCCGGCATCAAAGACGACTGAAAAATCAGGCCCCAGGAAATGCGTTGCGAGCCCTTTTCGCCCATCCAAAAGTGCCCCCAAAGGAAGGCTTTGGTTACAAGAGAACTCCCCAGGGGAGCCTTTACGCAGCCCCACATGCAACTGGACCCTTCGGGTTCGATTTTTCCGAGCAACCCTAAATATATGCCTAGCCGGCATGGGAGAATACTGAAAAACTGGGCCCCAGAAAACGCGTTGCAAGCCTCTTTAGACCATCCAAAAGTGTCACCAAAGGAAGGCTTTGGGTACAAGTGATCTCCCCAGGGGAGCCTTTACGCAGCCCCACATGCAACTGGACCCTCCGGGTTCGCTGTTCATGAGCAAACCTAAACGTAGCCCTAGCCGTCATTGGAGACGACTGAAAAATCAGGCCCCAGGAAATGTGTTGCAAGCCTCTTTGGACCATCCATAAGTGTCACCAAAGGAAGGCTTTGGGTACAAGTGAACTCCCCAGGGGAGCCTTTACGCAGCCCCACATGCAACTGGACCCTCGGGGTTCGCTGTTCCTGAGACAACCTAAACATAGCTCTAGCCGTCATCGGAGAGAAGTGAAAAATCAGGCCCCAGGAAATGCGTTGCGAGCCCCTTCGGACCATCCAAAAGTGCCCCCAAAGGAAGGCTTTGGGTACAAGTGAACTCCCCAGGGGAGCCTTTACGCAGCCCCACATGCAACTGGACCCTCAAGGTTCACTGTTCCTGAGCAAAACTAAACGTAGCCCTAGCCGTCATCGGAGACGACTGAAAAATCAGGCCCCAGGAAATTCGTTGCGAGCATCTTCGGACCATCCAAAAGTGCCCCCAAAGGAAGGCTTTGGGTACAAGTGAACTCTCCAGGGGAGCCTTTACGCAGCCCCACATGCAACTGGACCCTCCAGGTTCGCTGTTTCCGAGCATCCCTAAACATAGCCCTAGCAGTCATCGGAGACGATTGAAAAATCAGGCCCCAGGATATGCGTTCCGAGCCCTTTTCGCCCATCCAAAAGTGCCCCCAAAGGAAGGCTTTGGGTACAAGTGAACTCCCCAGGGGAGCCTTTACGCAGCCCCACATGCAACTGGACCCTCCAGGTTCGATGTTTCCGAGCATCCCTAAACATAGCCCTAGCGGGCATCGAAGACGACTGAAAAATCAGGCCCCAGGAAATGCATTGCAAGCCCTTTTCGTCGATCCAAAAGTGCCCCCAAAGGAAGGCTTTGGGTACAAGTGAACTCCCCAGGGGAGCCTTTACGCAGCCCCACATGCAACTGGACCCTCCGGGTTCGCTGTTTCCGAGCAACACTAAATATATCACTAGCCAGCGTGGGAGAAGACTGAAAACCCTGGCCCCAGTAAACGCGTTGCAAACCCCTTTGGACCATCCAAAAGTATCACCAAAGGAAGGCTTTGGGTACAAGAGAACTCCCCAGGGGAGCCTTTACGCAGCCCCACACGCAACTGGACCCTCCGGGTTCGCTGTTCCTGAGCAAACCTAAACGTAGCCCTGGCCGTCATCGGAGACGAGTGAAAAATCAGGCCCCAGGAAATGCGTTGCAAGCCCCTTTGGACCATCCAAAAGTGCCCCCAAAGGAAGGCTTTGGGTACGTCTGAAGTTCCCAGGGGAGCCTTTACGCAGCCCCATATGCAACTGGACCCTCCGAGTTCGCTGTTTCCGAGCATCCCTAAACATAGCCCTAGCAGTCATCGGAGACGACTGAAAAATCAGGCCCCAGGAAATGCGTTCCGAGGCCTTTTCGCCCATCCAAAAGTGTCACCAAAGGAAGGCTTTGGATACAAGTGAACTCCCCAGGGGAGCCTTTACGCAGCCCCACATGCAACTGGACCCTTCGGGTTCGATTTTTCCGAGCAACCCTAAATATATCACTAGCCAGCATGGGAGAAGACTGAAAACCCGGGCCCCAGAAAACGCGTTGCAAGCCCCTTTGGACAATCCAAAAGTGTCACCAAAGGAAGGCTTTGGGTACAAGTGAACTCCCCAGGGGAGCCTTTACGCAGCCCCACATGCAACTGGACCCTCCGGGTTCGCTGTTTCCGAGGATCCCTAAACATAGACCTAGACGGCATCGAAGACGACTGAAAAATCAGGCCCCAGGAAATGCGTTGCGAGCCCTTTTCGCTCATCTAAAAGTGTCACCAAAGGAAGGCTTTGGGTACAAGTGAACTCCCCAGGGGAGCCTTTACACAGCCCCACATGCAACTAGACCCTCCGGGTTCGCTGTTTCCGAGGATCCTTAAACGTAGCCCTAGCCGGCATCGAAGACGACTGAAAAATCAGGCCCCAGGAAATGCGTTGCGAGCCCTTTTCACCCATCCAAAAGTGCCCCCAAAGGAAGGCTTTGGGTACAAGTGAACTCCCCAGGGGAGCCTTTACGCAGCCCCACATGCAACTGGATCCTCCGCGTTCGCTGTTTCCGAGCATCCCTAAACATAGCCCTAGACCGAATTGAAGACGACTGAAAAATCAGGCCCCAGGAAATGCGTTGCGAGCCCTTTTCGCCTATCCAAAAGTGCCCCCAAAGGAAGGCTTTGGGTACAAGAGAACTCCCCAGGGGACCCTTTACGCAGCCCCACATGCAAATGGACCCTTCGGGTTCGATTTTTCCGAGCAACCCTAAATATATCCCTAGCCAGCATGGGAGAAGACTGAAAACCCTGGCCCCAGAAAACGCGTTGCAAGCCCCTTTGGACCATCCAAAAGTGTCACCAAAGGAAGGCTTTGGGTACAAGTGAACTCCCCAGGGGAGCCTTTACGCAGCCCCACATGCAACTGGACCCTCCGGGTTCGATTTTTTGAACAACCCTAAATATATCCCTAGCCGGCATGGGAGAAGACTGAAAACCCGTGCCCCAGAAAACGCGTTGCAAGCCCCTTTGGACCATCCAAAAGTGTCACCATAGGAAGGCTTTGGGTACAAGAGAACTCCCCAGGGGAGCCTTTACGCAGCCCCACATGCAACTGGAACCTCCGGGTTCGCTGTTCCTGAGCAAACCTAAACGTAGCCCTAGCCGTCATCGGAGACGACTGAAAAATCAGGCCCCAGGAAATGCGTTACAAGCCCCTTTGGACCATCCAAAAGTGCCCACAAAGGAAGGCTTTGGGTACAAGTGATCTCCCCAGGGGAGCCTTTACGCAGCCCCACATGCAACTGGACCCTCTGGGTTCGCTGTTCCTGAGCAAACCTAAAAGTAACCCTAGCCGTCATCGGAGACGACTGAAAAATCAGGCCCCAGGAAATGCTTTGCGAGACATTTTCGCCCATCCAAATGTGCCCCCAATGGAAGACTTTGGGTACAAGTGAACTCCCCAGGGGAGCCTTTACGCAGCCCCACATGCAACTGGACACTCCGGGTTCGCTGTTTCCGATCATCCCTAAACATATCCCTAACCGGCATCGATGACGACTGAAAAATCACGCCCCAGGATATGCGTTGCGAGCCCTTTTCGCCCATCCAAAAGTGCCCCCAAAGGAAGGCTTTGGGTACAAGAGAACTCCCCAGGGGAGCCTTTACGCAGCCCCACATGCAACTAGACCCTCCGGGTTCGCTGTTTCCGAGCATCCCTAAACATAGCCCTAGCCGGCATCGAAGACGACTGAAAAATCAGGCACCTTGAAATGCGTTGCAAGTCCCTTTGGACCATCCAAAAGTGCCCCCAAATGAAGGTTTTGGGTACAAGTGAACTCCCCAGGGGAGTCTTTACGCAGCCCCACATGCAACTGGACCCTCCGGGTTCACTGTTCCTGAGCAAACCTAAACGTAGCCCTAGCCGTCATCGGAGACGAGTGAAAAATCAGGCCCCAGGAAATGCATTCCGAGGCCTTTTCGCCCATCCAAAAGTGCCCCCAAAGGAAGGCTTTGGGTACAAGAGAACTCCCCAGGGGAGCCTTTACGCAGCCCCACATGCAACTGGACCCTCCGGGTTCGCTGTTTCCGAGCATCCCTAAACATAGCCCTAGCCGGCATTGAAGACGACTGAAAAATCAGGCCCCAGGAAATGCGTTCCGAGCCCCTTTGGACCATCCAAAAGTGTCACCAAAGGAAGGCTTTGGGTGCAAGTGAACTCCCCAGGGGAGCCTTTACGCAGCCCCACATGCAACTGGACCCTCCGGGTTCGCTGTTTCCGAGCATCCCTAAACGTAGCCCTAGCCGTCATCGGAGACGACTGAAAAATCAGGCCCCAGGAAATGTGTTGCGAGCCCCTTTGGACCATCCAAAAGTGCCCCCAAAGGAAGGCTTTGGGTACAAGAGAACTCCCCAGGGGAGCCTTTACGCAGCCCCACATGCAACTGGACCCTCCGGGTTCACTGTTTCCGAGCAACCCTAAACGTACCCCTAGAAGTCATCGGAGACGAGTGAAAAATCAGGCCCCAGGAAATGCGTTGCGAGCCCTTTTCGCCCATCCAAAAGTGCCCCCAAAGGAAGGCTTTGGGTACAAGAGAACTCCCCAGGGGAGCCTTTACGCAGCCCCACATGCAACTGGACCCTCCGGGTTCGCTGTTTCTGAGCATCCCTAAACATAGCCCTAGCCGGCATAGAAGAAAACTGAAAAATCAGGCCCCAGGAAATGCGTTTCGAGCCCTTTTCGCCCATCTAAGAGTGCCCCCAAAAGTAAGGCTTTGGGTACAAGTGAACTCCCCAGGGGAGCCTTTACGCAGCCCCACATGCAACTGGACCCTCCGGGTTCGCTGTTTCCGAGCATTTCTATACATAGCCCTAGCAGTCATCGAAGACGACTGAAAAATCAGGCCCCAGGAAATCCGTTGCGAGCCCATTTCGTCGATCCAAAAGTGACCCCAAAGGAAGGCTTTGGGTACAAGAGAACTCCCCAGGGGAGCCTTTACGCAGCCCCACATGCAAATGGACCCTTCGAGTTCGATTTTTCCGAGCAACCCTAAATATATGCCTAGCCGGCATGGGAGAATACTGAAAAACCGGTCCCCAGAAAACGCGTTGCAAGACTCTTTGGACCATCCAAATGTGTCACCAAAGGAAGGCTTTGGGTACAAGTGAACTCCCCAGGGGAGCCTTTACGCAGCCCCACATGCAACTGGACCTTCCGGGTTCGCTGTTCCTGAGCAAACCGAAATGTAGCCCTGGCCGTCATCGCAGATGTGTGAAAAATCAGGCCCCAGGAAATGCGTTGCGAGCCCTTTTCGCCCATCCAAATGTGCCCCCAAAAAAAGACTTTGGGTACAAGAGAACTCCCCAAGGGAGCCTTTACGCAGCCCCACATGCAACTGGACCCTCCGGGTTCGCTGTTTTCGAGCATCCCTAAACATAGCCCTAGCCGGCATCGAAGACGACTGAAAAATCAGGCCCCAGGAAATGCGTTGCGAGCCCTTTTCGTCGATCCAAAAGTGCCCCCAAAGGAAGGCTTTGGGTACAAGAGAACTCCCCAGGGGAGCCTTTACGCAGCCCCACATGCAACTGGACCCTTCGGGTTCGATGTTTCCGAGCAACCCTAAATATATGCCTAGCCGGCATGGGAGAAGACTGAAAATCCTGGCCCCAGAAAACGCGTTGCAAGCCCCTTTGGACCATCCAAAAGTATCACCAAAGGAAGGCTTTGGGTACAAGAGAACTCCCCAGGGGAGCCTTTACGCAGCCCCACATGCAACTGGACCCTTCGGGTTCGATTTTTCTGAGCATCCCTATACATAGCCCTAGCCGGCATCGAAGACGAATGAAAAATCAGGCCCCAGGAAATGTGTTGCGAGCCCCTTTGGACCATCCAAAAGTGTCACCAAAGGAAGGCTTTGGGTACAAGAGAACTCCCCAGGGGAGCCTTTACGCAGCCCCACATGCAAATGGACCCTCCGGGTTCGCTGTTCATGAGCAAACCTAAACGTAGCCCTAGCCGTCATCGGAGACGACTGAAAAATCAGGCCCCAGGAAATGCGTTCCGAGGTCTTTTCGCCCATCCAAATGTGCCCCCAAAGGAAGGCGTTGGGTACATCTGAAGTTCCCAGGGGAGCCTTTACGCAGCCCCACATGCAACTGGACCCTCCGGGTTCGATTTTTCCGAGCAACCCTAAACATAACCCTAGCCGGCATGGGAGAAGACTGAAAACCCGGGCCCCAGAAAACGCGTTGCAAGCCCATTTGGACCATCCAAAAGTGTCACCAAAGGAAGGCTTTGGGTACAAGTGAACTCCCCAGGGGAGCCTTTACGCAGCCCCACATGCAACTGGACCCTCCGGGTTCGCTGTTTCCGAGCATCCCTATACATAGCCCTAGCCGGCATCGAAGACGACTGAAAAATCAGGCCCCAGGAAATGCGTTGCGAGCCCTTTTCGTCGATCCAAAAGTGCCCCCAAAGGAAGGCTTTGGGTACAAGAGAACTCCCCAGGGGAGCCTTTACGCAGCCCCACATGCAACTGGACCCTTCGGGTTCGATTTTTCCGAGCAACCCTAAATACATGACTAGCCGGCATGGGAGAAGACTGAAAACCCCGGCCCCAGAAAACGCCTTGCAAGCCCCTTTGGACCATCCAAAAGTATCACCAAAGGAAGGCTTTGGGTACAAGAGAACTCCCCAGGGGAGCCTTTACGCAGCCCCACATGCAACTGGACCCTCCGGGTTCGCGGTTCCTGAGCAAACCTAAACGTAGCCCTATCCGGCATCGAAGACGAATGAAAAATCAGGCCCCAGGAAATGTGTTGCGAGCCCCTTTGGACCATCCAAAACTGTCACCAAAGGAAGGCTTTGGGTACAAGAGAACTCCCCAGGGGAGCCTTTACGCAGCCCCACATGCAACTGGACCCATCGGGTTCGATTTTTCCGAGCAACCCTAAATATATCCCTAGCCGGCATGGGAGAAGACTGAAAACCCGGGCCCCAGAAAACGCGTTGTAAGCCCCGTTGGACCATCCAAAAGTGTCACCAAAGGAAGGCTTTGGGTACAAGAGAACTCCCCAGGGGAGCCTTTACGCAGCCCCACATGCAACTGGACCCTCCGGGTTCGCTGTTCATGAGCAAACCTAAACGTAGCCCTAGCCGTCATCGGAGACGACTGAAAAATCAGGCCCCAGGAAATGCGTTCCGAGGCCTTTTCGCCCATCCAAATGTGCCCCCAAAGGAAGGCGTTGGGTACATCTGAAGTTCCCAGGGGAGCCTTTACGCAGCCCCACATGCAACTGGACCCTCCGGGTTCGATTTTTCCGAGCAACACTAAACATAACCCTAGCCGGCATGGGAGAAGACTGAAAACCCGGGCCCCAGAAAACGCGTTGCAAGCCCATTTGGACCATCCCAAAGTGTCACCAAAGGAAGGCTTTGGGTACAAGTGAACTCCCCAGGGGAGCCTTTACGCAGCCCCACATGCAACTGGACCCTCCGGGTTCGCTGTTCCTGAGCAAACCGAAATGTAGCCCTGGCCGTCATCGCAGATGTGTGAAAAATCAGGCCCCAGGAAATGCGTTGCGAGGCCTTTTCGCCCATCCAAATGTGCCCCCAAAAAAAGACTTTGGGTACAAGAGAACTCCCCAAGGGAGCCTTTACGCAGCCCCACATGCAACTGGACCCTCCGGGTCCGCTGTTCCTGAGCAAACCTAAACGTAGCCCTAGCCATCATCGGAGACGAGTGAAAAATCAGGCCCCAGGAAATGCGTTGCGAGACCTTTTCGCCCATCCAAATGTGCCCCCAAAGGAAGACTTTGGGTACAAGAGAACTCCCCAGGGGAGCCTTTACGCAGCCCCACATGCAACTGGACCCTCCGGGTTCGCTGTTTCCGAGCATCCCTAAACATAACCCTAGCCGGCATCGAAGAAAACTGAAAAATCAGGCCCCAGGAAATGCGTTGCGAGCCCTTTTCGCCCATCTAAGAGTGCCCCCAAAGGAAGGCTTTGGGTACAAGTGAACTCCCCAGGGGAGCCTTTACGCAGCCCCACATGCAACTGGACCCTCCGGGTTCGCTGTTTCCGAGCATCCCTAAACATAGCCCTAGCCGGCATCGAAGACGACTGAAAAATCAGGCCCCAGGAAATGCGTTGCGAGCCCTTTTCGTCGATCCAAAAGTGCCCCCAAAGGAAGGCTTTGGGTACAAGAGAACTCCCCAGGGGAGCCTTTACGCAGCCCCACATGCAACTGGACCCTTCGGGTTCGATTTTTCCGAGCAACCCTAAATATATGACTAGCCGGCATGGGAGAAGACTGAAAACCCTGGCCCCAGAAAACGCGTTGCAAGCCCCTTTGGACCATCCAAAAGTATCACCAAAGGAAGGCTTTGGGTACAAGAGAACTCCCCAGGGGAGCCTTTACGCAGCCCCACATGCAACTGGACCCTTCGGGTTCGATTTTTCCGAGCAACCCTAAATATATCCCTAGCCGGCATGGGAGAAGACTGAAAACCCGGGCCCCAGAAAACGCGTTGCAAGCCCCGTTGGACCATCCAAAAGTGTCACCAAATAAAGGCTTTGGGTACAAGAGAACTCCCCAGGGGAGCCTTTACGCAGCCCCACATGCAACTGGACCCTCCGGGTTCGCTGTTCATGAGCAAACCTAAACGTAGCCATAGCCGTCATCGGAGACGACTGAAAAATCAGGCCCCAGGAAATGCGTTCCGAGGCCTTTTCGCCCATCCAAATGTGCCCCCAAAGGAAGGCGTTGGGTACATCTGAAGTTCCCAGGGGAGCCTTTACGCAGCCCCACATGCAACTGGACCCTCCGGGTTCGATTTTTCCGAGCAACACTAAACATAACCCTAGCCGGCATGGGAGAAGACTGAAAACCCGGGCCCCAGAAAACGCGTTGCAAGCCCATTTGGACCATCCAAAAGTGTCACCAAAGGAAGGCTTTGGGTACAAGTGAACTCCCCAGGGGAGCCTTTACGCAGCCCCACATGCAACTGGACCCTCCGTGTTCGCTGTTCCTGAGCAAACCGAAATGTAGCCCTGGCCGTCATCGCAGATGTGTGAAAAATCAGGCCCCAGGAAATGCGTTGCGAGGCCTTTTCGCCCATCCAAATGTGCCCCCAAAAAAAGACTTTGGGTACAAGAGAACTCCCCAAGGGAGCCTTTACGCAGCCCCACATGCAACTGGACCCTCCGGGTCCGCTGTTCCTGAGCAAACCTAAACGTAGCCCTAGCCATCATCGGAGACGAGTGAAAAATCAGGCCCCAGGAAATGCGTTCCAAGCCCTTTTCGCCCATCAAAAAGTGCCCCCAAAGGAAGGCTTTGGGTACAAGTGAACTCCCCAGGGGAGCCTTTACGCAGCCCCACATGCAACTGGACCCTCCAGGTTCGCTGTTTCCGAGCATCCCTAAACATAGCCCTAGCCGGCATCGAAGAAAACTGAAAAATCAGGCCCCAGGAAATGCGTTGCGAGCCCTTTTCGCCCATCTAAGAGTGCCCCCAAAGGAAGGCTTTGGGTACAAGTGAACTCCCCAGGGGAGCCTTTACGCAGCCCCACATGCAACTGGACCCTCCGGGTTCGCTGTTTCCGAGCATCCCTAAACATAGCCCTAGCCGGCATCGAAGACGACTGAAAAATCAGGCCCCAGGAAATGCGTTGCGAGCCCTTTTCGTCGATCCAAAAGTGCCCCCAAAGGAAGGCTTTGGGTACAAGAGAACTCCCCAGGGGAGCCTTTACGCAGCCCCACATGCAACTGGACCCTTCGGGTTCGATTTTTCCGAGCAACCCTAAATATATGACTAGCCGGCATGGGAGAAGACTGAAAACCCTGGCCCCAGAAAACGCGTTGCAAGCCCCTTTGGACCATCCAAAAGTATTACCAAAGGAAGGCTTTGGGTAGAAGAGAACTCCCCAGGGGAGCCTTTACGCAGCCCCACACGCAACTGGACCCTCCGGGTTCGCTGTTCCTGAGCAAACCTAAACGTAACCCTGGCCGTCATCGGAGACGACTGAAAAATCAGGCCCCAGGAAATGCGTTCCGAGGCCTTTTTTCCCATCCAAATGTGCCCCCAAAGGAAGGCGTTGGGTACATCTGAAGTTCCCAGGGGAGCCTTTACGCAGCCCCACATGCAACTGGACCCTCCGGGTTCGCTGTTTCCGAGCGTCCCTAACCATAGCCCTAGCAGTCATCCGAGACGAGTGAAAAATCAGGCCCCAGGAAATGCGTTCCGAGACCTTTTCGCCCATCCAAATGTGCCCCCAAAAAAAGACTTTGGGTACAAGAGAACTCCCCAGGGGAGCCTTTACGCAGCCCCACATGCAACTGGACCCTCCGGGTTCGCTGTTTCCGAGCATACCTAAATATAGCCCTAGCCGGCATCGAAGACGACTGAAAAATCAGGCCCCAGGAAATGCGTTGCGAGCCCCTTTGGACCATCCAAAAGTGCCCACAAAGGAAGGCTTTGGGTACATCTGAAAGTCCCAGGGGAGCCTTTACGCAGCCCCACATGCAACTGGACCCTTCGGGTTCGATTTTTCCGAGCAACCCTAAATATATCCCTAGCCGGCATGGGAGAAGACTGAAAACCCTGGCCCCAGAAAACGCGTTGCAAGCCCCTTTGGACCATCCAAAAGTGTCACCAAAGGAAGGCTTTGGGTACAAGAGAACTCCCCAGGGGAGCCTTTACGCAGCCCCACATGCAACTGGACCGTCCGGGTTCGATTTTTCAAACAACCCTAAATATATCCCTAGCCGGCATGGGAGAAGACTGAAAACCCAGGCCCCAGAAAACGCGTTGCAAGCCCCTTTGGACCATCCAAAAGTGTCACCAAAGGAAGGCTTTGGGTACAAGTGAACTCCCCAGGGGAGCCTTTACGCAGCCCCACATGCAACTGGACCCTCCGGGTTCGCTGTTCCGGAGCAAACCTTAACGTATCCCTGGCCGTCATCGGAGTCGACTGAAAAATCAGGCCCCAAAAAATGCGTTGCGAGCCCCTTTGGACCATCCAAAAGTGCCCCCAAAGGAAGGCTTTGGGTACAAGAGAACTCCCCAGGGGAGCCTTTACGCAGCCCCACATGCAACTGGACCCTCCGCGTTCGCTGTTTCCGAGCATCCCTAAACATAGCCCTAGCAGTCATCGGAGACGACTGAAAAATCAGGCCCCAGGAAATGCGTTACGAGCCCTTTTCGCCCATCCAAAAGTGCCCCCAAAGGAAGGCTTTGGGTACAAGAGAACTCCCCAGGGGAGCCTTTACGCAGCCTCACATGCAACTGGACCCTTCGGGTTCGATTTTTCCGAGCAACCCTAAATATATCACTAGCCGGCATGGGAGAAGACTGAAAACCCTGGCCCCAGTAAACGCGTTGCAAACACCTTTGGACCATCCAAAAGTATCACCAAAGGAAGGCTTTGGGTACAAGAGAACTCCCCAGGAGAGCCTTTACGCAGCCCCACACGCAACTGGACCCTCCGGGTTCGCTGTTCCTGAGCAAACCTAAACGTAGCCCTGGCCGTCATCGGAGACGAGTGAAAAATCAGGCCCCAGGAAATGCGTTGCAAGCCCCTTTGGACCATCCAAAAGTGCCCCCAAAGGAAGGCTTTGGGTACAAGTGAACTCCCCAGGGGAGCCTTTACGCAGCCCCACATGCAACTGGACCCTCCGCGTTCGCTGTTTCCGAGCATCCCTAAACATAGCCCTAGCCGGCATCGAAGACGACTGAAAAATCAGGCCCCAGGAAATGCGTTGCGAGCCCTTTTCGCCCATCCAAAAGTGCCCCCAAAGGAAGGCTTTGGGTACAAGAGAACTCCCCAGGGGAGCCTTTACGCAGCCCCACATGCAACTGGACCCTCCGGGTTCGCTGTTTCCGAGCATCCCAAAACATATCCCTAGCCGGCATCGATGACGACTGAAAAATCAGGCCCCAGCAAATGTGTTACGAGCAGTTTTCGCCCATCCAAAAGTGCCCCCAAAGGAAGGCTTTGGGTACATCTGAAGTTCCCAGGGGAGCCTTTACGCAGCCCCACATGCAACTGGACCCTTCGGGTTCGATTTTTCCGAGCAACCCTAAATATATCACTAGCCAGCATGGGAGAAGACTGAAAACCCGGGCCCCAGAAAACGCGTTGCGAGCCCCTTTGGACCATCCAAAAGTGTCACCAAAGGAAGGCTTTGGGTACAAGTGAACTCCACAGGGGAGCCTTTACGCAGCCCCACATGCAACTGGACCCTCCGGGTTCGCTGTTTCCGAGCATCCCTAAACATAGCCCTAGCCGTCATCAAAGATGACTGAAAAATCAGGCCCCAGGAAATGCATTGCGAGCCCTTTTCTCCCATCCAAAAGTGTCACCAAAGGAAGGCTTTGGGTACAAGAGAACTCCCCAGGGGAGCCTTTACGCAGCCCCACATGCAACTGGACCCTTCGGGTTCGATTTTACCGAGCAACCCTAAATGTATCCCTAGCTGGCATGAGAATAATGAAACCCCTGGCCCCAGAAAAGGCGTTGCAAGCCCATTTGGACCATCCAAAAGTGTCACCAAAGGAAGGCTTTGGGTACAAGAGAACTCCCCAGGGGAGCCTTTACGCAGCCCCACATGCAACTGGACCCTCCGGGTTCGCTGTTTCCGAGCATCCCTAAACATAGCCCTAGCCAGCATCGATGACGACTGAAAAATCAGGCCCCAGGAAATGCGTTGCGAGCCCTTTTCGCCCATCCAAAAGAGCCCCCAAAGGAAGGCTTTGGGTACATCTGAAGTTCCCAGGGGAGCCTTTACACAGCCCCACATGCAACTGGATCCTCCGCGTTCGCTGTTTCTGAGCATCCCTAAAGATAACCCTAGCCGGCATCGATGACGACTGAAAAATCAGGCCCCAGGAAATGCGTTACGAGCCCTTTTTGCCCATCCAAAAGTGCCCCCAAAGGAAGGCTTTGGGTACAAGAGAACTCCCCAGGGGAGCCTTTACGCAGCCCCACATGCAACTCGACCCTCCGGGTTCGCTTTTCCTGAGCAAACCGAAACGTAACCCTGGCCGTCATAGGAGACGACTGAAATATCAGGCCCCAGGAAATGTGTTGCGAGCCCTTTTCTCCCATCCAAAAGTGTCACCAAAGGAAGTCTTTGGGTACAAGAGAACTCCCCAGGGGAGCCTTTACGCAGCCCCACATGCAACTGGACCCTCCGGGTTCGATTTTTCCGAGCAACCCTAAATATATCACTAGCCAGCATGGGAGAAGACTGAAAACCCGGGCCTCAGAAAACGCGTTGCAAGCCCCTTTGGACCATCCAAAAGTGTCCCCAAAGGAAGGCTTTGGGTACAAGAGAACTCCCCAGGGGAGCCTTTACGCAGCCCCACATGCAACTGGACCCTCCGGGTTCGATTTTTCCAAGCAACCCTAAATATATCACTAGCCAGCATGGGAGAAGACTGAATACCCGGGCCCCATAAAACGCGTTGCAAGCCCCTTTGGACAATCCAAAAGTGTCACCAAAGGAAGGCTTTGGGTACAAGTGAACTCCCCAGGGGAGCTTTTACGCAGCCCCACATGCAACTGGACCCTCCGGGTTCGCTGTTCCTGAGCAAACCTAAACGTAGCCCTGGCCATCATAGGAGACGACTGAAAAATCAGGCCCCAGGAAATGTGTTGCGAGCCCTTTTCGCCCATCCAAAAGTGTCACCAAAGGAAGGCTTTGGGTACAAGAGAACTCCCCAGGGGAGCCTTTACGCAGCCCCACATGCAACTGGACCCTTCGGGTTCGATTTTTCCGAGCAACCCTAAATATATCCCTAGCCGGCATGGGAGAAGACTGAAAACCCTGGCCCCTCAAAACGCGTTGCAAGCCCCTTTGGACCATCCAAAAGTGTCCCCAAAGGAAGGCTTTGGGTACAAGAGAACTCCCCAGGGGAGCCTTTACGCAGCCCCACATGCAACTGGACCCTCCGGGTTCGCTGTTCCGGAGCAAACCTAAAGGTATCCCTGGCCATCATCGGAGACGACTGAAAAATCAGGCACCTTGAAATGCGTTGCAAGTCCCTTTGGACCATCCAAAAGTGCCCCCAAAGGAAGGCTTTGGGTACAAGTGAACTCCCCAGGGGAGCCTTTACGCAGCCCCACATGCAACTTGACCCTCCGCGTTCGCTGTTTCCGAGCATCCCTAAACATAGCCCTAGCCGGCATCGAAGACGACTGAAAAATCAGGCCCCAGGAAATGCGTTGCGAGCCCTTTTCGCCCATCCAAAAGTGCCCCCAAAGGAAGGCTTTGGGTACAAGAGAACTCCCCAGGGGAGCCTTTACACAGCCCCACATGCAACTGGACCCTCCGGGTTCGCTGTTTCCGAGCATCCCAAAACATATCCCTAGCCGGCATCGATGACGACTGAAAAATCAGGCCCCAGGAAATGCGTTACGAGCCGTTTTCGCCCATCCAAAAGTGCCCCCAAAGGAAGGCTTTGGGTACAAGAGAACTCCCCAGGGGAGCCTTTACGCATCCGCACATGCAACTGGACCCTTCGGGTTCGATTTTTCCGAGCAACCCTAAATATATCACTAGCCAGCATGGGAGAAGACTGAAAACCCGGGCCCCAGAAAACGCGTTGCAAGCCCCTTTGGACAATCCAAAAGTGTCACCAAAGGAAGGCTTTGGGTACAAGTGAACTCCCCAGGGGAGCCTTTACGCAGCCCCACATGCAACTGGACCCTCCGGGTTCGCTGTTTCCGAGCATCCCTAAACATAGCCCTAGCCGTCATCAAAGATGACTGAAAAATCAGGCCCCAGGAAATGCGTTGCGAGCCCTTTTCTCCCATCCAAAAGTGTCACCAAAGGAAGGCTTTGGGTACAAGAGAACTCCCCAGGGGAGCCTTTACGCAGCCCCACATGCAACTGGACCCTTCGGGTTCGATTTTACCGAGCAACCCTAAATGTATCCCTAGCTGGCATGAGAATAATGAAACCCCTGGCCCCAGAAAACGCGTTGCAAGCCCATTTGGACCATCCAAAAGTGTCACCAAAGGAAGGCTTTGGGTACGAGTGAACTCCCCAGGGGAGCCTTTACGCAGCCCCACATGCAACTGGACCCTCCGGGTTCGCTGTTTCCGAGCATCCCTAAACATAGCCCTAGCCAGCATCGATGACGACTGAAAAATCAGGCCCCGGGAAATGCGTTGCGAGCCCTTTTCGCCCATCCAAAAGAGCCCCCAAAGGAAGGCTTTGGGTACATCTGAAGTTCCCAGGGGAGACTTTACACAGCCCCACATGCAACTGGATCCTCCGCGTTCGCTGTTTCTGAGCATCCCTAAACATAACCCTAGCCGGCATCGATGACGACTGAAAAATCAAGCCCCAGGAAATGCGTTACGAGCCCTTTTCGCCCATCCAAAAGTGCCCCCAAAGGAAGGCTTTGGGTACAAGTGAACTCCCCAGGGGAGCCTTTACGCAGCCCCACATGCAACTCGACCCTCCGGGTTCGCTTTTCCTGAGCAAACCGAAACGTAACCCTGGCCGTCATAGGAGACGACTGAAATATCAGGCCCCAGGAAATGTGTTGCGAGCCCTTTTCTCCCATCCAAAAGTGTCACCAAAGGAAGGCTTTGGGTACAAGAGAACTCCCCAGGGGAGCCTTTACGCAGCCCCACATGCAACTGGACCCTCCGGGTTCGCTGTTCCGGAGCAAACCTAAACGTAGCCCTGGCCGTCATCGGAGACGACTGAAAAATCAGGCACCTTGAAATGCGTTGCAAGTCCCTTTGGACCATCCAAAAGTGCCCCCAAAAGAAGGCTTTGGGTACAAGTGAACTCCCCAGGGGAGCCTTTACACAGCCCCACATGCAACTGGATCCTCCGCGTTCGCTGTTTCTGAGCATCCCTAAACATAACCCTAGCCGGCATCGATGACGACTGAAAAATCAGGCCCCAGGAAATGCGTTCCGAGCCCTTTTCGCCCATCCAAAAGTGCCCCCAAAGGAAGGCTTTGGGTACAAGTGATCTCCCCAGGGGAGCCTTTACGCAGCCCCACATGCAACTGGACCCTCCGGGTTCGCTTTTCCTGAGCAAACCGAAACGTAACCTTGGCCGTCATAGGAGACGACTGAAATATCAGGCCCCAGGAAATGTGTTGCGAGCCCTTTTCTCCCATCCAAAAGTGTCACCAAAGGAAGGCTTTGGGTACAAGAGAACTCCCCAGGGGAGCCTTTACGCAGCCCCACATGCAACTGGACCCTCCGGGTTCGATTTTTCCGAGCAACCCTAAATATATCACTAGCCAGCATGGGAGAAGACTGAAAACCCGGGCCTCAGAAAACGCGTTGCAAGCCCCTTTGGACCATCCAAAAGTGTCACCAAAGGAAGGCTTTGGGTACAAGTGAACTCCCCAGGGGAGCCTTTACGCAGCCCCACATGCAACTGGACCCTCCGGGTTCGCTGTTTCCCAGCATCCCTAAACATAGCCCTAGCCGGCATCGATGACGACTGAAAAATCAGGCCCCAGGAAATGCGTTGCGAGCCCTTTTCGCCCATCCAAAAGTGCCCCCAAAGGAAGGCTTTGGGTACAAGAGAACTCCCCAGGGGAGCCTTTACGCAGCCCCACATGCAACTGGACCCTTCGGGTTCGATTTTTCTGAGCAACCCTAAATATATCCCTAGCCGGCATGGGAGAAGACTGAAAACCCTGGCACCTCAAAACGCGTTGCAAGCCCCTTTGGACCATCCAAAAGTGTCCCCAAAGGAAGGCTTTGGGTACAAGAGAACTCCCCAGGGGAGCCTTTACGCAGCCCCACATGCAACTGGACCCTCCGGGTTCGCTGTTCCGGAGCAAACCTAAACGTAGCCCTGGCCGTCATCGGAGACGACTGAAAAATCAGGCACCTTGAAATGCGTTGCAAGTCCCTTTGGACCATCCAAAAGTGCCCCCAAAAGAAGGCTTTGGGTACAAGTGAACTCCCCAGGGGAGCCTTTACGCAGCCCCACATGCAACTGGACCCTCCGGGTTCGCTGTTTCTGAGCATCCCTAAATATAGCCCTAGCCGTCATAGCAGACGAGTGAAAAATCAGGCCCCAGGAAATGTGTTGCGAGCCCCTTTGGACCATCCAAAAGTGTCACCAAAGGAAGGCTTTGGGTACAAGAGAACTCCCCAGGGGAGCCTTTACGCAGCCCCACATGCAACTGGACCCTCCGGGTTCGCTGTTCATGAGCAAACCTAAACATAGGCCTAGCCGTCATCAGAGACGAGTGAAAAATCATGCCCCAGGAAATGCGTTGCAAGCCCCTTTGGACCATCCAAAAGTGCCCCCAAAGGAAGGCTTTGGGTACAAGTGAACTCCCCAGGGGAGCCTTTATGCAGCCCCACATGCAACTGGACCCTCCGGGTTCGCTCTTTCCGAGCAACCCTAAACATAACCCTAGCCGGCATGGGAGAAGACTGAAAACCCGGGCCCCTGAAAACGCGTTGCAAGCCCCTTTGGACCATCCAAAAGTGTCACCAAAGGAAGGCTTTGGGTACAAGAGAACTCCCCAGGGGAGCCTTTACGCAGCCCCACATTAACTGGACCCTTCGGGTTCGATTTTTCCGAGCAACCCTAAATATATCACTAGCCGGCATGGGAGAAGACTGAAAACCATGGCCCCAGAAAACGCGTTGCAAGCCCCTTTGGACCATCCAAAAGTATCACCAAAGGAAGGCTTTGGGTACAAGAGAACTCCCCAGGGGAGCCATTACGCAGCCCCACATGCAACTGGACCCTCCGGGTTCGCTGTTCATGAGCAAACCTAAACGTAGCCCTGGCCGTCATCGCAGACGAGTGAAAAATCAGGCCCCAGGAAATGCGTTGCAAGCCCCTTTGGACCATCCAAAAGTGCCCCCAAAGGAAGGCTTTGGGTACATCTGAAGTTCCCAGGGGAGCCTTTACGCAGCCCCATATGCAACTGGACCCTCCGAGTTCGCTGTTTCCGAGCATCCCTAAACATAGCACTAGCCGGCATCAATGACGACTGAAAAATCAGGCCCCAGGAAATGCGTTCCGAGGCCTTTTCGCCGATCCAAAAGTGTCACCAAAGGAAGGCTTTGGATACAAGTGAACTCCCCAGGGAAGCCTTTACGCAGCCCCACATGCAACTGGATCGTCCGGGTTCGATTTTTCGAACAACCCTAAATATATCCCTAGCCGGCATGGGAGAAGACTGAAAACTCGGGCCACAGAAAAAGCGTTGCAAGCCCCTTTGGACCATCCAAAAGTGTCACCAAAGGAAGGCTTTGGGTGCAAGTGAACTCCCCAGGGGAGCCTTTACGCAGTCCCACATGCAACTGGACCCTCCGGGTTCGCTGTTTCCCAGCATCCCTAAACATAGCCCTATCCGGCATCGAAGACGAATGAAAAATCAGGCCCCAGGAAATGTGTTGCGAGCCCCTTTGGACCATCCAAAAGTGTCACCATAGGAAGGCTTAGGGTACAAGAGAACTCCCCAGGGGAGCCTTTACGCAGCCCCACATGCAACTGGACCCTTCGGGTTCGATTTTTCCGAGCAACCCTAAATATATCCCTAGCCGGCATGGGAGAAGACTGAAAACCCGGGCCCCAGAAAACGCGTTGCAAGCCCCTTTGGACCATCCAAAAGTGTCACCAAAGGAAGGCTTAGGGTACAAGAGAACTCCCCAGGGGAGCCTTTACGCAGTCCCACATGCAACTGGACCCTCCGGGTTCGCTGTTCATGAGCAAACCTAAATGTAGCCCTAGCCGTCATCGGAGACGACTGAAAAATCAGGCCCCAGGAAATGCGTTCCGAGGCCTTTTTGCCCATCCAAATGTGCCCCCAAAGGAAGGCTTTGGGTACAAGTGAACTCCCCAGGGGAGCCTTTACGCAGCCCCACATGCAACTGGACCCTCCGGGTTCGATTTTTCCGAGCAACCCTAAATATATCCCTAGCCGGCATGGGAGAAGACTGAAAACCCGGGCCCGAGGAAACGCGTTGCAAGCCCCTTTGGACCATCCAAAAGTGTCACCAAAGGAAGGCTTTGGGTATAAGAGAACTCCCCAGGGGAGCCTTTACGCAGCCCCACATGCAACTGGACCCTCCGGGTTCGCTGTTCCTGAGCAAACCTAAACGTAGCCCTGGCCGTCATCGGAGACGACTGAAAAATCAGGCCCCAGGAAATGCGTTGCAAGCCCCTTTGGACCATCCAAAAGTGCCCCCAAAGGAAGGCTTTGGGTACATCTGAAGTTCCCAGGGGAGCCTTTACGCAAACCCATATGCAACTGGACCCTCCGACTTCGCTGTTTCCGAGCGTCCCTAAACATAGCCCTAGCAGTCATCGGAGACGAGTGAAAAATCAGGCCCCAGGAAATGCGTTGCGAGCCCTTTTCGCCCATCCAAATGTGCCCCCAAAGGAAGACTTTGGGTACAAGTGAACTCCCAGGGGAGCCTTTACGCAGCCCCACATGCAACTGGACCCTCCGGGTTCGCTGTTTCCGAGCATCCCTAAACATAACAATAGCGGGCATCGAAGACGACTGAAAAATCAGGCCCCAGGAAATGCGTTGCGAGCCCTTTTCACCCATCCAAAAGTGCCCCCAAAGGAATGCTTTGGGTACAAGTGAACTCCCCAGGGGAGCCTTTACGCAGCCCCACATGCAACTGGACCCTCCGGGTTCGCTGTTTCCGAGCATCCCTAAACATAGCCCTAGCCGGCATCGAAGACAACTGAAAAATCAGGCCCCAGGAAATGCGTTGCGAGCCCTTTTCTCCCATCTAAGAGTGCCCCCAAAAGCAAGGCTTTGGGTACAAGTGAACTCCCCAGGGGAGCCTTTACGCAGCCCCACATGCAACTGGACCCTCCGGGTTCGCTGTTTCCAAGCATCCCTATACATAGCCCTAGCCGGCATCGAAGACGACTGAAAAATCAGGCCCCAGGAAAAGCGTTGCGAGCCCTTTTCGCCCATCCAAAAGTGCCCCCAAAGGAAGGCTTTGGGTACAAGAGAACTCCCCAGGGGAGCCTTTACGCAGCCCCACATGCAACTGGACCCTTCGGGTTCGATTTTTCCGAGCAACCCTAAATATATCACTAGCCGGCATGGGAGAATACTGAAAAACCTGTCCCCAGAAAACGCGTTGCAAGACTCTTTGGACCATCCAAAAGTGTCACCAAAGGAAGGCTTAGGGTACAAGTGAACTCCCCAGGGGAGCCTTTACGCAGCCCCACATGCAACTGGACCCTCCGGGTTCGCTGTTCCTGAGCAAACCTAAACGTAGCCCTAGCCGTCATCAGAGAAGACTGAAAAATCAGGCACCAGGAAATGCGTTGCGAGCCCTTTTCGCCCATCCAAAAGTGCCCCCAAAGGAAGGCTTTGGGTACAAGTGAACTCCCCAGGGGAGCCTTTACGCAGCCCCACATGCAACTGGACCCATCGGGTTCGATTTTTCCGAGCAACCCTAAATATATCCCTAGCCGGCATGGGAGAAGACTGAAAACCCGGGCCCCAGAAAACGCGTTGCAAGCCCCTTTGGACCATCCAAAAGTGTCACCAAAGGAAGGCTTTGGGTACAAGAGAACTCCCCAGGGGAGCCTTTACGCAGCCCCACATGCAACTGGACCCTCCGGGTTCGCTGTTCCTGAGCAAACCTAAACGTAGCCCTGGCCGTCATCGGAGACGACTGAAAAATCAGGCCCCAGGAAATGCGTTACAAGCCCCTTTGGACCATCCAAAAGTGCCACCAAAGGAAGGCTTTGGGTACGTCTGAAATTCCCAGGGGAGCCTTTACGCAAACCCATATACAACTGGACCCTCCGGGTTCGCTGTTTCCGAGCATCCCTAAACATAGCCCTAGCAGTCATCGGAGACGAGTAAAAAATCAGGCCCCAGGAAATGCTTTCCGAGGCCTTTTCGCCCATCTAAATGTGCCCCCAAAAAAAGACTTTGGGTACAAGAGAACTCCCCAGGGGAGCCTTTACGCAGCCCCACATGCAACTGGACCCTCCGGGTTCGCTGTTTCCGAGCATCCCTAAATATAGCCCTAGCCGGCATCGAAGACGACTGAAAAATCAGGCCCCAGGAAATTCGTTGCGAGCCCCTTTGGACCATCCAAAAGTGCCCCCAAAGGAAGGCTTTGGGTACAAGTGAACTCCCCAGGGGAGCCTTTACGCAGCCCCACATGCAACTGGACCCTCCGGGTTCGCTGTTCCTGAGCAAATCTAAACGTAGCCCTAGCCGTCATCGCAGACGACTGAAAAATCAGGCCCCAGGAAATGCGTTGCGAGCCCATTTGGACCATCCAAAAGTGCCCCCAAAGGAAGGCTTTGGGTACATCTGAAGTTCCCAGGGGAGCCTTTACGCAGCCCCACATGCAACTGGACCCTTCGGGTTCGATTTTTCCGAGCAACCCTAAATATATCCCTAGCCGGCATGGGAGAAGACTGAAAACCCTGGCCCCAGAAAACGCGTTGCAAGCCCCTTTGGACCATCCAAAAGTGTCCCCAAAGGAAGGCTTTGGGTACAAGAGAACTCCCCAGGGGAGCCTTTACGCAGCCCCACATGCAACTGGACCCTCCGGGTTCGCTGTTCCTGAGCAAACCTAAACGTAGCCCTGGCCGTCATCGGAGACGACTGAAAAATCAGGCCCCAGGAAATGCGTTGCAAGCCCCTTTGGACCATCCAAAAGTGCCCCCAAAGGAAGGCTTTGGGTACAAGTGAACTCCCCAGGGGAGCCTTTACGCAGCCCCACATGCAACTGGACCCTCCGGGTTCGCTGTTCCTGAGCAAACCTAAACGTAGCCCTGGCCGTCATCGGAGACGACTGAAAAATCAGGCCCCAGGAAATGCGTTGCAAGCCCCTTTGGACCATCCAAAAGTGCCCCCAAAGGAAGGCTTTGGGTACAAGAGAACTCCCCAGGGGAGCCTTTACGCAGCCCCACATGCAACTGGACCGTCCGGGTTCAATTTTTCGAACAACTCTAAATATATCCCTAGCCGGCATGGGAGAAGACTGAAAACCCAGGCCCCAGAAAACGCGTTGCAAGCCCCTTTGGACCATCCAAAAGTGTCACCAAAGGAAGGCTTTGGGTACAAGTGAACTCCCCAGGGGAGCCTTTACGCAGCCCCACATGCAACTGGACCCTCCGGGTTCGCTGTTTCCGAGCATCCCTAAATATAGCCCTAGCCGGCATCGAAGACGACTGAAAAATCAGGCCCAAGGAAATGTGTTGCGAGCCCCTTTGGACCATCCAAAAGTGTCCCCAAAGGAAGGCTTTGGGTACAAGTGAACTCCCCAGGGGAGCCTTTACGCAGCCCCACATGCAACTGGACCCTCCGCGTTCGCTGTTTCCCTGCATCCCTAAACATAGCCCTAGCCGGCATCGAAGACGACTGAAAAATCAGGCCCCAGGAAATGCGTTGCGAGCCCTTTTCGCCCATCCAAAAGTGCCCCCAAAGGAAGGCTTTGGGTACATCTTAAGTTCCCAGGGGAGCCTTTACGCAGCCCCACATGCAACTGGACCCTCTGGGTTCGATTTTTCCGAGTAACCCTAAATATATCCCTAGCCGGCATGGGAGAAGACTGAAAACCCTGGCCCCAGAAAATGCGTTGCAAGCCCCTTTGGACCATCCAAAAGTGTCACCAAAGGAAGGCTTTGGGTACAAGAGAACTCCCCAGGGGAGCCTTTACGCAGCCCCACATGCAACTGGACTCTCCGCGTTCGCTGTTCATGAGCAAACCTAAACGTAGCCCTAGCCGTCATCGGAGACGACTGAAAAATCAGGCCCCAGGAACTGCGTTGTGAGCCCTTTTCGCCCATCCAAAACTGCCCCCAAAGGAAGGCTTTGGGTACAAAAGAACTCCCCAGGGGAGCCTTTACGCAGCCCCACATGCAACTGGACCCTTCGGGTTCGATTTTTCCGAGCAACCCTAAATATATGCCTAGCCGGCATGGGAGAAGACTGAAAACCCGGGCCCCAGAAAACGCGTTGCAAGACTCTTTGGACCATCCAAAAGTGTCACCAAAGGAAGGCTTTGGGTACAAGAGAACTCCCCAGGGGAGCCTTTACGCAGCCCCACATGCAACTGGACCCTCCGGGTTCGCTGTTCCTGAGCAAACCTAAACGTAGCCCTGGCCGTCATCGGAGACGACTGAAAAATCAGTCCCCAAAAAATGCGTTGCGAGCCGCTTTGGACCATCCAAAAGTGCACCCAAAAGAAGGCTTTGGGTACAAGTGAACTCCCCAGGGGAGCCTTTACGCAGTCCCACATGCAACTGGACCCTCCGCGTTCGCTGTTTCCAAGCATCCCTAAACATAGCCCTAGCAGTCATCGGAGACGACTGAAAAATCAGGCCCCAGGAAATGCGTTCCGAGCCCTTTTCGCCCATCCAAAAGTGCCCCCAAAGTAAGGCTTTGGGTACAAGTGAACTCCCCAGGGGAGCCTTTACGCAGCCCCACATGCAACTGGACCCTCCGGGTTCGATTTTTCCGAGCAACCCTAATTATATCACTAGCCGGCATGGGAGAAGACTGAAAACCCGGGCCCCAGAAAACGCTTTGCAAGCCCCTTTGGACAATCCAAAAGTTTCACCAAAGGAAGGCTTTGGGTACAAGTGAACTCCCCAGGGGAGCCTTTACGCAGCCCCACATGCAACTGGACCCTCCGGGTTCGCTGTTCCTGAGCAAACCGAAATGTAGCCCTGGTAGTCATCGCAGATGTGTGAAAAATCAGGCCCGAGAAAATGCGTTCCGAGCCCTTTTCGCCCATCCAAATGTGCCCCCAAATGAAGACTTTGGGTACAAGAGAACTCCCCAGGGGAGCCTTTACGCAGCCCCACATGCAACTGGACCCTCCGGGTTCGCTGTTTCCGAGCATCCCTAAACATAGCCGTAGACGGCATCGAAGACGACTGAAAAATCAGGCCCCAGGAAATGCGTTGCAAGCCCTTTTCGCCAATCCAAAAGTGCCCCCAAAGGTAGGCTTTGGGTACAAGTGAACTCCCCAGGGGAGCCTTTACGCAGCCCCACATGCAACTGGACCCTCCGCGTTCGCTGTTTCCGAGCATCCCTAAACATAACCCTAGCCGTCTTCAAAGATGACTGAAAAATCAGGCCCCAGGAAATGCGTTGCGAGCCCTTTTCTCCCATCCAAAAGTGTCACCAAAGGAAGGCTTTGGGTACAAGAGAACTCCCCAGGGGAGCCTTTACGCAGCCCCACATGCAACTGGACCCTTCGGGTTCGATTTTACCAAGCAACCCTAAATATATCCCTAGCTGGCATGAGAGAAGACTGAAACCCCTGGCCACAGAAAATGCGTTGCAAGCCCATTTGGACCATCCAAAAGTGTCACCAAAGGAAGGCTTTGGGTACAAGTGAACTCCCAAGGGGAGCCTTTACGCAGCCCCACATGCAACTGGACCCTCCGGGTTCGCTGTTTCCGAGCATCCCTAAACATAACCCTAGCCAGTATCGATGACGACTGAAAAATCTGGCCCCAGGAAATGCGTTGCGAGCCCTTGTCGCCCATCCAAAAGTGCCCCCAAAGGAAGGCTTTGGGTACATCTGAAGTTCCCAGGGGAGCCTTTACGCAGCCCCACATGCAACTGGACCCTCCGCGTTCGCTGTTTCCGAGCATCCCTAAACATAGCCCTAGCCGGCATCGATGACGACTGAAAAATCAGGCCCCAGGAAATGCGTTACGAGCCCTTTTCGCCCATCCCAAAGTGCCCCCAAAAGAAGGCTTTGGGTACAAGAGAACTCCCCAGGGGAGCCTTTACGCAGCCCCACATGCAACTGGACCCTCCGGGTTCCCTGTTTCCGAGCATCCCAAAACATATCCCTAGCCGGCATCGATGACGACTGAAAAATCAGGCCCCAGCAAATGCGTTACGAGCCCTTTTCGCCCATCCAAAAGTGCCCCCAAAGGAAGGCTTTGGGTACAAGTGAAGTCCCCAGGGGAGCCTTTACGCATCCCCACATGCAACTGGACCCTCCGGGTTCGCTGTTCCTGAGCAAATCTAAACGTAGCCCAAGCCGTCATCGCAGACGACTGAAAAATCAGGCCCCAGAAAATGCGTTGCGAGCCCCTTTGGACCATCCAAAAGTGCCCCCAAACGAAGGCTTTGGGTACATCTGAAGTTCCCAGGGGAGCCTTTACGCAGTCCGACATGCAACTGGACCCTTCGGATTCGATTTTTCCGAGCAACCCTAAATATATCACTAGCCAGCATGGGAGAAGACTGAAAACCCGGGCCCCAGAAAACGCGTTGCAAGCCCCTTTGGACCATCCAAAAGTGTCACCAAAGGAAGGCTTTGGGTACAAGTGAACTCCCCAGGGGAGCCTTTACGCAGCCCCACATGCAACTGGACCCTCCGAGTTCGCTGTTTCCGAGCATCCCTAAACGTAGCCCTAGCCGTCATCGGAGACGACTGAAAAATCAGGCCCCAGGAAATGCGTTGTGAGCCCTTTTCGCCCATCCAAAAGTGCCCCCAAAGGAAGGCTTTGGGTACAAGAGAACTCCCCAGGGGAGCCTTTACGCAGCCCCACATGCAACTGGACCCTCCGGGTTCGATTTTTCCGAGCAACCCTAGAAATATCACTAGCCGGCATGGGAGAATACTGAAAACCCGGGCCCCAGAAAACGCGTTGGAAGCCCCTTTGGACCATCCAAAAGTGTCACCAAAGGAAGGCTTTGGGTACAAGAGAACTCCCCAGGGGAGCCTTTACGCAGCCCCACATGCAACTGGACCCTCCGGGTTCGCTGTTCCTGAGCAAACCTAAACGTAGCCCTGGCCGTCATCAGAGACGACTGAAAAATCAGGCCCCAAAAAATGCGTCGCGAGCCGCTTTGGACCATCCAAAAGTGCCCCCAAAAGAAGGCTTTGGGTACAAGTGAACTCCCCAGGGGAGCCTTTACGCAGTCCCACAAGCAACTGGACCCACCGCGTTCGCTGTTTCCGAGCATCCCTAAACATAGCCCTAGCAGTCATCGGAGACGACTGAAAAATCAGGCCCCAGGAAATGCGTTCCGAGGCCTTTTCGCCCATCCAAAAGTGCCCCCAATGGAAGGCTTTGGGTACAAGTGAACTCCCCAGGGGAACCTTTACGCAGCCCCACATGCAACTGGACCCTGCGGGTTCGCTGTTTCCGAGCATCCCTAAACATAGCCCTAGCCGTCATCAAAGATGACTGAAAAATCAGGCCCCAGGAAATGCGTTGCGAGCCCTTTTCTCCCATCCAAAAGTGTCACCAAAGGAAGGCTTTGGGTACAAGAGAACTCCCCAGGGGAGCCTTTACGCAGCCCCACATGCAACTGGACCCTTCGGGTTCGATTTTACCAAGCAACCCTAAATATATCCCTAGCTGGCATGAGAGAAGACTGAAACCCCTGGCCCCAGAAAATGCGTTGCAAGCCCCTTTGGACCATCCAAAAGTGTCACCAAAGGAAGGCTCTGGGTACAAGTGAACTCCCCAGAGGAGCCTTTACGCAGCCCCACATGCAACTGGACCCTGCGGGTTCGCTGTTTCCGAGCATCCCTAAACATAGCCCTAGCCAGTATCGATGACGACTGAAAAATCAGGCCCCAGGAAATGCGTTGCGAGCCCTTGTCGCCCATCCAAAACTGCCCCCAAAGGAAGGCTTTGGGTACATCTGAAGTTCCCAGGGGAGCCTTTACGCAGCCCCACATGCAACTGGATCCTCCGCGTTCGCTTTTTATGAGCATCCCTAAACATAGCCCTAGTCGGCATCGATGACGACTGAAAAATCAGGCCCCAGGAAATGCGTTACGAGCCCTTTTCGCCCATCCAAAAGTGCCCCCAAAGGAAGGCTTTGGGTACAAGAGAACTCCCCAGGGGAGCCTTTACGCAGCCCCACATGCAACTGGACCCTTCGGGATCGATTTTTCCGAGCAACTCTAAATATATCCCTAGCCGGCATGGGAGAAGACTGAAAACCCGGGCCCCAGAAAACGCGTTGCAAGCCCCTTTGGACCATCCAAAAGTGTCACCAAAGGAAGGCTTTGGGTACAAGAGAACTCCCCAGGGGAGCCTTTACGCAGCCCCACATGCAACTGGACCCTCCGGGTTCGCTGTTCCTGAGCAAACCTAAACGTAGCCCTGGCCGTCATCGGAGACGACTGAAAAATCAGGGCCCAGGAAATGCGTTGCGAGCCCCTTTGGACCATCCAAAAGTGTCCCCAAAGGAAGGCTTTGGGTACAAGAGAACTCCCCAGGGGAGCCTTTACGCAGCCCCATATGCAACTGGACCCTCCGCGTTCGCTGTTCCTGAGCAAACCGAAACATAACCCTGGACGTCATAGGAGTCGACTGAAAAATCAGGCCCCAGGAAATGCGTTGCGAGCCCTTTTCTCCCATCCAAAAGTGTCACCAAAGGAAGGCTTTGGGTACAAGAGAACTCCCAAGGGGAGCCTTTACGCAGCCCCACATGCAACTGGACCCTCCGGGTTCGCTGTTTCCGAGCATCCCTAAACATAGCCCTAGCCAGTATCGATGACGACTGAAAAATCTGGCCCCAGGAAATGCGTTGCGAGCCCTTGTCGCCCATCCAAAAGTGCCCCCAAAGGAAGGCTTTGGGTACATCTGAAGTTCCCAGGGGAGCCTTTACGCAGCCCCACATGCAACTGGACCCTCCGCGTTCGCTGTTTCCGAGCATCCCTAAACATAGCTCTAGCCGGCATCGAAGACGACTGAAAAATCAGGCCCCAGGAAATGCGTTGCGAGCCCTTTTCGCCCATCCAAAAGTGCCCCCAAAGGAAGGCTTTGGGTACAAGAGAACTCCCCAGGGGAGCCTTTACGCAGCCCCACATGCAACTGGACCCTTCGGGTTCGATTTTTCCGAGCAACCCTAAATATATCCCTAGCCGGCATGGGAAAAGACTGAAAACCCTGACCCAAGAAAACGCGTTGCGAGCCCTTTTCGCCCATCCAAAAGTGCCCCCAAAGGAAGGCTCTGGGTACAAGAGAACTCCCCAGGGGAGCCTTTACGCAGCCCCACATGCAACTGCACCCTCCGGGTTCGCTGTTCCTGAGGAAACCTAAACGTAGCCCTAGCCGTCATCGGAGACGACTGAAAAATGAGGCCCCAGGAAATGCGTTGCAAGCCCCTTTGGACCATCCAAAAGTGCCCCCAAAGGAAGGCTTTGGGTACATCTGAAGTTCCCAGGGGAGCCTTTACGCAGCCCCATATGCAACTGGACCCTCCGAGTTCGCAGTTTCCGAGCATCCCTAAACATAGCCCTAGCAGTCATCGGAGACGAATGAAAAATCAGGGCCCAGGAAATGCGTTCCGAGCCCCTTTGGACCATCCAAAAGTGTCACCAAAGGAAGGCTTTGGGTACAAGAGAAGTCCCCAGGGGAGCCTTTACGCAGCCCCACATGCAACTGGACCCTCCGGGTTCGCTGTTTCCGAGCAACCCTAAACATAGCCCTAGCCCGCATGGGAGAAGACTGAAAACCCGGGCCCCAGAAAACGCGTTGCAAGCCCCTTTGGACCATCCAAAAGTGTCACCAAAGGAAGGCTTTGGGTACAAGTGATCTCCCCAGGGGAGCCTTTACGCAGCCCCACATGCAACTGGACCCTCCGGGTTCGCTGTTCCTGAGCAAACCGAAATGTAGACCTGGCCGTCATCGCAGATGTGTGAAAAATCAGGCCCCGGAAATGCGTTCCGAGCCCTTTTCGCCCATCCAAATGTGCCCCCAAAGGAAGACTTTGGGTACAAGAGAACTCCCCAGGGGAGCCTTTACGCAGCCCCACATGCAACTGGACCCTCCTGGTTCGCTGTTTCCGAGCATCCCTATACATATCCCTAGACGGCATCGAAGACGACTGAAAAATCAGGCCCCAGGAAATGTGTTGCGAGCCCTTTTCGCCCATCCAAAAGTGCCTGCAAAGGAAGGCTTTGGGTACCAGTGAACTCCCCAGGGGAGCCTTTACGCAGTCCCACATGCAACTTGACCCTCCGGGTTCGCTCTTTCCGAGCAACCCTAAACATAACCCTAGCCGGCATGGGAGAAGACTGAAAACCCGGGATCCAGAAAACGCGTTGCAAGCCCCTTTGGACAATCCAAAAGTGTCACCAAAGGAAGGCTTTGGGTACAAGTGAACTCCCCAGGGGAGCTTTTACGCAGCCCCACATGCAACTGGACCCTCCGGGTTCGCTGTTCCTGAGCAAACCTAAACGTAGCCCTGGCCATCATAGGAGACGACTGAAAAATCAGGCCCCAGGAAATGTGTTGCGAGCCCTTTTCGCCCATCCAAAAGTGTCACCAAAGGAAGGCTTTGGGTACAAGAGAAATCCCCAGGGGAGCCTTTACGCAGCCCCACATGCAACTGGACCCTCCGGGTTCAGTCTTTCCGAGCTACCCTAAACATAACCCTAGCCGGCATAGGAGAAGACTGAAAACCCGGGCCCCAGAAAACGCGTTGCAAGCCCCTTTGGACCATCCAAAAATGTCACCAAAGGAAGGCTTTGGGTACAAGAGAACTCCCCAGGGGAGCCTTTACGCAGCCCCACATGCAACTGGACCCTCCAGGTTCGCTGTTCCTGAGCAAACCTAAACGAAGCCCTGGCCGTCATCGGAGACGACTGAAAAATCAGGCCCCAGGAAATGCGTTGCGAGCCCCTTTGGACCATCCAAAAGTGCCCCCAAAGGAAGGCTTTGGGTACATCTGAAGTTCCCAGGGGAGCCTTTACGCAGCCCCATATGCAACTGGACCCTCCGGGTTCGCTGTTTCCGAGCATCCCTAAACATAGCCCTAGCAGTCATCGGAGACGACTGAAAAATCAGGCCCCAGGAAATGCGTTACGAGGCCTTTTCGCCCATCCAAAAGTGTCACCAAAGGAAGGCTTTGGATACAAGTGAACTCCCCAGGGGAGCCTTTACGCAGCCCCACATGCAACTGGACCCTCCGGGTTCGATTTTTCCGAGCAACCCTAAACATAACTCTAGACGGAATGGGAGAAGACTGAAAACCCCGGCCCCAGAAAACGCCTTGCAAGCCCCTTTGGACCATCCAAAAGTGTCACCAAAGGAAGGCTTTGGGTACAAGTGAACTCCCCAGGGGAGCCTTTACGCAGCCCCACATGCAACTGGACCCTCCGGGTTCGCTGTTCCTGAGCAAACCTAAACGTAGCCCTGGCCGTCATCGGAGACGACTGAAAAATCAGGCCCCTGGAAATGCGTTCCGAGCCCCTTTGGACCATCCAAAAGTGCCCCCAAAGGAAGGCTTTGGGTACATCTGAAGTCCCCAGGGGAGCCTTTACGCAGCCCCACATGCAACTGGACCCTCTGGGGTCGCTGTTCCTGAGCAAACCTAAACGTAGCCCTGGCCGTCATCGGAGACGACTGAAAAATCAGGCCCCAGGAAATGTGTTGCGAGCCCTTGTCGCCCATCCAAAAGAGTCACCAAAGGAAGGCTTTGGGTACAAGAGAACTCCCCAGGGGAGCCTTTACGCAGCCCCACATGCAACCGGACCCTCCGGGTTCGCTGTTCCTGATCAAACCGAAACGTAACCCTGGCCGTCATAGGAGACGACTGAAAAATCAGGCCCCAGGAAATGCGTTGCGAGCCCTTTTCTCCCATCCAAAAGTGTCACCAAAGAAAGGCTTTGGGTACAAGAGAACTCCCCAGGGGAGCCTTTACGCAGCCCCACATGCAACTGGACCCTCCGGGTTCGATTTTTCCGAGCAACCCTAAATATATCCCTAGCCGGCATGGGAGAAGACTGAAAACCGGGGCCCCAGAAAACGCGTTGCAAGCCCCTTTGGACCATCCAAAAGTGTCACCAAAGGAAGGCTTTGGGTACAAGAGAACTCCCCAGGGGAGCCTTTACGCAGCCCCACATGCAACTGGACCCTCCGGGTTCGCTGTTTACCAGCATCCCTAAACATAGCCCTAGCCGGCATCGAAGACGACTGAAAAATCAGGCCCCAGGAAATGCGTTGCGAGCCCTTTTCGCCCATCCAAAAGTGTCACCAAAGGAAGGCTTTGGGTACAAGAGAACTCCCCAGGGGAGCCTTTACGCAGCCCCACATGCAACTGGACCCTTCGGGTTCGATTTTTCCGAGCAACCCTAAATATATCCCTAGCCGGCATGGGAAAAGACTGAAAACCCTGACCCAAGAAAACGCGTTGCGAGCCCCTTTGGAGCATCCAAAAGTGCCCCCAAAGGAAGGCTCTGGGTACAAGAGAACTCCCCAGGGGAGCCTTTACGCAGCCCCACATGCAACTGCACCCTCCAGGTTCGCTGTTCCTGAGCAAACCTAAACGTAGCCCTAGCCGTCATCGGAGACGACTGAAAAATGAGGCACCAGGAAATACGTTGCAAGCCCCTTTGGACCATCCAAAAGTGCCCCCAAAGGAAGGCTTTGGGTACATCTGAAGTTCCCAGGGGAGCCTTTACGCAGCCCCATATGCAACTGGACCCTCCGAGTTCGCAGTTTCCGAGCATCCCTAAACATAGCCCTAGCAGTCATCGGAGACGAATGAAAAATCAGGGCCCAGGAAATGCGTTCCGAGCCCCTTTGGACCATCCAAAAGTGTCACCAAAGGAAGGCTTTGGGTACAAGAGAACTCCCCAGGGGAGCCTTTACGCAGCCCCACATGCAACTGGACCCTCCGGGTTCGCTGTTTCCGAGCAACCCTAAACATAGCCCTAGCCGGCATGGGAGAAGACTGAAAACCCGGGCCCCAGAAAACGCTTTGCAAGCCCCTTTGGACCATCCAAAAGTGTCACCAAAGGAAGGCTTTGGGTACAAGTGATCTCCCCAGGGGAGCCTTTACGCAGCCCCACATGCAACTGGACCCTCCGGGTTCGCTGTTCCTGAGCAAACCGAAATGTAGACCTGGCCGTCATCGCAGATGTGTGAAAAATCAGGCCCCGGAAATGCGTTCCGAGCCCTTTTCGCCCATCCAAATGTGCCCCCAAAGGAAGACTTTGGGTACAAGTGAACTCCCCAGGGGAGCCTTTACGCAGCCCCACATGCAACTGGACCCTCCTGGTTCGCTGTTTCCGAGCATCCCTATACATATCCCTAGACGGCATCGAAGACGACTGAAAAATCAGGCCCCAGGAAATGTGTTGCGAGCCCTTTTCGCCCATCCAAAAGTGCCTGCAAAGGAAGGCTTTGGGTACCAGTGAACTCCCCAGGGGAGCCTTTACGCAGTCCCACATGCAACTTGACCCTCCGGGTTCGCTCTTTCCGAGCAACCCTAAACATAACCCTAGCCGGCATGGGAGAAGACTGAAAACCCGGGATCCAGAAAACGCGTTGCAAGCCCCTTTGGACCATCCAAAAGTGTCACCAAAGGAAGGCTTTGGGTACAAGAGAACTCCCCAGGGGAGCCTTTACGCAGCCCCACATGCAACTGCACCCTCCGGGTTCGATTTTTCCGAGCAACCCTAAATATATCACTAGCCAGCATGGGAGAAGACTGAAAACCCGGGCCCCAGAAAACGCGTTGCAAGCCCCTTTGGACAATCCAAAAGTGTAACCAAAGGAAGGCTTTGGGTACAAGTGAACTCCCCAGGGGAGCTTTTACGCAGCCCCACATGCAACTGGACCCTCCGGGTTCGCTGTTCCTGAGCAAACCTAAACGTAGCCCTGGCCATCATAGGAGACGACTGAAAAATCAGGCCCCAGGAAATGTGTTGCGAGCCCTTTTCGCCCATCCAAAAGTGTCACCAAAGGAAGGCTTTGGGTACAAGAGAACTCCCCAGGGGAGCCTTTACGCAGCCCCACATGCAACTGTACCCTCCGGGTTCGGTCTTTCCGAGCAACCCTAAACATATCCCTAGCCGGCATGGGAGAAGACTGAAAACCGGGGCCCCAGAAAACGCGTTGCAAGCCCCTTTGGACCATCCAAAAGTGTCACCAAAGGAAGGCTTTGGGTACAAGAGAACTCCCCAGGGGAGCCTTTACGCAGCCCCACATGCAACTGGACCCTCCAGGTTCGCTGTTCCTGAGCAAACCTAAACGAAGCCCTGGCCGTCATCGGAGACGACTGAAAAATCAGGCCCCAAAAAATGCGTTGCGAGCCCCTTTGGACCATCCAAAAGTGCCCCCAAAGGAAGGCTTTGGGTACATCTGAAGTTCCCAGGGGAGCCTTTACGCAGCCCCATATGCAACTGGACCCTCCGAGTTCGCTGTTTCCGAGCATCCCTAAACATAGCCCTAGCAGTCATCGGAGACGACTGAAAAATCAGGCCCCAGGAAATGCGTTACGAGCCCTTTTTGCCCATCCAAAAGTGTCACCAAAGGAAGGCTTTGGGTACAAGTGAACTCCCCAGGGGAGCCTTTACGCAGCCCCACATGCAACTGGACCCTCCGGGATCGATGTTTCCGAGCAACCCTAAATATATCCCTAGCCGGCAAGAGAGAAGACTGAAAACCGGGGCCCCAGAAAACGCGTTGCAAGCCCCTTTGGACCATCCAAAAGTGTCACCAAAGGAAGGCTTTGGGTACAAGTGAACTCCCCAGGGGAGCCTTTACGCAGCCCCACATGCAACTGGACCCTCCGGGTTCGCTGTTTCCGAGCATCCCTAAACATCGCCCTTGCCGGCCTCGAAGACGACTGAAAAATCAGGCCCCAGGAAATGCGTTCCGAGCCCTTTTCGCCCATCCAAAAGTGCCCCAAAGGAAGACTTTGGGTACAAGAGAACTCCCCAGGGGAGCCTTTACGCAGGCCCACATGCAACTGGACCCTCCGGGATCGCTGTTTCCGAGCATCCCTAAACATAGCCCTAGCCGGCATCGATGACGACTGAAAAATCAGGCCCCAGGAAATGCGTTACGAGCCCTTTTCGCCCATCCCAAAGTGCCCCCAAAGGAAGGCTTTGGGTACAAGTGAACTCCCCAGGGGAGCCTTTACGCAGCCCCACATGCAACTGGACCCTCCGGGTTCGATTTTTCCGAGCAACACTAAATATATCACTAGCCAGCATGGGAGAAGACTGAAAACCCGGAACCCAGAAAACGCGTTGCAAGCCCCTTTGGACAATCCAAAAGTGTCACCAAAGGAAGGCTTTGGGTACAAGTGAACTCCCCAGGGGAGCCTTTACGCAGCCCCACATGCAACTGGACCCTCCGGGTTCGCTGTTCCTGAGCAAACCTAAACGTATCCCTGGCCATCATAGGAGACGACTGAAAAATCAGGTCCCAGGAAATGTGTTGCGAGCCCTTTTCGCCCATCCAAAAGTGTCACCAAAGGAAGGCTTTGGGTACAAGAGAACTCCCCAGGGGAGCCTTTACGCAGCCCCACATGCAACTGGACCCTCCGGGTTCGCTGTTCCTGAGCAAACCTAAACGTAGCCCTGGCCATCATAGGAGACGACTGAAAAATCAGGTCCCAGGAAATGTGTTGAGAGCCCTTTTCGCCCATCCAAAAGTGTCACCAAAGGAAGGCTTTGGGTACAAGAGAACTCCCCAGGGGAGCCTTTACGCAGCCCCACATGAAACTGCACCCTCCGGGTTCGCTGTTCCTGAGGAAACCTAAACGTAGCCCTAGCCGTCATCGGAGACGACTGAAAAATGAGGCCCCAGGAAATGCGTTGCAAGCCCCTTTGGACCATCCAAAAGTGCCCCCAAAGGAAGGCTTTGGGTACATCTGAAGTTCCCAGGGGAGCCTTTACGCAGCCCCATATGCAACTGGACCCTCCGAGTTCGCAGTTTCCGAGCATCCCTAAACATAGCCCTAGCAGTCATCGGAGACGAATGAAAAATCAGGGCCCAGGAAATGCGTTCCGAGCCCCTTTGGACCATCCAAAAGTGTCACCAAAGGAAGGCTTTGGGTACAAGAGAAGTCCCCAGGGGAGCCTTTACGCAGCCCCACATGCAACTGGACCCTCCGGGTTCGCTGTTTCCGAGCAACCCTAAACATAGCCCTAGCCCGCATGGGAGAAGACTGAAAACCCGGGCCCCAGAAAACGCGTTGCAAGCCCCTTTGGACCATCCAAAAGTGTCACCAAAGGAAGGCTTTGGGTACAAGTGATCTCCCCAGGGGAGCCTTTACGCAGCCCCACATGCAACTGGACCCTCCGGGTTCGCTGTTCCTGAGCAAACCGAAATGTAGACCTGGCCGTCATCGCAGATGTGTGAAAAATCAGGCCCCGGAAATGCGTTCCGAGCCCTTTTCGCCCATCCAAATGTGCCCCCAAAGGAAGACTTTGGGTACAAGAGAACTCCCCAGGGGAGCCTTTACGCAGCCCCACATGCAACTGGACCCTCCTGGTTCGCTGTTTCCGAGCATCCCTATACATATCCCTAGACGGCATCGAAGACGACTGAAAAATCAGGCCCCAGGAAATGTGTTGCGAGCCCTTTTCGCCCATCCAAAAGTGCCTGCAAAGGAAGGCTTTGGGTACCAGTGAACTCCCCAGGGGAGCCTTTACGCAGTCCCACATGCAACTTGACCCTCCGGGTTCGCTCTTTCCGAGCAACCCTAAACATAACCCTAGCCGGCATGGGAGAAGACTGAAAACCCGGGATCCAGAAAACGCGTTGCAAGCCCCTTTGGACAATCCAAAAGTGTCACCAAAGGAAGGCTTTGGGTACAAGTGAACTCCCCAGGGGAGCTTTTACGCAGCCCCACATGCAACTGGACCCTCCGGGTTCGCTGTTCCTGAGCAAACCTAAACGTAGCCCTGGCCATCATAGGAGACGACTGAAAAATCAGGCCCAGGAAATGTGTTGCGAGCCCTTTTCGCCCATCCAAAAGTGTCACCAAAGGAAGGCTTTGGGTACAAGAGAAATCCCCAGGGGAGCCTTTACGCAGCCCCACATGCAACTGGACCCTCCGGGTTCAGTCTTTCCGAGCTACCCTAAACATAACCCTAGCCGGCATAGGAGAAGACTGAAAACCCGGGCCCCAGAAAACGCGTTGCAAGCCCCTTTGGACCATCCAAAAATGTCACCAAAGGAAGGCTTTGGGTACAAGAGAACTCCCCAGGGGAGCCTTTACGCAGCCCCACATGCAACTGGACCCTCCAGGTTCGCTGTTCCTGAGCAAACCTAAACGAAGCCCTGGCCGTCATCGGAGACGACTGAAAAATCAGGCCCCAGGAAATGCGTTGCGAGCCCCTTTGGACCATCCAAAAGTGCCCCCAAAGGAAGGCTTTGGGTACATCTGAAGTTCCCAGGGGAGCCTTTACGCAGCCCCATATGCAACTGGACCCTCCGGGTTCGCTGTTTCCGAGCATCCCTAAACATAGCCCTAGCAGTCATCGGAGACGACTGAAAAATCAGGCCCCAGGAAATGCGTTACGAGGCCTTTTCGCCCATCCAAAAGTGTCACCAAAGGAAGGCTTTGGATACAAGTGAACTCCCCAGGGGAGCCTTTACGCAGCCCCACATGCAACTGGACCCTCCGGGTTCGATTTTTCCGAGCAACCCTAAACATAACTCTAGACGGAATGGGAGAAGACTGAAAACCCCGGCCCCAGAAAACGCCTTGCAAGCCCCTTTGGACCATCCAAAAGTGTCACCAAAGGAAGGCTTTGGGTACAAGTGAACTCCCCAGGGGAGCCTTTACGCAGCCCCACATGCAACTGGACCCTCCGGGTTCGCTGTTCCTGAGCAAACCTAAACGTAGCCCTGGCCGTCATCGGAGACGACTGAAAAATCAGGCCCCTGGAAATGCGTTCCGAGCCCCTTTGGACCATCCAAAAGTGCCCCCAAAGGAAGGCTTTGGGTACATCTGAAGTCCCCAGGGGAGCCTTTACGCAGCCCCACATGCAACTGGACCCTCTGGGGTCGCTGTTCCTGAGCAAACCTAAACGTAGCCCTGGCCGTCATCGGAGACGACTGAAAAATCAGGCCCCAGGAAATGTGTTGCGAGCCCTTGTCGCCCATCCAAAAGAGTCACCAAAGGAAGGCTTTGGGTACAAGAGAACTCCCCAGGGGAGCCTTTACGCAGCCCCACATGCAACCGGACCCTCCGGGTTCGCTGTTCCTGATCAAACCGAAACGTAACCCTGGCCGTCATAGGAGACGACTGAAAAATCAGGCCCCAGGAAATGCGTTGCGAGCCCTTTTCTCCCATCCAAAAGTGTCACCAAAGAAAGGCTTTGGGTACAAGAGAACTCCCCAGGGGAGCCTTTACGCAGCCCCACATGCAACTGGACCCTCCGGGTTCGATTTTTCCGAGCAACCCTAAATATATCCCTAGCCGGCATGGGAGAAGACTGAAAACCGGGGCCCCAGAAAACGCGTTGCAAGCCCCTTTGGACCATCCAAAAGTGTCACCAAAGGAAGGCTTTGGGTACAAGAGAACTCCCCAGGGGAGCCTTTACGCAGCCCCACATGCAACTGGACCCTCCGGGTTCGCTGTTTACCAGCATCCCTAAACATAGCCCTAGCCGGCATCGAAGACGACTGAAAAATCAGGCCCCAGGAAATGCGTTGCGAGCCCTTTTCGCCCATCCAAAAGTGTCACCAAAGGAAGGCTTTGGGTACAAGAGAACTCCCCAGGGGAGCCTTTACGCAGCCCCACATGCAACTGGACCCTTCGGGTTCGATTTTTCCGAGCAACCCTAAATATATCCCTAGCCGGCATGGGAAAAGACTGAAAACCCTGACCCAAGAAAACGCGTTGCGAGCCCCTTTGGAGCATCCAAAAGTGCCCCCAAAGGAAGGCTCTGGGTACAAGAGAACTCCCCAGGGGAGCCTTTACGCAGCCCCACATGCAACTGCACCCTCCAGGTTCGCTGTTCCTGAGCAAACCTAAACGTAGCCCTAGCCGTCATCGGAGACGACTGAAAAATGAGGCACCAGGAAATACGTTGCAAGCCCCTTTGGACCATCCAAAAGTGCCCCCAAAGGAAGGCTTTGGGTACATCTGAAGTTCCCAGGGGAGCCTTTACGCAGCCCCATATGCAACTGGACCCTCCGAGTTCGCAGTTTCCGAGCATCCCTAAACATAGCCCTAGCAGTCATCGGAGACGAATGAAAAATCAGGGCCCAGGAAATGCGTTCCGAGCCCCTTTGGACCATCCAAAAGTGTCACCAAAGGAAGGCTTTGGGTACAAGAGAACTCCCCAGGGGAGCCTTTACGCAGCCCCACATGCAACTGGACCCTCCGGGTTCGCTGTTTCCGAGCAACCCTAAACATAGCCCTAGCCGGCATGGGAGAAGACTGAAAACCCGGGCCCCAGAAAACGCTTTGCAAGCCCCTTTGGACCATCCAAAAGTGTCACCAAAGGAAGGCTTTGGGTACAAGTGATCTCCCCAGGGGAGCCTTTACGCAGCCCCACATGCAACTGGACCCTCCGGGTTCGCTGTTCCTGAGCAAACCGAAATGTAGACCTGGCCGTCATCGCAGATGTGTGAAAAATCAGGCCCCGGAAATGCGTTCCGAGCCCTTTTCGCCCATCCAAATGTGCCCCCAAAGGAAGACTTTGGGTACAAGTGAACTCCCCAGGGGAGCCTTTACGCAGCCCCACATGCAACTGGACCCTCCTGGTTCGCTGTTTCCGAGCAAACCTAAACGTAGCCCTGGCCGTCATCGGAGACGACTGAAAAATCAGGCCCCAGGAAATGCGTTGCGAGCCCTTGTCGCCCATCCAAAAGAGTCACCAAAGGAAGGCTTTGGGTACAAGAGAACTCCCCAGGGGAGCCTTTACGCAGCCCCACATGCAACCGGACCCTCCGGGTTCGCTGTTCCTGATCAAACCGAAACGTAACCCTGGCCGTCATAGGAGACGACTGAAAAATCAGGCCCCAGGAAATGCGTTGCGAGCCCTTTTCTCCCATCCAAAAGTGTCACCAAAGGAAGGCTTTGGGTACAAGAGAACTCCCCAGGGGAGCCTTTACGCAGCCCCACATGCAACTGGACCCTCCGGGTTCGATTTTTCCGAGCAACCCTAAATATATCACTAGCCAGCATGGGAGAAGACTGAAAACCCTGGCCCCAGAAAATGCGTTGCAAGCCACTTTGGACCATCCAAAAGTGTCACCAAAGGAAGGCTTTGGGTACAAGTGAACTCCCCAGGGGAGCCTTTACGCAGCCCCACATGCAACTGGACCCTCCGGGTTCGCTGTTTACCAGCATCCCTAAACATAGCCCTAGCCGGCATCGAAGACGACTGAAAAATCAGGCCCCAGGAAATGTGTTGCGAGCCCTTTTCGCCCATCCAAAAGTGTCACCAAAGGAAGGCTTTGGGTACAAGAGAACTCCCCAGGGGAGCCTTTACGCAGCCCCACATGCAACTGGACCCTCCGGGTTCGGTCTTTCCGAGCAACCCTAAACATATCCCTAGCCGGCATGGGAGAAGACTGAAAACCGGGGCCCCAGAAAACGCGTTGCAAGCCCCTTTGGACCATCCAAAAGTGTCACCAAAGGAAGGCTTTGGGTACAAGAGAACTCCCCAGGGGAGCCTTTACGCAGCCCCACATGCAAATGGACCCTCCAGGTTCGCTGTTCCTGAGCAAACCTAAACGAAGCCCTGGCCGTCATCGGAGACGACTGAAAAATCAGGCCCCAAAAAATGCGTTGCGAGCCCCTTTGGACCATCCAAAAGTGCCCCCAAAGGAAGGCTTTGGGTACATCTGAAGTTCCCAGGGGAGCCTTTACGCAGCCCCATATGCAACTGGACCCTCCGAGTTCGCTGTTTCCGAGCATCCCTAAACATAGCCCTAGCAGTCATCGGAGACGACTGAAAAATCAGGCCCCAGGAAATGCGTTACGAGCCCTTTTTGCCCATCCAAAAGTGTCACCAAAGGAAGGCTTTGGGTACAAGTGAACTCCCCAGGGGAGCCTTTACGCAGCCCCACATGCAACTGGACCCACCGGGATCGATTTTTCCGAGCAACCCTAAATATATCCCTAGCCGGCAAGAGAGAAGACTGAAAACCGGGGCCCCAGAAAACGCGTTGCAAGCCCCTTTGGACCATCCAAAAGTGCCACCAAAGGAAGGCTTTGGGTACAAGTGAACTCCCCAGGGGAGCCTTTACGCAGCCCCACATGCAACTGGACCCTCCGGGTTCGCTGTTTCCGAGCATCCCTAAACATCGCCCTAGCCGGCCTCGAAGACGACTGAAAAATCAGGCCCCAGGAAATGCGTTCCGAGCCCTTTTCGCCCATCCAAAAGTGCCCCAAAGGAAGACTTTGGGTACAAGAGAACTCCCCAGGGGAGCCTTTACGCAGGCCCACATGCAACTGGACCCTCCGGGTTCGCTGTTTCCGAGCATCCCTAAACATAGCCCTAGCCGGCATCGATGACGACTGAAAAATCAGGCCCCAGGAAATGCATTACGAGCCCTTTTCGCCCATCCCAAAGTGCCCCCAAAGGAAGGCTTTGGGTACAAGTGAACTCCCCAGGGGAGCCTTTACGCAGCCCCACATGCAACTGGACCCTCCGGGTTCGATTTTTCCGAGCAACCCTAAATATATCACTAGCCAGCATGGGAGAAGACTGAAAACCCGGAACCCAGAAAACGCGTTGCAAGCCCCTTTGGACAATCCAAAAGTGTCACCAAAGGAAGGCTTTGGGTACAAGTGAACTCCCCAGGGGAGCCTTTACGCAGCCCCACATGCAACTGGACCCTCCGGGTTCGCTGTTCCTGAGCAAACCTAAACGTATCCCTGGCCATCATAGGAGACGACTGAAAAATCAGGTCCCAGGAAATGTGTTGCGAGCCCTTTTCGCCCATCCAAAAGTGTCACCAAAGGAAGGCTTTGGGTACAAGAGAACTCCCCAGGGGAGCCTTTACGCAGCCCCACATGCAACTGGACCCTCCGGGTTCGCTGTTCCTGAGCAAACCTAAACGTAGCCCTGGCCATCATAGGAGACGACTGAAAAATCAGGTCCCAGGAAATGTGTTGCGAGCCCTTTTCGCCCATCCAAAAGTGTCACCAAAGGAAGGCTTTGGGTACAAGAGAACTCCCCAGGGGAGCCTTTACGCAGCCCCACATGCAACTGCACCCTCCGGGTTCGCTGTTCCTGAGCAAACCTAAACGAAGCCCTGGCCGTCATCGGAGACGACTGAAAAATCAGGCCCCAGGAAATGCGTTGCGAGCCCCTTTGGACCATCCAAAAGTGCCCCCAAAGGAAGGCTTTGGGTACATCTGAAGTTCCCAGGGGAGCCTTTACGCAGCCCCACATGCAACTGGACCCTCCGGGTTCGATTTTTCCAAGCAACCCTAAATATATCACTAGCCAGCATGGGAGAAGACTGAAAACCCGGGCCCCAGAAAACGCGTTGCAAGCCCCTTTGGACCATCCAAAAGTGTCACCAAAGGAAGGCTTTGGGTACAAGTGAACTCCCCAGGGGAGCCTTTACGCAGCCCCACATGCAACTGGACCCTCCGGGTTCGCTGTTCCTGAGCAAAACTAAACGAAGCCCTTGCCGTCATCGGAGACGACTGAAAAATCAGGCCCCAGGAAATGCGTTGCGAGCCCTTGTCGCCCATCCAAAAGTGCCCCCAAAGGAAGGCTTTGGGTACATCTGAAGTTCCCAGGGGAGCCTTTACGCAGCCCCATATGCAACTGGACCCTCCGAGTTCGCTGTTTCCAAGCATCCCTAAACATAGCCCTAGCAGTCATCAGAGACGACTGAAAAATCAGGCCCCAGGAAATGCGTTACGAGCCCTTTTCGCCCATCCCAAAGTGCCCGCAAAGGAAGGCTTTGGGTCCAAGAGAACTCCCCAGGGGAGCCTTTACGCAGCCCCACATGCAACTGGACCCTCCGGGTTCGCTGTTCCTGAGCAAACCGAAATGTAGACCTGGCCGTCATCGCAGATGTGTGAAAAATCAGGCCCCGGAAATGCGTTCCGAGCCCTTTTCGCCCATCCAAATGTGCCCCCAAAGGAAGACTTTGGGTACAAGTGAACTCCCCAGGGGAGCCTTTACGCAGCCCCACATGCAACTGGACCCTCCTGGTTCGCTGTTTCCGAGCATCCCTAAACATAGCCCTAGACGGCATCGAAGACGACTGAAAAATCAGGCCCCAGGAAATGTGTTGCGAGCCCTTTTCGCCCATCCAAAAGTGCCTGCAAAGGAAGGCTTTGGGTACAAGTGAACTCCCCAGGGGAGCCTTTACGCAGCCCCACATGCAACTTGACCCTCCGGGTTCGCTCTTTCCGAGCAACCCTAAATATATCACTAGCCGGCATGGGAGAAGACTGAAAACCCGGGATCCAGAAAACGCGTTGCAAGCCCCTTTGGACCATCCAAAAGTGTCACCAAAGGAAGGCTTTGGGTACAAGAGAACTCCCCAGGGGAGCCTTTACGCAGCCCCACATGCAACTGCACCCTCCGGGTTCGATTTTTCCGAGCAACCCTAAATATATCACTAGCCAGCATGGGAGAAGACTGAAAACCCGGGCCCCAGAAAACGCGTTGCAAGCCCCTTTGGACAATCCAAAAGTGTCACCAAAGGAAGGCTTTGGGTACAAGTGAACTCCCCAGGGGAGCTTTTACGCAGCCCCACATGCAACTGGACCCTCCGGGTTCGCTGTTCCTGAGCAAACCTAAACGTAGCCCTGGCCATCATAGGAGACGACTGAAAAATCAGGCCCCAGGAAATGTGTTGCGAGCCCTTTTCGCCCATCCAAAAGTGTCACCAAAGGAAGGCTTTGGGTACAAGAGAACTCCCCAGGGGAGCCTTTACGCAGCCCCACATGCAACTGGACCCTCCGGGTTCGGTCTTTCCGAGCAACCCTAAACATATCCCTAGCCGGCATGGGAGAAGACTGAAAACCGGCGCCCCAGAAAACGCGTTGCAAGCCCCTTTGGACCATCCAAAAGTGTCACGAAAGGAAGGCTTTGGGTACAAGAGAACTCCCCAGGGGAGCCTTTACGCAGCCCCACATGCAACTGGACCCTCCGGGTTCGCTGTTCCTGAGCAAACCTAAACGAAGCCCTGGCCGTCATCGGAGACGACTGAAAAATCAGGCCCCAGGAAATGCGTTGCGAGCCCCTTTGGACCATCCAAAAGTGCCCCCAAAGGAAGGCTTTGGGTACATCTGAAGTTCCCAGGGGAGCCTTTACGCAGCCCCACATGCAACTGCACCCTCCGGGTTCGCTGTTTCCGAGCATCCCTAAACATCGCCCTTGCCGGCCTCGAAGACGACTGAAAAATCAGGCCCCAGGAAATGCGTTCCGAGCCCTTTTCGCCCATCCAAAAGTGCCCCAAAGGAAGACTTTGGGTACAAGTGAACTCCCCAGGGGAGCCTTTACGCAGCCCCACATGCAACTGGACCCTCCGGGATCGCTGTTTCCGAGCATCCCTAAACATAGCCCTAGCCGGCATCGATGACGACTGAAAAATCAGGCCCCAGGAAATGCGTTACGAGCCCTTTTCGCCCATCCCAAAGTGCCCCCAAAGGAAGGCTTTGGGTACAAGTGAACTCCCCAGGGGAGCCTTTACGCAGCCCCACATGCAACTGGACCCTCCGGGTTCGATTTTTCCGAGCAACCCTAAATATATCACTAGCCAGCATGGGAGAAGACTGAAAACCCGGAACCCAGAAAACGCGTTGCAAGCCCCTTTGGACAATCCAAAAGTGTCACCAAAGGAAGGCTTTGGGTACAAGTGAACTCCCCAGGGGAGCCTTTACGCAGCCCCACATGCAACTGGACCCTCCGGGTTCGCTGTTCCTGAGCAAACCTAAACGTATCCCTGGCCATCATAGGAGACGACTGAAAAATCAGGTCCCAGGAAATGTGTTGCGAGCCCTTTTCGCCCATCCAAAAGTGTCACCAAAGGAAGGCTTTGGGTACAAGAGAACTCCCCAGGGGAGCCTTTACGCAGCCCCACATGCAACTGGACCCTCCGGGTTCGCTGTTCCTGAGCAAACCTAAACGTAGCCCTGGCCATCATAGGAGACGACTGAAAAATCAGGTCCCAGGAAATGTGTTGCGAGCCCTTTTCGCCCATCCAAAAGTGTCACCAAAGGAAGGCTTTGGGTACAAGAGAACTCCCCAGGGGAGCCTTTACGCAGCCCCACATGCAACTGGACCCTCCGGGTTCGCTGTTCCTGACCAAACCTAAACGAAGCCCTGGCCGTCATCGGAGACGACTGAAAAATCAGGCCCCAGGAAATGCGTTGCGAGCCCCTTTGGACCATCCAAAAGTGCCCCCAAAGGAAGGCTTTGGGTACAAGAGAACTCCCCAGGGGAGCCTTTACGCAGCCCCACATGCAACTGGACCCTCCGGGTTCGATTTTTCCAAGCAACCCTAAATATATCACTAGCCAGCATGGGAGAAGACTGAAAACCCGGGCCCCAGAAAACGCGTTGCAAGCCCCTTTGGACCATCCAAAAGTGTCACCAAAGGAAGGCTTTGGGTACAAGTGAACTCCCCAGGGGAGCCTTTACGCAGCCCCATATGCAACTGGACCCTCCGGGTTCGCTGTTCCTGAGCAAACCTAAACGAAGCCCTTGCCGTCATCGGAGACGACTGAAAAATCAGGCCCCAGGAAATGCGTTGCGAGCCCTTGTCGCCCATCCAAAAGTGCCCCCATAGGAAGGCTTTGGGTACATCTGAAGTTCCCAGGGGAGCCTTTACGCAGCCCCATATGCAACTGGACCCTCCGAGTTCGCTGTTTCCGAGCATCCCTAAACATAGCCCTAGCAGTCATCAGAGACGACTGAAAAATCAGGCCCCAGGAAATGCGTTACGAGCCCTTTTCGCCCATCCAAAAGTGCCCGCAAAGGAAGGCTTTGGGTACAAGAGAACTCCCCAGGGGAGCCTTTACGCAGCCCCACATGCAACTGGACCCTCCGGGTTCGCTGTTCCTGAGCAAACCTAAACGTAGCCCTGGCCATCATAGGAGACGACTGAAAAATCAGGTCCCAGGAAATGTGTTGCGAGCCCTTTTCGCCCATCCAAAAGTGTCACCAAAGGAAGGCTTTGGGTACAAGAGAACTCCCCAGGGGAGCCTTTACGCAGCCCCACATGCAACTGCACCCTCCGGGTTCGCTGTTCCTGAGCAAACCTAAACGAAGCCCTGGCCGTCATCGGAGACGACTGAAAAATCAGGCCCCAGGAAATGCGTTGCGAGCCCCTTTGGACCATCCAAAAGTGCCCCCAAAGGAAGGCTTTGGGTACAAGAGAACTCCCCAGGGGAGCCTTTACGCAGCCCCACATGCAACTGGACCCTCCGGGTTCGATTTTTCCAAGCAACCCTAAATATATCACTAGCCGGCATGGGAGAAGACTGAAAACCCGGGCCCCAGAAAACGCGTTGCAAGCCCCTTTGGACCATCCAAAAGTGTCACCAAAGGAAGGCTTTGGGTACAAGTGAACTCCCCAGGGGAGCTTTTACGCAGCCCCACATGCAACTGGACCCTCCGGGTTAGCTGTTCCTGAGCAAACCTAAACGAAGCCCTTGCCGTCATCGGAGACGACTGAAAAATCAGGCCCCAGGAAATGCGTTGCGAGCCCTTGTCGCCCATCCAAAAGTGCCCCCAAAGGAAGGCTTTGGGTACATCTGAAGTTCCCAGGGGAGCCTTTACGCAGCCCCACATGCAACTGGACCCTCCTGGTTCGCTGTTCCTGAGCAAACCGAAATGTAGACCTGGCCGTCATCGCAGATGTGTGAAAAATCAGGCCCCGGAAATGCGTTCCGAGCCCTTTTCGCCCATCCAAATGTGCCCCCAAAGGAAGACTTTGGGTACAAGTGAACTCCCCAGGGGAGCCTTTACGCAGCCCCACATGCAACTGGACCCTCCTGGTTCGCTGCTTCCGAGCATCCCTAAACATAGCCCTAGACGGCATCGAAGACGACTGAAAAATCAGGCCCCAGGAAATGTGTTGCGAGCCCTTTTCGCCCATCCAAAAGTGCCTGCAAAGGAAGGCTTTGGGTACAAGTGAACTCCCCAGGGGAGCCTTTACGCAGCCCCACATGCAACTTGACCCTCCGGGTTCGCTCTTTCCGAGCAACCCTAAACATAGCCCTAGCCGGCATGGGAGAAGACTGAAAACCCGGGATCCAGAAAACGCGTTGCAAGCCCCTTTGGACCATCCAAAAGTGTCACCAAAGGAAGGCTTTGGGTACAAGTGAACTCCCCAGGGGAGCCTTTACGCAGCCCCACATGCAACTGGACCCTCCGGGTTAGCTGTTCCTGAGCAAACTTAAACGTATCCTTGGCCATCATAGGAGACGTCTGAAAAATCAGGTCCCAGGAAATGTGTTGCGAGCCCTTTTCGCCCATCCAAAAGTGTCACCAAAGGAAGGCTTTGGGTACAATAGAACTCCCCAGGGGAGCCTTTACGCAGCCCCACATGCAACTGGACCCTCCGGGTTCGCTGTTCCTGAGCAAACCTAAACGTAGCCCTGGCCATCATAGGAGACGACTGAAAAATCAGGTCCCAGAAAATGTGTTGCGAGCCCTTTTCGCCCATCCAAAAGTGTCACCAAAGGAAGGCTTTGGGTACAAGAGAACTCCCCAGGGGAGCCTTTACGCAGCCCCACATGCAACTGGACCCTCCGGGTTCGGTCTTTCCGAGCAACCCTAAATATATCACTAGCCAGCATGGGAGAAGACTGAAAACCCGGGCCCAAGAAAACGCGTTGCAAGCCCCTTTGGACAATCCAAAAGTGTCACCAAAGGAAGGCTTTGGGTACAAGTGAACTCCCCAGGGGAGCTTTTACGCAGCCCCACATGCAACTGGACCCTCCGGGTTCGCTGTTCCTGAGCAAACCTAAACGTAGCCCTGGCCATCATAGGAGACGACTGAAAAATCAGGCCCCAGGAAATGAGTTGCGAGCCCTTTTCGCCCATCCAAAAGTGTCAGCAAAGGAAGGCTTTGGGTACAAGAGAACTCCCCAGGGGAGCCTTTACGCAGCCCCACATGCAACTGGACCCTCCGGGTTCGGTCTTTCCGAGCAACCCTAAACATATCCCTAGCCGGCATGGGAGAAGACTGAAAACCGGGGCCCCAGAAAACGCGTTGCAAGCCCCTTTGGACCATCCAAAAGTGTCACGAAAGGAAGGCTTTGGGTACAAGAGAACTCCCCAGGGGAGCCTTTACGCAGCCCCACATGCAACTGCACCCTCCGGGTTCGCTGTTCCTGAGCAAACCTAAACGAAGCCCTGGCCGTCATCGGAGACGACTGAAAAATCAGGCCCCAGGAAATGCGTTGCGAGCCCCTTTGGACCATCCAAAAGTGCCCCCAAAGGAAGGCTTTGGGTACATCTGAAGTTCCCAGGGGAGCCTTTACGCAGCCCCATATGCAACTGGACCCTCCGAGTTCGCTGTTTCCGAGCATCCCTAAACATAGCCCTAGCAGTCATCGGAGACGACTGAAAAATCAGGCCCCAGGAAATGCGTTCCGAGGCCTTTTCGCCGATCCAAAAGTGTCCCCAAAGGAAGGCTTTGGATACAAGTGAACTCCCCAGGGGAGCCATTACGCAGCCCCACATGCAACTGGACCCTCCGGGATCGATTTTTCCGAGCAACCCTAAATATATCCCTAGCCGGCAAGGGAGAAGACTGAAAACCCGGGCCCCAGAAAACGCGTTGCAAGCCCCTTTGGACCATCCAAAAGTGTCACCAAAGGAAGGCTTTTGGTACAAGAGAACTCCCCAGGGGAGCCTTTACGCAGCCCCACATGCAACTGGACCCTCCGGGTTCGATGTTTCCGAGCATCCCTAAACATCGCCCTAGCCGGCATCGAAGACGACTGAAAAATCAGGCCCCAGGAAATGCGTTCCGAGCCCTTTTCGCCCATCCAAAAGTGCCCCCAAAGGAAGGCTTTGGGTACAAGTGAACTCCCCAGGGGAGCCTTTACGCAGGCCCACATGCAACTGGACCCTCCGGGATCGCTGTTTCCGAGCATCCCTAAACATAGCCCTAGCCGGCATCGATGACGACTGAAAAATCAGGCCCCAGGAAATGCGTTACGAGCCCTTTTCGCCCATCCCAAAGTGCCCCCAAAGGAAGGCTTTGGGTACAAGTGAACTCCCCAAGGGAGCCTTTACTCAGCCCCACATGCAACTGGACCCTCCGGGTTCGATTTTTCCGAGCAACTCTAAATATATCACTAGCCAGCATGGGAGAAGACTGAAAACCCGGAACCCAGAAAACGCGTTGCAAGCCCCTTTGGACAATCCAAAAGTGTCACCAAAGGAAGGCTTTGGGTACAAGAGAACTCCCCAGGGGAGCCTTTACGCAGCCCCACATGCAACTGGACCCTCCGGGTTAGCTGTTCCTGAGCAAACTTAAACGTATCCTTGGCCATCATAGGAGACGTCTGAAAAATCAGGCCCCAGGAAATGTGTTGCGAGCCCTTTTCGCCCATCCAAAAGTGTCACCAAAGGAAGGCTTTGGGTACAAGAGAACTCCCCAGGGGAGCCTTTACGCAGCCCCACATGCAACTGGACCCTCCGGGTTCGCTGTTCCTGAGCAAACCTAAACGTAGCCCTGGCCATCATAGGAGACGACTGAAAAATCAGGTCCCAGAAAATGTGTTGCGAGCCCTTTTCGCCCATCCAAAAGTGTCACCAAAGGAAGGCTTTGGGTACAAGAGAACTCCCCAGGGGAGCCTTTACGCAGCCCCACATGCAACTGGACCCTCCGGGTTCGGTCTTTCCGAGCAACCCTAAATATATCACTAGCCAGCATGGGAGAAGACTGAAAACCCGGGCCCAAGAAAACGCGTTGCAAGCCCCTTTGGACAATCCAAAAGTGTCACCAAAGGAAGGCTTTGGGTACAAGTGAACTCCCCAGGGGAGCTTTTACGCAGCCCCACATGCAACTGGACCCTCCGGGTTCGCTGTTCCTGAGCAAACCTAAACGTAGCCCTGGCCATCATAGGAGACGACTGAAAAATCAGGCCCCAGGAAATGAGTTGCGAGCCCTTTTCGCCCATCCAAAAGTGTCACCAAAGGAAGGCTTTGGGTACAAGAGAACTCCCCAGGGGAGCCTTTACGCAGCCCCACATGCAACTGGACCCTCCGGGTTCGGTCTTTCCGAGCAACCCTAAACATATCCCTAGCCGGCATGGGAGAAGACTGAAAACCGGGGCCCCAGAAAACGCGTTGCAAGCCCCTTTGGACCATCCAAAAGTGTCACGAAAGGAAGGCTTTGGGTACAAGAGAACTCCCCAGGGGAGCCTTTACGCAGCCCCACATGCAACTGCACCCTCCGGGTTCGCTGTTCCTGAGCAAACCTAAACGTAGCCCTGGCCGTCATCGGAGACGACTGAAAAATCAGGCCCCAGGAAATGCGTTGCGAGCCCCTTTGGACCATCCAAAAGTGCCCCCACAGGAAGGCTTTGGGTACATCTGAAGTTCCCAGGGGAGCCTTTACGCAGCCCCATATGCAACTGGACCCTCCGAGTTCGCTGTTTCCGAGCATCCCTAAACATAGCCCTAGCAGTCATCGGAGACGACTGAAAAATCAGGCCCCAGGAAATGCGTTCCGAGGCCTTTTCGCCGATCCAAAAGTGTCCCCAAAGGAAGGCTTTGGATACAAGTGAACTCCCCAGGGGAGCCTTTACGCAGCCCCACATGCAACTGGACCCTCCGGGTTCGATTTTTCCGAGCAACCCTAAATATATCCCTAGCCGGCAAGGGAGAAGACTGAAAACCCGGGCCCCAGAAAACGCGTTGCAAGCCCCTTTGGACCATCCAAAAGTGTCACCAAAGGAAGGATTTGGGTACAAGAGAACTCCCCAGGGGAGCCTTTACGCAGCCCCACATGCAACTGGACCCTCCGGGTTCGATGTTTCCGAGCATCCCTAAACATCGCCCTAGCCGGCATCGAAGACGACTGAAAAATCAGGCCCCAGGAAATGCGTTCCGAGCCCTTTTCGCCCATCCAAAAGTGCCCCCAATGGAAGGCTTTGGGTACAAGTGAACTCCCCAGGGGAGCCTTTACGCAGGCCCACATGCAACTGGACCCTCCGGGATCGCTGTTTCCGAGCATCCCTAAACATAGCCCTAGCCGGCATCGATGACGACTGAAAAATCAGGCCCCAGGAAATGCGTTACGAGCCCTTTTCGCCCATCCCAAAGTGCCCCCAAAGGAAGGCTTTGGGTACAAGTGAACTCCCCAAGGGAGCCTTTACTCAGCCCCACATGCAACTGGACCCTCCGGGTTCGATTTTTCCGAGCAACTCTAAATATATCACCAGCCAGCATGGGAGAAGACTGAAAACCCGGAACCCAGAAAACGCGTTGCAAGCCCCTTTGGACAATCCAAAAGTGTCACCAAAGGAAGGCTTTGGGTACAAGTGAACTCCCCAGGGGAGCCTTTACGCAGCCCCACATGCAACTGGACCCTCCGGGTTAGCTGTTCCTGAGCAAACTTAAACGTATCCTTGGCCATCATAGGAGACGTCTGAAAAATCAGGTCCCAGGAAATGTGTTGCGAGCCCTTTTCGCCCATCCAAAAGTGTCACCAAAGGAAGGCTTTGGGTACAAGTGAACTCCCCAGGGGAGCCTTTACGCAGCCCCACATGCAACTGGACCCTCCGGGTTAGCTGTTCCTGAGCAAACCTAAACGTAGCCCTGGCCATCATAGGAGACGACTGAAAAATCAGGTCCCAGGAAATGTGTTGCGAGCCCTTTTCGCCCATCCAAAAGTGTCACCAAAGGAAGGCTTTGGGTACAAGAGAACTCCCCAGGGGAGGCTTTACGCAGCCCCACATGCAACTGGACCCTCCGGGTTCGCTGTTCCTGAGCAAACCTAAACGTAGCCCTGGCCGTCATCGGAGACGACTGAAAAATCAGGCCCCAGGAAATGCGTTGCGAGCCCCTTTGGACCATCCAAAAGTGCCCCCAAAGGAAGGCTTTGGGTACATCTGAAGTTCCCAGGGGAGCCTTTACGCAGCCCCATATGCAACTGGACCCTTCGGGTTCGATTTTTCCGAGCAACCCTAAATATATCCCTAGCCGGCATGGGAGAAGACTGAAAACCCTGGCCCGAGAAAACGCGTTGCAAGCCCCTTTGGACCATCCAAAAGTGCCCCCAAAGGAAGGCTTTGGGTACATCTGAAGTTCCCAGGGGAGCCATTACGCAGCCCCACATGCAACTGGACCCTCCGAGTTCGCTGTTTCCGAACATCCCTAAACATAGCCCTAGCCGGCCTCGAAGACGACTGAAAAATCAGGCCCCAGGAAATGCGTTGCGAGCCCTTTTCGCCCATCCAAAAGTGCCCCCAAAGGAAGGCTTTGGGTACAAGTGAACTCCCCAGGGGAGCCTTTACGCAGCCCCACATGCAACTGGACCCTGAGGGTTCGATTTTTCGAACAACCCTAAATATATCACTAGCCGGCATGGGAGAAGACTGAAAAATCAGGCCCCAGGGAATGCGTTGCAAACCCCTTAGGACCATCCAAAAGTGCCCCCAAAGGAAGGCTTTGGGTACATCTGAAGTTCCCAGAGGAGCCTTTACGCAGCCCCATATGCAACTGGACCCTTCGGGTTCGATTTTTCCGAGCAACCCTAAATATATCCCTAGCCGGCATGGGAGAAGACTGAAAACCCTGGCCCGAGAAAACGCGTTGCAAGCTCCTTTGGACCATCCAAAAGTGCCCCCAAAGGAAGGCTTTGGATACATCTGAAGTTCCCAGGGGAGCCTTTACGCAGCCCCACATGCAACTGGACCCTCCGAGTTCGCTGTTTCCGAGCATACCTAAACATAGCCCTAGCAGTCATCGGAGATGATTGAAAAATCAAGCCCCAGGAAATGCGTTGCCATCCCTTTTGGACCATCCAAAAGTGTCACCAAAGGAAGTCTTTGGGTACAAGAGAACTCCCCAGGGGAGCCTTTACGCAGCCCCACATGCAACTGGACCGTACGGGTTCGCTGTTCCTGAGCAAACCTAAACGTAGCCCTAGCCGTCATCAGAGAAGACTGAAAAATCAGGCACCAGGAAATGCGTTGCGAGCCCCATTGGACCATCCAAAAGTGCCCCCAAAGGAAGGCTTTGGGTACAAGTGATCTCCCCAGGGGAGCCTTTACGCAGCCCCACATGCAACTGGACCCTCCAGGTTCGCTGTTCCTCAGCAAACCTAAACGTAGCCCTAGCCGTCATCGGAGACGAGTGAAAAATAAGGCCCCAGGAAATGCGTTACGAGCCCTTTTCGCCCATCCAAAAGTGTCACCAAAGGAAGGCTTTGGGTACAAGTGAACTCCCCAGGGGAGCCTTTACGCAGCCCCACATGCAACTGGACCCTCCGGGATCGATTTTTCCGAGCAACCCTAAATATATCCCTAGCCGGCAAGAGAGAAGACTGAAAACCGGGGCCCCAGAAAACGCGTTGCAAGCCCCTTTGGACCATCCAAAAGTGTCACCAAAGGAAGGCTTTGGGTACAAGTGAACTCCCCAGGGGAGCCTTTACGCAGCCCCACATGCAACTGGACCCTCCGGGTTCGCTGTTTCCGAGCATCCCTAAACATCGCCCTAGCCGGCCTCGAAGACGACTGAAAAATCAGGCCCCAGGAAATGCGTTCCGAGCCCTTTTCGCCCATCCAAAAGTGCCCCAAAGGAAGACTTTGGGTACAAGAGAACTCCCCAGGGGAGCCTTTACGCAGGCCCACATGCAACTGGACCCTCCGGGATCGCTGTTTCCGAGCATCCCTAAACATAGCCCTAGCCGGCATCGATGACGACTGAAAAATCAGGCCCCAGGAAATGCGTTCCGAGCCCTTTTCGCCCATCCAAAAGTGCCCCAAAGGAAGACTTTGGGTACAAGTGAACTCCCCAGGGGAGCCTTTACGCAGCCCCACATGCAACTGGACCCTCCGGGTTCGCTGTTCCTGAGCAAACCTAAACGTATCCCTGGCCATCATAGGAGACGACTGAAAAATCAGGTCCCAGGAAATGTGTTGCGAGCCCTTTTCGCCCATCCAAAAGTGTCACCAAAGGAAGGCTTTGGGTACAAGAGAACTCCCCAGGGGAGCCTTTACGCAGCCCCACATGCAACTGGACCCTCCGGGTTCGCTGTTCCTGACCAAACCTAAACGTAGCCCTGGCCATCATAGGAGACGACTGAAAAATCAGGTCCCAGGAAATGTGTTGCGAGCCCTTTTCGCCCATCCAAAAGTGTCACCAAAGGAAGGCTTTGGGTACAAGAGAACTCCCCAGGGGAGGCTTTACGCAGCCCCACATGCAACTGGACCCTCCGGGTTCGCTGTTCCTGAGCAAATCTAAACGTAGCCCTGGCCGTCATCGGAGACGACTGAAAAATCAGGCCCCAGGAAATGCGTTGCGAGCCCCTTTGGACCATCCAAAAGTGCCCCCAAAGGAAGGCTTTGGGTACATCTGAAGTTCCCAGGGGAGCCTTTACGCAGCCCCATATGCAACTGGACCCTTCGGGTTCGATTTTTCCGAGCAACCCTAAATATATCCCTAGCCGGCATGGGAGAAGACTGAAAACCCTGGCCCGAGAAAACGCGTTGCAAGCCCCTTTGGACCATCCAAAAGTGCCCCCAAAGGAAGGCTTTGGGTACATCTGAAGTTCCCAGGGGAGCCATTACGCAGCCCCACATGCAACTGGACCCTCCGAGTTCGCTGTTTCCGAACATCCCTAAACATAGCCCTAGCCGGCCTCGAAGACGACTGAAAAATCAGGCCCCAGGAAATGCGTTGCGAGCCCTTTTCGCCCATCCAAAAGTGCCCCCAAAGGAAGGCTTTGGGTACAAGTGAACTCCCCAGGGGAGCCTTTACGCAGCCCCACATGCAACTGGACCCTGAGGGTTCGATTTTTCGAACAACCCTAAATATATCCCTAGCCGGCATGGGAGAAGACTGAAAACCCGGGCCCCAGAAAACGCGTTGCAAACCCCTTTGGACCACCCAAAAGTGCCCCCAAAGGAAGGCTTTGGGTACAAGTGAACTCCCCAGGGGAGCCTTTACGCAGCCCCACATGCAACTGGACCCTCCGGGTTCACTGTTTCTGAGCATCCGTTAACACAGCCCTATCCTGCATCGAAGACGACTGAAAAATCAGGCCCCAGGAAATGTGTTGCAAGCCCTTTTCGCCCATCCAGAAGTGCCCCCAAAGGAAGGCTTTGGGTACAAGAGAACTCCCCAGGGGATCCTTTACGCAGCCCCACATGCAACTGGACTCTCCGGGTTCGATTTTTCGAACAACCCTAAATATATCCCTAGCCGGCATGGGAGAAGACTGAAAACCCGGGCCCCAGAAAACGCGTTGCAAGCCCCTTTGGACCATCCCAAAGTGTCACCAAAGGAAGGCTTTGGGTACAAGAGAACTCCCCAGGGGAGCCTTTACGCAGCCCCACATGCAACTGGACCCTGCGGTTTCAATTTTTCCGAGCAACCCTAAATATATCACTAGCCGGCATGGGAGAAGACTGAAAAATCAGGCCCCAGGAAATGAGTTGCGAGCCCCTTTTCGCCCATCCAAAAGTGCCCCCAAAGGAAGGCTTTGGGTATATCTGAAGTTCCCAGGGGAGCCTTTACGCAGCCCCACATGCAACTGGACCCTCCGAGTTCGCTGTTTCCGAGCATCCCTAAACATAGCCCTAGCAGTCATCGGAGACGATTGAAAAATCAAGCCCCAGGAAATGTGTTGCGAGCCCTTTTCGCCCATCCAAAAGTGTCACCAAAGGAAGGCTTTGGGTACAAGAGAACTCCCCAGGGGAGCCTTTACGCAGCCCCACATGCAACTGCACCCTCCGGGTTCGCTGTTCCTGAGCAAACCTAAACGAAGCCCTGGCCGTCATCGGAGACGACTGAAAAATCAGGCCCCAGGAAATGCGTTGCAAGCCCCATTGGACCATCCAAAAGTGCCCCCAAAGGAAGACTTTGGGTACAAGAGAACTCCCCAGGGGAGCCTTTACGCAGCCCCACATGCAACTGGACCCTGCGGGTTCAATTTTTCCGAGCAACCCTAAATATATCACTAGCCGGCATGGGAGAAGACTGAAAAATCAGGCCCCAGGGAATGCGTTGCGAGCCCCTTAGGACCATCCAAAAGTGCCCCCAAAGGAAGGCTTTGGGTACATCTGAAGTTCCCAGAGGAGCCTTTACGCAGCCCCATATGCAACTGGACCCTTCGGGTTCGATTTTTCCGAGCAACCCTAAATATATCCCTAGCCGGCATGGGAGAAGACTGAAAACCCTGGCCCGAGAAAACGCGTTGCAAGCCCCTTTGGACCATCCAAAAGTGCCCCCAAAGGAAGGCTTTGGATACATCTGAAGTTCCCAGGGGAGCCTTTACGCAGCCCCACATGCAACTGGACCCTCCGAGTTCGCTGTTTCCGAGCATACCTAAACATAGCCCTAGCAGTCATCGGAGATGATTGAAAAATCAAGCCCCAGGAAATGCGTTGCCATCCCTTTTGGACCATCCAAAAGTGTCACCAAAGGAAGTCTTTGGGTACAAGAGAACTCCCCAGGGGAGCCTTTACGCAGCCCCACATGCAACTGGACCGTACGGGTTCGCTGTTCCTGAGCAAACCTAAACGTAGCCCTAGCCGTCATCAGAGAAGACTGAAAAATCAGGCACCAGGAAATGCGTTGCGAGCCCCATTGGACCATCCAAAAGTGCCCCCAAAGGAAGGCTTTGGGTACAAGTGATCTCCCCAGGGGAGCCTTTACGCAGCCCCACATGCAACTGGACCCTCCAGGTTCGCTGTTCCTCAGCAAACCTAAACGTAGCCCTAGCCGTCATCGGAGACGAGTGAAAAATAAGGCCCCAGGAAATGCGTTACGAGCCCTTTTCGCCCATCCAAAAGTGTCACCAAAGGAAGGCTTTGGGTACAAGTGAACTCCCCAGGGGAGCCTTTACGCAGCCCCACATGCAACTGGACCCTCCGGGATCGATTTTTCCGAGCAACCCTAAATATATCCCTAGCCGGCAAGAGAGAAGACTGAAAACCGGGGCCCCAGAAAACGCGTTGCAAGCCCCTTTGGACCATCCAAAAGTGTCACCAAAGGAAGGCTTTGGGTACAAGTGAACTCCCCAGGGGAGCCTTTACGCAGCCCCACATGCAACTGGACCCTCCGGGTTCGCTGTTTCCGAGCATCCCTAAACATCGCCCTAGCCGGCCTCGAAGACGACTGAAAAATCAGGCCCCAGGAAATGCGTTCCGAGCCCTTTTCGCCCATCCAAAAGTGCCCCAAAGGAAGACTTTGGGTACAAGAGAACTCCCCAGGGGAGCCTTTACGCAGGCCCACATGCAACTGGACCCTCCGGGATCGCTGTTTCCGAGCATCCCTAAACATAGCCCTAGCCGGCATCGATGACGACTGAAAAATCAGGCCCCAGGAAATGCGTTCCGAGCCCTTTTCGCCCATCCAAAAGTGCCCCAAAGGAAGACTTTGGGTACAAGTGAACTCCCCAGGGGAGCCTTTACGCAGCCCCACATGCAACTGGACCCTCCGGGTTCGCTGTTCCTGAGCAAACCTAAACGTATCCCTGGCCATCATAGGAGACGACTGAAAAATCAGGTCCCAGGAAATGTGTTGCGAGCCCTTTTCGCCCATCCAAAAGTGTCACCAAAGGAAGGCTTTGGGTACAAGAGAACTCCCCAGGGGAGCCTTTACGCAGCCCCACATGCAACTGGACCCTCCGGGTTCGCTGTTCCTGACCAAACCTAAACGTAGCCCTGGCCATCATAGGAGACGACTGAAAAATCAGGTCCCAGGAAATGTGTTGCGAGCCCTTTTCGCCCATCCAAAAGTGTCACCAAAGGAAGGCTTTGGGTACAAGAGAACTCCCCAGGGGAGCCTTTACTCAGCCCCACATGCAACTGCACCCTCCGGGTTCGCTGTTCCTGAGCAAACCTAAACGAAGCCCTGGCCGTCATCGGAGACGACTGAAAAATCAGGCCCCAGGAAATGCGTTGCGAGCCCCTTTGGACCATCCAAAAGTGCCCCCAAAGGAAGGCTTTGGGTACAAGAGAACTCCCCAGGGGAGCCTTTACGCAGCCCCACATGCAACTGGACCCTCCGGGTTCGATTTTTCCAAGCAACCCTAAATATATCACTAGCCAGCATGGGAGAAGTCTGAAAACCCGGGCCCCAGAAAACGCGTTGCAAGCCCCTTTGGACCATCCAAAAGTGTCACCAAAGGAAGGCTTTGGGTACAAGTGAACTCCCCAGGGGAGCCTTTACGCAGCCCCACATGCAACTGGACCCTCCGGGTTCGCTGTTCCTGAGCAAACCTAAACGAAACCCTTGCCGTCATCGGAGACGACTGAAAAATCAGGCCCCAGGAAATGCGTTGCGAGCCCTTGTCGCCCATCCAAAAGTGCCCCCATAGGAAGGCTTTGGGTACATCTGAAGTTCCCAGGGGAGCCTTTACGCAGCCCCATATGCAACTGGACCCTCCGAGTTCGCTGTTTCCGAGCATCCCTAAACATAGCCCTAGCAGTCATCAGAGACGACTGAAAAATCAGGCCCCAGGAAATGCGTTACAAGCCCTTTTCGCCCATCCAAAAGTGCCCGCAAAGGAAGGCTTTGGGTACAAGAGAACTCCCCAGGGGAGCCTTTACGCAGCCCCACATGCAACTGGACCCTCCGGGTTCGCTGTTCCTGAGCAAACCGAAATGTAGACCTGGCCGTCATCGCAGATGTGTGAAAAATCAGGCCCCGGAAATGCGTTCCGAGCCCTTTTCGCCCATCCAAATGTGCCCCCAAAGGAAGACTTTGGGTACAAGTGAACTCCCCAGGGGAGCCTTTACGCAGCCCCACATGCAACTGGACCCTCCTGGTTCGCTGCTTCCGAGCATCCCAAAACATAGCCCTAGCCGGCATCGAAGACGACTGAAAAATCAGGCCCCAGGAAATGTGTTGCGAGCCCTTTTCGCCCATCCAAAAGTGCCTGCAAAGGAAGGCTTTGGGTACAAGTGAACTCCCCAGGGGAGCCTTTACGCAGCCCCACATGCAACTTGACCCTCCGGGTTCGCTCTTTCCGAGCAACCCTAAATATATCACTAGCCAGCATGGGAGAAGACTGAAAACCCGGGCCCCAGAAAACGCGTTGCAAGCCCCTTTGGACCATCCAAAAGTGTCACCAAAGGAAGGCTTTGGGTACAAGTGAACTCCCCAGGGGAGCCTTTACGCAGCCCCACATGCAACTGGACCCTCCGGGTTCGCTGTTCCTGAGCAAACCTAAACGAAACCCTTGCCGTCATCGGAGACGACTGAAAAATCAGGCCCCAGGAAATGCGTTGCGAGCCCTTGTCGCCCATCCAAAAGTGCCCCCATAGGAAGGCTTTGGGTACATCTGAAGTTCCCAGGGGAGCCTTTACGCAGCCCCATATGCAACTGGACCCTCCGAGTTCGCTGTTTCCGAGCATCCCTAAACATAGCCCTAGCAGTCATCAGAGACGACTGAAAAATCAGGCCCCAGGAAATGCGTTACGAGCCCTTTTCGCCCATCCAAAAGTGCCCGCAAAGGAAGGCTTTGGGTACAAGAGAACTCCCCAGGGGAGCCTTTACGCAGCCCCACATGCAACTGGACCCTCCGGGTTCGCTGTTCCTGAGCAAACCGAAATGTAGACCTGGCCGTCATCGCAGATGTGTGAAAAATCAGGCCCCGGAAATGCGTTCCGAGCCCTTTTCGCCCATCCAAATGTGCCCCCAAAGGAAGACTTTGGGTACAAGTGAACTCCCCAGGGGAGCCTTTACGCAGCCCCACATGCAACTGGACCCTCCTGGTTCGCTGCTTCCGAGCATCCCAAAACATAGCCCTAGACGGCATCGAAGACGACTGAAAAATCAGGCCCCAGGAAATGTGTTGCGAGCCCTTTTCGCCCATCCAAAAGTGCCTGCAAAGGAAGGCTTTGGGTACAAGTGAACTCCCCAGGGGAGCCTTTACGCAGCCCCACATGCAACTTGACCCTCCGGGTTCGCTCTTTCCGAGCAACCCTAAACATAACCCTAGCCGGCATGGGAGAAGACTGAAAACCCGGGATCCAGAAAACGCGTTGCAAGCCCCTTTGGACCATCCAAAAGTGTCACCAAAGGAAGGCTTTGGGTACAAGAGAACTCCCCAGGGGAGCCTTTACGCAGCCCCACATGCAACTGGACCCTCCGGGTTCGATTTTTCCGAGCAACCCTAAATATATCACTAGCCAGCATGGGAGAAGACTGAAAACCCGGGCCCCAGAAAACGCGTTGCAAGCCCCTTTGGACAATCCAAAAGTGTCACCAAAGGAAGGCTTTGGGTACAAGTGAACTCCCCAGGGGAGCTTTTACGCAGCCCCACATGCAACTGGACCCTCCGGGTTCGCTGTTCCTGAGCAAACCTAAACGAAGCCCGGGCCGTCATCGGAGACGACTGAAAAATCAGGCCCCAGGAAATGCGTTGCGAGCCCCTTTGGACCATACAAAAGTGCCCCCAAAGGAAGGCTTTGGGTACATCTGAAGTTCCCAGGGGAGCCTTTACTCAGCCCCATATGCAACTGGACCCTCCGAGTTCGCTGTTTCCGAGCATCCCTAAACATAGCCCTAGCAGTCATCGGAGACGACTGAAAAATCAGGCCCCAGGAAATGCGTTCCGAGGCCTTTTCGCCGATCCAAAAGTGTCCCCAAAGGAAGGCTTTGGATACAAGTGAACTCCCCAGGGGAGCCTTTACGCAGCCCCACATGCAACTGGACCCTCCGGGTTCGATTTTTCCGAGCAACCCTAAACATAACTCTAGACGGAATGGGAGAAGACTGAAAACCCGGGCCCCAGAAAATGCGTTGCAAGCCCCTTTGGACCATCCAAAAGTGTCACCAAAGGAAGGCTTTGGGTACAAGTGAACTCCCCAGGGGAGCCTTTACGCAGCCCCACATGCAACTGGACCCTCCGGGTTCGCTGTTTCCGAGCATCCCTAAACATCGCCCTAGCCGGCATCGAAGACGACTGAAAAATCAGGCCCCAGGAAATGCGTTGCAAGCCCCATTGGAACATCCAAAAGTGCCCCCAAAGGAAGGCTTTGGGTACAAGTGATCTCCCCAGGGGAGCCTTTACGCAGCCCCACATGCAACTGGACCCTCCAGGTTCGCTGTTCCTCAGCAAACCTAAACGTAGCCCTAGCCGTCATCGGAGACGAGTGAAAAATAAGGCCCCAGGAAATGCGTTACGAGCCCTTTTCGCCCATTCAAAAGTGTCACCAAAGGAAGGCTTTGGGTACAAGTGAACTCCCCAGGGGAGCCTTTACGCAGCCCCACATGCAACTGGACCCTCCGGGATCGATTTTTCCGAGCAACCCTAAATATATCCCTAGCAGGCAAGGGAGAAGACTGAAAACCCGGGCCCCAGAAAACGCGTTGCAAGCCCCTTTGGACCATCCAAAAGTGTCACCAAAGGAAGGCTTTGGGTACAAGTGAACTCCCCAGGGGAGCCTTTACGCAGCCCCACATGCAACTGGACCCTCCGGGTTCGCTGTTTCCGAGCATCCCTAAACATCGCCCTAGCCGGCCTCGAAGACGACTGAAAAATCAGGCCCCAGGAAATGCGTTCCGAGCCCTTTTCGCCCATCCAAAAGTGCCCCCAAAGGAAGGCTTTGGGTACAAGTGAACTCCCCAGGGGAGCCTTTACGCAGGCCCACATGCAACTGGACCCTCCGGGATCGCTGTTTCCGAGCATCCCTAAACATAGCCCTAGCCGGCATCGATGACGACTGAAAAATCAGGCCCCAGGAAATGCGTTACGAGCCCTTTTCGCCCATCCCAAAGTGCCCCCAAAGGAAGGCTTTGGGTACAAGTGAACTCCCCAAGGGAGCCTTTACTCAGCCCCACATGCAACTGGACCCTCCGGGTTCGATTTTTCCGAGCAACCCTAAATATATCACTAGCCAGCATGGGAGAAGACTGAAAACCCGGAACCCAGAAAACGCGTTGCAAGCCCCTTTGGACAATCCAAAAGTGTCACCAAAGGAAGGCTTTGGGTACAAGTGAACTCCCCAGGGGAGCCTTTACGCAGCCCCACATGCAACTGGACCCTCCGGGTTAGCTGTTCCTGAGCAAACTTAAACGTATCCTTGGCCATCATAGGAGACGTCTGAAAAATCAGGTCCCAGGAAATGTGTTGCGAGCCCTTTTCGCCCATCCAAAAGTGTCACCAAAGGAAGGCTTTGGGTACAAGAGAACTCCCCAGGGGAGCCTTTACGCAGCCCCACATGCAACTGGACCCTCCGGGTTCGCTGTTCCTGAGCAAACCTAAACGTAGCCCTGGCCATCATAGGAGACGACTGAAAAATCAGGTCCCAGGAAATGTGTTGCGAGCCCTTTTCGCCCATCCAAAAGTGTCACCAAAGGAAGGCTTTGGGTACAAGAGAACTCCCCAGGGGAGCCTTTACGCAGCCCCACATGCAACTGGACCCTCCGGGTTCGCTGTTCCTGAGCAAACCTAAACGAAGCCCTGGCCGTCATCGGAGACGACTGAAAAATCAGGCCCCAGGAAATGCGTTGCGAGCCCCTTTGGACCATCCAAAAGTGCCCCCAAAGGAAGGCTTTGGGTACATCTGAAGTTCCCAGGGGAGCCTTTACGCAGCCCCACATGCAACTGGACCCTCCGGGTTCGATTTTTCCGAGCAACCCTAAATATATCACTAGCCAGCATGGGAGAAGACTGAAAACCCGGGCCCCAGAAAACGCGTTGCAAGCCCCTTTGGACAATCCAAAAGTGTCACCAAAGGAATGCTTTGGGTACAAGTGAACTCCCCAGGGGAGCCTTTACGCAGCCCCACATGCAACTGGACCCTCCGGGTTAGCTGTTCCTGAGCAAACCTAAACGTAGCCCTGGCCATCATAGGAGACGACTGAAAAATCAGGTCCCAGGAAATGTGTTGCGAGCCCTTTTCGCCCATCCAAAAGTGTCACCAAAGGAAGGCTTTGGGTACAAGAGAACTCCCCAGGGGAGGCTTTACGCAGCCCCACATGCAACTGGACCCTCCGGGTTCGCTGTTCCTGAGCAAACCTAAACGTAGCCCTGGCCGTCATCGGAGACGACTGAAAAATCAGGCCCCAGGAAATGCGTTGCGAGCCCCTTTGGACCATCCAAAAGTGCCCCCAAAGGAAGGCTTTGGGTACATCTGAAGTTCCCAGGGGAGCCTTTACGCAGCCCCATATGCAACTGGACCCTTCGGGTTCGATTTTTCCGAGCAACCCTAAATATATCCCTAGCCGGCATGGGAGAAGACTGAAAACCCGGGCCCGAGAAAACGCGTTGCAAGCCCCTTTGGACCATCCAAAAGTGCCCCCAAAGGAAGGCTTTGGGTACATCTGAAGTTCTCAGGGGAGCCATTACGCAGCCCCACATGCAACTGGACCCTCCGAGTTCGCTGTTTCCGAGCATCCCTAAACATAGCCCTAGCAGTCATCGGAGACGATTGAAAAATCAAGCCCCAGGAAATGCGTTGCGAGCCCTTTTCGCCCATCCAAAAGTGTCACCAAAGGAAGGCTTTGGGTACAAGAGAACTCCCCAGGGGAGCCTTTACGCAGCCCCACATGCAACTGGACCGTCCGGGTTCGCTGTTCATGAGTAAACCTAAACCTAGCCCTAGCCGTCATCGGAGACGACTGAAAAATCAGGCCCCAGGAAATGCGTTGCAAGCCCCTTTGGACCATCCAAAAGAGCCCCCAAAGGAAGGCTTTGGGTACATCTGAAGTTCCCAGGGGAGCCTTTACGCAGCCCCATATGCAACTGGACCCTCCGGGTTCGCTGTTTCTGAGCATCCCTAAACATAGCCCTAGCCGGCATCGAAGACGACTGAAAAATCAGGCCCCAGGAAATGCGTTGCGAGCCCTTTTCGCCCATCCAAAAGTGCCCCCAAAGGAAGGCTTTGGGTACAAGTGAACTCCCCAGGGGAGCCTTTACGCAGCTCCACATGCAACTGGACTCTCCAGGTTCGATTTTTCGAACAACCCTAAATATATCCCTAGCCGGCATGGGAGAAGACTGAAAACCCGGGCCCCAGAAAACGCGTTGCAAGCCCCTTTGGACCATCCAAAAGCGTCACCTAAGGAAGGCTTTGGGTACAAGAGAACTCCCCAGGGGAGCCTTTACGCAGCCCCACATGCAACTGGACCCTCCGGGATCGCTGTTCCGGAGCAAACCTAAACTTTGCCCTAGCCGTCATCGCAGACGAGTGAAAAATAAGGCCCCAGGAAATGCGTTGCGAGCCATTTTGGACCATCCAAAAGTGTCACCAAAAGAAGGCTTTGGGTACAAGTGAACTCCCCAGGGGAGCCTTTAAGCAGGCCCACATGCAACTGGACCCTCCGGGTTCGCTGTTTCCGAGCATCCCTAAACATAGCCCTAGCAGTCATCGGAGACGACTGAAAAATCAGGCCCCAGGAAATGCGTTCCGAGCCCTTTTCGCCCATCCAAAAGTGCCCCCAAAGGAAGGCTTTGGGTACAAGAGAACTCCCCAGGGGAGCCTTTACGCAGTCCCACATGCAACTGGACCCTGAGGGTTCAATTTTTCCGAGCAACCCTAAATATATATCTAGCCGGCATGGGAGAAGACTGAAATCCCGGGCCCCAGAAAACGCGTTGCAAACCCCTTTGGACCACCCAAAAGTGCCCCCAAAGGAAGGCTTTGGGTACAAGTGAACTCCCCAGGGGAGCCTTTACGCAGCCCCACATGCAACTGGACCCTCCGGGTTCACTGTTTCTGAGCATCCGTTAACACAGCCCTAGCCTGCATCGAAGACGACTGAAAAATCAGGCCCCAGGAAATGCGTTGCAAGCCCTTTTCGCCCATCCAGAAGTGCCCCCAAAGGAAGGCTTTGGGTACAAGTGATCTCCCCAGGGGAGCCTTTACGCAGCCCCACATGCAACTGGACCCTCCAGGTTCGCTGTTCCTCAGCAAACCTAAAGGTAGCCCTAGCCGTCATCGGAGACGAGTGAAAAATAAGGCCCCAGGAAATGCGTTACGAGCCCTTTTCGCCCATCCAAAAGTGTCACCAAAAGAAGGCTTTGGGTACAAGTGAACTCCCCAGGGGAGCCTTTACGCAGCCCCACATGCAACTGGACCCTCCGGGATCGATTTTTCCGAGCAACCCTAAATATATCCCTAGCCGGCAAGAGAGAAGACTGAAAATCGGGGCCCCAGAAAACGCGTTGCAAGCCCCTTTGGACCATCCAAAAGTGTCACCAAAGGAAGGCTTTGGGTACAAGTGAACTCCCCAGGGGAGCCTTTACGCAGCCCCACATGCAACTGGACCCTCCGGGTTCGCTGTTTCCGAGCATCCCTAAACATCGCCCTAGCCGGCCTCGAAGACGACTGAAAAATCAGGCCCCAGGAAATGCGTTCCGAGCCCTTTTCGCCCATCCAAAAGTGCCCCAAAGGAAGACTTTGGGTACAAGAGAACTCCCCAGGGGAGCCTTTACGCAGCCCCACATGCAACTGCACCCTCCGGGTTCGCTGTTCCTGAGCAAACCTAAACGAAGCCCTGGCCGTCATCGGAGACGACTGAAAAATCAGGCCCCAGGAAATGCGTTGCGAGCCCCTTTGGACCATCCAAAAGTGCCCCCAAAGGAAGGCTTTGGGTACAAGAGAACTCCCCAGGGGAGCCTTTACGCAGCCCCACATGCAACTGGACCCTCCGGGTTCGATTTTTCCAAGCAACCCTAAATATATCACTAGCCAGCATGGGAGAAGACTGAAAACCCGGGCCCCAGAAAACGCGTTGCAAGCCCCTTTGGACCATCCAAAAGTGTCAACAAAGGAAGGCTTTGGGTACAAGTGAACTCCCCAGGGGAGCCTTTACGCAGCCCCACATGCAACTGGACCCTCCGGGTTCGCTGTTCCTGAGCAAACCTAAACGAAGCCCTTGCCGTCATCGGAGACGACTGAAAAATCAGGCCCCAGGAAATGCGTTGTGAGCCCTTGTCGCCCATCCAAAAGTGCCCCCATAGGAAGGCTTTGGGTACATCTGAAGTTCCCAGGGGAGCCTTTACGCAGCCCCATATGCAACTGGACCCTCCGAGTTCGCTGTTTCCGAGCATCCCTAAACATAGCCCTAGCAGTCATCAGAGACGACTGAAAAATCAGGCCCCAGGAAATGCGTTACGAGCCCTTTTCGCCCATCCAAAAGTGCCCGCAAAGGAAGGCTTTGGGTACAAGAGAACTCCCCAGGGGAGCCTTTACGCAGCCCCACATGCAACTGGACCCTCCGGGTTCGCTGTTCCTGAGCAAACCGAAATGTAGACCTGGCCGTCATCGCAGATGTGTGAAAAATCAGGCCCCGGAAATGCGTTCCGAGCCCTTTTCGCCCATCCAAATGTGCCCCCAAAGGAAGACTTTGGGTACAAGTGAACTCCCCAGGGGAGCCTTTAAGCCGCCCCACATGCCACTGGACCCTCCGGGTTCGCTGCTTCCGAGCATCCCTAAATACCGCGCTAGCCGGCATCGAAGACGACTGAAAAATCAGGCCCCAGGAAATGCGTTGCAAGCCCCATTGGACCATCCAAAAGTGCCCCCAAAGGAAGGCTTTGGGTACAAGTGATCTCCCCAGGGGAGCCTTTACGCAGCCCCACATGCAACTGGACCCTCCAGGTTCGCTGTTCCTCAGCAAACCTAAACGTAGCCCTAGCCGTCTCGGAGACGAGTGAAAAATAAGGCCCCAGGAAATGCGTTACGAGCCCTTTTCGCCCATCCAAAAGTGTCACCAAAGGAAGGCTTTGGGTACAAGTGAACTCCCCAGGGGAGCCTTTACGCAGCCCCACATGCAACTGGACCCTCCGGGATCGATTTTTCCGAGCAACCCTAAATATATCCCTAGCCGGCAAGAGAGAAGACTGAAAACCGGGGCCCCAGAAAACGCGTTGCAAGCCCCTTTGGACCATCCAAAACTGTCACCAAAGGAAGGCTTTGGGTACAAGTGAACTCCCCAGGGGAGCCTTTACGCAGCCCCACATGCAACTGGACCCTCCGGGTTCGCTGTTTCCGAGCATCCCTAAACATCGCCCTAGCCGGCCTCGAAGACGACTGAAAAATCAGGCCCCAGGAAATGCGTTCCGAGCCCTTTTCGCCCATCCAAAAGTGCCCCTAAGGAAGACTTTGGGTACAAGAGAACTCCCCAGGGGAGCCTTTACGCAGGCCCACATGCAACTGGACCCTCCGGGATCGCTGTTTCCGAGCATCCCTAAACATAGCCCTAGCCGGCATCGATGACGACTGAAAAATCAGGCCCCAGGAAATGCGTTCCGAGCCCTTTTCGCCCATCCAAAAGTGCCCCAAAGGAAGACTTTGGGTACAAGTGAACTCCCCAGGGGAGCCTTTACGCAGCCCCACATGCAACTGGACCCTCCGGGTTCGCTGTTCCTGAGCAAACCTAAACGTATCCCTGGCCATCATAGGAGACGACTGAAAAATCAGGTCCCAGGAAATGTGTTGCGAGCCCTTTTCGCCCATCCAAAAGTGTCACCAAAGGAAGGCTTTGGGTACAAGAGAACTCCCCAGGGGAGCCTTTACGCAGCCCCACATGCAACTGGACCCTCCGGGTTCGCTGTTCCTGAGCAAACCTAAACGTAGCCCTGGCCATCATAGGAGACGACTGAAAAATCAGGTCCCAGGAAATGTGTTGCGAGCCCTTTTCGCCCATCCAAAAGTGTCACCAAAGGAAGGCTTTGGGTACAAGAGAACTCCCCAGGGGAGCCTTTACGCAGCCCCAAATGCAACTGCACCCTCCGGGTTCGCTGTTCCTGAGCAAACCTAAACGAAGCCCTGGCCGTCATCGGAGACGACTGAAAAATCAGGCCCCAGGAAATGCGTTGCGAGCCCTTGTCGCCCATCCAAAAGTGTCACCAAAGGAAGGCTTTGGGTACAAGTGAACTCCCCAGGGTAGCCTTTACGCAGCCCCACATGCAACTGGACCCTCCGGGATCGATTTTTCCGAGCAACCCTAAATATATCCCTAGCCGGCAAGAGAGAAGACTGAAAACCGGGGCCCCAGAAAACGCGTTGCAAGCCCCTTTGGACCATCCAAAAGTGTCACCAAAGGAAGGCTTTGGGTACAAGTGAACTCCCCAGGGGAGCCTTTACGCAGCCCCACATGCAACTGGACCCTCCGGGTTCGCTGTTTCCGAGCATCCCTAAACATCGCCCTAGCCGGCCTCGAAGACGACTGAAAAATCAGGCCCCAGGAAATGCGTTCCGAGCCCTTTTCGCCCATCCAAAAGTGCCCCAAAGGAAGACTTTGGGTACAAGAGAACTCCCCAGGGGAGCCTTTACGCAGGCCCACATGCAACTGGACCCTCCGGGATCGCTGTTTCCGAGCATCCCTAAACATAGCCCTAGCCGGCATCGATGACGACTGAAAAATCAGGCCCCAGGAAATGCGTTGCGAGCCCTTTTCGCCCATCCAAAAGTGCCCCCAAAGGAAGGCTTTGGGTACAAGTGAACTCCCCAGGGGAGCCTTTACGCAGCCCCACATGCAACTGGACCCTCCGGGTTCGCTGTTCCTGACCAAACCTAAACGTATCCCTGGCCATCATAGGAGACGACTGAAAAATCAGGTCCCAGGAAATGTGTTGCGAGCCCTTTTCGCCCATCCAAAAGTGTCACCAAAGGAAGGCTTTGGGTACAAGAGAACTCCCCAGGGGAGCCTTTACGCAGCCCCACATGCAACTGGACCCTCCGGGTTCGCTGTTCCTGAGCAAACCTAAACGTAGCCCTGGCCATCATAGGAGACGACTGAAAAATCAGGTCCCAGGAAATGTGTTGCGAGCCCTTTTCGCCCATCCAAAAGTGTCACCAAAGGAAGGCTTTGGGTACAAGAGAACTCCCCAGGGGAGCCTTTACGCAGCCCCAAATGCAACTGCACCCTCCGGGTTCGCTGTTCCTGAGCAAACCTAAACGAAGCCCTGGCCGTCATCGGAGACGACTGAAAAATCAGGCCCTAGGAAATGCGTTGCGAGCCCTTGTCGCCCATCCAAAAGTGTCACCAAAGGAAGGCTTTGGGTACAAGTGAACTCCCCAGGGGAGCCTTTACGCAGCCCCACATGCAACTGGACCCTCCGGGATCGATTTTTCCGAGCAACCCTAAATATATCCCTAGCCGGCAAGAGAGAAGACTGAAAACCGGGGCCCCAGAAAACGCGTTGCAAGCCCCTTTGGACCATCCAAAAGTGTCACCAAAGGAAGGCTTTGGGTACAAGTGAACTCCCCAGGGGAGCCTTTACGCAGCCCCACATGCAACTGGACCCTCCGGGTTCGCTGTTCCTGAGCAAACCTAAACGAAGCCCTAGCCGTCATCGGAGACGAATGAAAAATCAGGCCCCTGGAAATGCGTTGCGAGCCCTTTTCGCCCATCCAAAAGTGTCACCAAAGGAAGGCTTTGGGTACAAGAGAACTCCCCAGGGGAGCCTTTACGCAGCCCCACATGCAACTGGACCCTCCGAGTTCGATTTTTCCGAGCATCCCTAAACATAGCCTTAGCCGGCATCGAAGACGACTGAAAAATCAGGCCCCAGGAAATGTGTTCCGAGCCTTTTTCGCCCATCCAAAAGTGCCCCCAAAGGAAGGCTTTGGGTACAAGTGAACTCCCCAGGGGAGCCTTTACGCAGCCCCACATGCAACTGGACCCTCCGGGTTCGCTGTTTCCGAGCATCCCTAAACATAGCCCTAGCCGGCAGTGATGACGACTGAAAAATCAGGCCCCAGGAAATGCGTTACGAGCCCTTTTCGCCCATCCAAAAGTGTCACGAAAGGAAGGCTTTGGGTACAAGTGAACTCCCCAGGGGAGCCTTTACGCAGCCCCACATGCAACTGGACCCTCGGCGTTCGCTGTTTCCAAGCATCCCTAAACATAGCCCTAGCCGGCATCGAAGACGACTGAAAAATCAGGCCCCAGGAAATGTGTTCCGAGCCCTTTTCGCCCATCCAAAAGTGCCCCCAAAGGAAGGCTTTGGGTACAAGTGAACTCCCCAGGGGAGCCTTTACGCAGCCCCACATGCAAGTGGACCCTGCGGGTTCAATTTTTCCGAGCAACCCTAAATATTTCACTAGCCGGCATGGGAGAAGACTGAAATCCCGGGCCCCAGAAAACGCGTTGCAAGCCCCTTTGGACCATCCAAAAGTGTCACCAAAGGAAGGCTTTGGGTACAAGTGAACTCCCCAGGGGAGCCTTTACGCAGCCCCACATGCAACTGGACCCTCCGGGTTCGCTGTTTCCGAGCATCCGTAAACATATCCCTAGCCGGCATGGGAGAAGACTGAAAACCCGGGCCCCAGAAAATGCGTTGCAAGCCCCTTTGGACTATCCAAAAGTGTCACCAAAGGAAGGCTTTGGGTACAAGAGAACTCCCCAGGGGAGCCTTTACGCAGCCCCACATGCAACTGGACCCTCCGAGTTCGCTGTTTCCGAGCATCCCTAAACATAGCCCTAGCCGGCATCGAAGACGACTGAAAAATCAGGCCCCAGGAAATGAGTTCCGAGCCCTTTTCGCCCATCCAAAAGTGCCCCCAAAGGAAGGCTTTGGGTACAAGTGAACTCCCCAGGGGAGCCTTTACGCAGCCCCACATGCAACTGGACACTCCGGATTCGCTGTTTCCGAGCAACCCTAAATATATCACTAGCCGGCATGGGAGAAGACTGAAATCCCAGGCCCCAGAAAACGCGTTGCAAACCCCTTTGGACCATCCAAAAGTTCCCCCAAAGGAAGGCTTTGGGTACAAGTGAACTCCCCAGGGGAGCCTTTACGCAGCCCCACATGCAACTGGACCCTCCGGGTTCGCTGTTCCTGAGCAAACCTAAACGTAGCCCTAGCCGTCATCGGAGACGAATGAAAAATCAGGCCCCTGGAAATGCGTTGCGAGCCCTTTTCGCCCATCCAAAAGTGTCACCAAAGGAAGGCTTTGGGTACAAGAGAACTCCCCAGGGGAGCCTTTACGCAGCCCCACATGCAACTGGACCCTCCGAGTTCGATTTTTCCGAGCATCCCTAAACATAGCCTTAGCCGGCATCGAAGACGACTGAAAAATCAGGTCCCAGGAAATGCGTTCCGAGCCCTTTTCGCCCATCCAAAAGTGCCCCCAAAGGAAGACTATGGGTATAAGAGAACTCCCCAGGGGAGCCTTTACGCAGCCCCACATGCAACTGGACCCTCCGGGTTCGCTATTCCTCAACAAACCTAAACGTAGCCCTAGCCGTCATCGGAATCGACTGAAAAATCAGGCCCCAGGAAATGCATTGCAAGCCCCTTTGGACCATCTAAAAGTGCCCCCAAAGGAAGGCTTTGGGTACAAGTGAACTCCCCAGGGGAGCCTTTACGCAGCCCCACATGCAACTGGACCCTGCGGGTTCGCTGTTCCTGAGCAAACCTAAACGTAGCACTAGCCGTCATCGGAGACGAGTGAAAATCAGCCCCAGGAAATGCGTTCCGAGGCCTTTTCGCCCATCCAAATGTGACCCCAAAGGAAGACTATGGGTATAAGAGAATTCCCCAGGGGAGCCTTTACGCAGCCCCACATGCAACTGGACCTTCCGGGTTCGCTATTCCTCAACAAACCTAAACGTAGCCCTAGCCGTCATTGGAATCGACTGAAAAATCAGGCCCCAGGAAATGCATTGCAAGCCCCTTTGGACCATCTAAAAGTGCCCCCAAAGGAAGGCTTTGGGTACAAGTGAACTCCCCAGGGGAGCCTTTACGCAGCCCCACATGCAACTGGACCCTGCGGGTTCGCTGTTCCTGAGCAAACCTAAACGTAGCACTAGCCGTCATCGGAGACGAATGAAAATCAGCCCCAGGAAATGCGTTCCGAGGCCTTTTCGCCCATCCAAATGTGCACCCAAAGGAAGGCTTTGGGTACAAGTGAACTCCCCAGGGGAGCCTTTACGCAGCCCCACATGCAACTGGACCCTCCGGGTTCGCTGTTCCTGAGCAAACCTAAACGTAGCCCTAGCCGTCATCGGAGACGAATGAAAAATCAGGCCCCTGGAAATGCGTTGCGAGCCCTTTTCGCCCATCCAAAAGTGTCACCAAAGGAAGGCTTTGGGTACAAGAGAACTCCCCAGGGGAGCCTTTACGCAGCCCCACATGCAACTGGACCCTCCGAGTTCGATTTTTCCGAGCATCCCTAAACATAGCCTTAGCCGGCATCGAAGACGACTGAAAAATCAGACCCCAGGAAATGCGTTCCGAGCCCTTTTCGCCCATCCAAAAGTGCCCCCAAAGGAAGACTATGGGTATAAGAGAACTCCCCAGGGGAGCCTTTACGCAGCCCCACATGCAACTGGACCCTCCGGGTTCGCTGTTTCCGAGCATCCCTAAACATAGCCCTAGCCGGCATCGAAGACGACTGAAAAATCAGGCCCCAGGAAATGTGTTCCGAGCCCTTTTCGCCCATCCAAAAGTGCCCCCAAAGGAAGGCTTTGGGTACAAGAGAACTCCCCAGGGGAGCCTTTACGCAGCCCCACATGCAACTGGACCCTCCGGGTTCGCTGTTTCCGAGCATCCCTAAACATAGCCCTAGCCGGCAGTGATGACGACTGAAAAATCAGGCCCCAGGAAATGCGTTACGAGGCCTTTTCGCCCATGCAAAAGTGTCACGAAAGGAAGGCTTTGGGTACAAGTGAACTCCCCAGGGGAGCCTTTACGCAGCCCCACATGCAACTGGACCCTCCGGGTTCGCTGTTTCCGAGCATCCCTAAACATAGCCCTAGCCGGCAGTGATGACGACTGAAAAACCCGGGCCCCAGGAAATGCGTTACGAGGCCTTTTCGCCCATGCAAAAGTGTCACGAAAGGAAGGCTTTGGGTACAAGTGAACTCCCCAGGGGAGCCTTTACGCAGCCCCACATGCAACTGGACCCTCCGGGTTCGCTGTTTCCAAGCATCCCGAAACATAGCCCTAGCCGGCATCGAAGACGACTGAAAAATCAGGCCCCAGGAAATGCGTTGCGAGCCCTTTTCGCCCATCCAAAAGTGCCCCCAAAGGAAGGCTTTGGGTACAAGTGAACTCCCCAGGGGAGACTTTACGCACCCCCACATGCAACTGGACCCTCCGGGTTCGATTTTTCCGAGCAACCCTAAATATTTCACTAGCCGGCATGGGAGAAGACTGAAATCCCGGGCCCCAGAAAACGCGTTGCAAGCCCCTTTGGACCATCCAAAAGTGTCACCAAAGGAAGGCTTTGGGTACAAGTGAACTCCCCAGGGGAGCCTTTACGCAGCCCCACATGCAACTGGACCCTCCGGGTTCGCTGTTTCCGAGCATCCGTAAACATATCCCTAGCCGGCATGGGAGAAGACTGAAAACCCGGGCCCCAGAAAATGCGTTGCAAGCCCCTTTGGACTATCCAAAGGTGTCACCAAAGGAAGGCTTTGGGTACAAGAGAACTCCCCAGGGGAGCCTTTACGCAGCCCCACATGCAACTGGACCCTCCGAGTTCGATTTTTCCGAGCATCCCTAAACATAGCCCTAGCCGGCATCGAAGACGACTGAAAAATCAGGCCCCAGGAAATGCGTTGAGAGCCCTTTTCGCCCATCCAAAAGTTTCACCAAAGGAAGGCTTTGGGTACAAGAGAACTCCCCAGGGGAGCCTTTACGCAGCCCCACATGCAACTGGACACTCCGGATTCGCTGTTTCCGAGCAACCCTAAATATATCACTAGCCGGCATGGGAGAAGACTGAAATCCCAGGCCCCAGAAAACGCGTTGCAAACCCCTTTGGACCATCCAAAAGTGTCACCAAAGGAAGGCTTTGGGTACAAGTGAACTCCCCAGGGGAGCCTTTACGCAGCCCCACATGCAACTGGACCCTCCGGGTTCGCTGTTCCTGAGCAAACCTAAACGTAGCCCTAGCCGTCATCGGAGACGAATGAAAAATCAGGCCCCTGGAAATGCGTTGCGAGCCCTTTTCGCCCATCCAAAAGTGTCACCAAAGGAAGGCTTTGGGTACAAGAGAACTCCCCAGGGGAGCCTTTACGCAGCCCCACATGCAACTGGACCCTCCGAGTTCGATTTTTCCGAGCATCCCTAAACATAGCCTTAGCCGGCATCGAAGACGACTGAAAAATCAGGCCCCAGGAAATGTGTTCCGAGCCTTTTTCGCCCATCCAAAAGTGCCCCCAAAGGAAGGCTTTGGGTACAAGAGAACTCCCCAGGGGAGCCTTTACGCAGCCCCACATGCAACTGGACCCTCCGGGTTCGCTGTTTCCGAGCATCCCTAAACATAGCCCTAGCCGGCAGTGATGACGACTGAAAAATCAGGCCCCAGGAAATGCGTTACGAGGCCTTTTCGCCCATCCAAAAGTGTCACGAAAGGAAGGCTTTGGGTACAAGTGAACTCCCCAGGGGAGCCTTTACGCAGCCCCACATGCAACTGGACCCTCCGGGTTCGCTGTTTCCAAGCATCCCGAAACATAGCCCTAGCCGGCATCGAAGACGACTGAAAAATCAGGCCCCAGGAAATGCGTTGCGAGCCCTTTTCGCCCATCCAAAAGTGCCCCCAAAGGAAGGCTTTGGGTACAAGTGAACTCCCCAGGGGAGCCTTTACGCAGCCCCACATGCAACTGGACCCTGCGGGTTCAATTTTTCCGAGCAACCCTAAATATTTCACTAGCCGGCATGGGAGAAGACTGAAATCCCGGGCCCCAGAAAACGCGTTGCAAGCCCCTTTGGACCATCCAAAAGTGTCACCAAAGGAAGGCTTTGGGTACAAGTGAACTCCCCAGGGGAGCCTTTACGCAGCCCCACATGCAACTGGACCCTCCGGGTTCGCTGTTTCCGAGCATCCGTAAACATATCCCTAGCCGGCATGGGAGAAGACTGAAAACCCGGGCCCCAGAAAATGCGTTGCAAGCCCCTTTGGACTATCCAAAAGTGTCACCAAAGGAAGGCTTTGGGTACAAGAGAACTCCCCAGGGGAGCCTTTACGCAGCCCCACATGCAACTGGACCCTCCGAGTTCGCTGTTTCCGAGCATCCCTAAACATAGCCCTAGCCGGCATCGAAGACGACTGAAAAATCAGGCCCCAGGAAATGAGTTCCGAGCCCTTTTCGCCCATCCAAAAGTGCCCCCAAAGGAAGGCTTTGGGTACAAGTGAACTCCCCAGGGGAGCCTTTACGCAGCCCCACATGCAACTGGACACTCCGGATTCGCTGTTTCCGAGCAACCCTAAATATATCACTAGCCGGCATGGGAGAAGACTGAAATCCCAGGCCCCAGAAAACGCGTTGCAAACCCCTTTGGACCATCCAAAAGTTCCCCCAAAGGAAGGCTTTGGGTACAAGTGAACTCCCCAGGGGAGCCTTTACGCAGCCCCACATGCAACTGGACCCTCCGGGTTCGCTGTTCCTGAGCAAACCTAAACGTAGCCCTAGCCGTCATCGGAGACGAATGAAAAATCAGGCCCCTGGAAATGCGTTGCGAGCCCTTTTCGCCCATCCAAAAGTGTCACCAAAGGAAGGCTTTGGGTACAAGAGAAGTCCCCAGGGGAGCCTTTACGCAGCCCTACATGCAACTGGACCCTCCGAGTTCGATTTTTCCGAGCATCCCTAAACATAGCCTTAGCCGGCATCGAAGACGACTGAAAAATCAGACCCCAGGAAATGCGTTCCGAGCCCTTTTCGCCCATCCAAAAGTGCCCCCAAAGGAAGACTATGGGTATAAGAGAACTCCCCAGGGGAGCCTTTACGCAGCCCCACATGCAACTGGACCCTCCGGGTTCGCTATTCCTCAACAAACCTAAACGTAGCCCTAGCCGTCATCGGAATCGACTGAAAAATCAGGCCCCAGGAAATGCATTGCAAGCCCCTTTGGACCATCTAAAAGTGCCCCCAAAGGAAGGCTTTGGGTACAAGTGAACTCCCCAGGGGAGCCTTTACGCAGCCCCACATGCAACTGGACCCTGCGGGTTCGCTGTTCCTGAGCAAACCTAAACGTAGCACTAGCCGTCATCGGAGACGAGTGAAAATCAGCCCCAGGAAATGCGTTCCGAGGCCTTTTCGCCCATCCAAATGTGCCCCCAAAGGAAGACTATGGGTATAAGAGAATTCCACAGGGGAGCCTTTACGCAGCCCCACATGCAACTGGACCCTCCGGGTTCGCTATTCCTCAACAAACCTAAACGTAGCCCTAGCCGTCATCGGAATCGACTGAAAAATCAGACCCCAGGAAATGCATTGCAAGCCCCTTTGGACCATCTAAAAGTGCCCCCAAAGGAAGGCTTTGGGTACAAGTGAACTCCCCAGGGGAGCCTTTACGCAGCCCCACATGCAACTGGACCCTGCGGGTTCGCTGTTCCTGAGCAAACCTAAACGTAGCACTAGCCGTCATCGGAGACGAGTGAAAATCAGCCCCAGGAAATGCGTTCCGAGGCCTTTTCGCCCATCCAAATGTGCCCCCAAAGGAAGACTATGGGTATAAGAGAACTCCCCAGGGGAGCCTTTACGCAGCCCCACATGCAACTGGACCCTCCGGGTTCGCTGTTTCCGAGCATCCCTAAACATAGCCCTAGCCGGCATCGAAGACGACTGAAAAATCAGGCCCCAGGAAATGAGTTCCGAGCCCTTTTCGCCCATCCAAAAGTGCCCCCAAAGGAAGGCTTTGGGTACAAGTGAACTCCCCAGGGGAGCCTTTACGCAGCCCCACATGCAACTGGACACTCCGGATTCGCTGTTTCCGAGCAACCCTAAATATATCACTAGCCGGCATGGGAGAAGACTGAAATCCCAGGCCCCAGAAAACGCGTTGCAAACCCCTTTGGACCATCCAAAAGTTCCCCCAAAGGAAGGCTTTGGGTACAAGTGAACTCCCCAGGGGAGCCTTTACGCAGCCCCACATGCAACTGGACCCTCCGGGTTCGCTGTTCCTGAGCAAACCTAAACGTAGCCCTAGCCGTCATCGGAGACGAATGAAAAATCAGGCCCCTGGAAATGCGTTGCGAGCCCTTTTCGCCCATCCAAAAGTGTCACCAAAGGAAGGCTTTGGGTACAAGAGAACTCCCCAGGGGAGCCTTTACGCAGCCCCACATGCAACTGGACCCTCCGAGTTCGATTTTTCCGAGCATCCCTAAACATAGCCTTAGCCGGCATCGAAGACGACTGAAAAATCAGACCCCAGGAAATGCGTTCCGAGCCCTTTTCGCCCATCCAAAAGTGCCCCCAAAGGAAGACTATGGGTATAAGAGAACTCCCCAGGGGAGCCTTTACGCAGCCCCACATGCAACTGGACCCTCCGGGTTCGCTATTCCTCAACAAACCTAAACGTAGCCCTAGCCGTCATCGGAATCGACTGAAAAATCAGGCCCCAGGAAATGCATTGCAAGCCCCTTTGGACCATCTAAAAGTGCCCCCAAAGGAAGGCTTTGGGTACAAGTGAACTCCCCAGGGGAGCCTTTACGCAGCCCCACATGCAACTGGACCCTGCGGGTTCGCTGTTCCTGAGCAAACCTAAACGTAGCACTAGCCGTCATCGGAGACGAGTGAAAATCAGCCCCAGGAAATGCGTTCCGAGGCCTTTTCGCCCATCCAAATGTGCCCCCAAAGGAAGACTATGGGTATAAGAGAATTCCCCAGGGGAGCCTTTACGCAGCCCCACATGCAACTGGACCCTCCGGGTTCGCTATTCCTCAACAAACCTAAACGTAGCCCTAGCCGTCATCGGAATCGACTGAAAAATCAGACCCCAGGAAATGCATTGCAAGCCCCTTTGGACCATCTAAAAGTGCCCCCAAAGGAAGGCTTTGGGTACAAGTGAACTCCCCAGGGGAGCCTTTACGCAGCCCCACATGCAACTGGACCCTGCGGGTTCGCTGTTCCTGAGCAAACCTCAACGTAGCACTAGCCGTCATCGGAGACGAGTGAAAATCAGCCCCAGGAAATGCGTTCCGAGGCCTTTTCGCCCATCCAAATGTGCCCCCAAAGGAAGACTATGGGTATAAGAGAACTCCCCAGGGGAGCCTTTACGCAGCCCCACATGCAACTGGACCCTCCGGGTTCGCTGTTTCCGAGCATCCCTAAACATAGCCCTAGCCGGCATCGAAGACGACTGAAAAATCAGGCCCCAGGAAATGCGTTCCGAGCCCTTTTCGCCCATCCAAATGTGCCCCCAAAGGAAGGCTGTGGGTACAAGAGAACTCCCCAGGGGAGACTTTACGCAGCCCCACATGCAACTGGACGCTCCGGGTTCGCTGTTCCTGAGCAAACCTAAACGTAGCCCTAGCCGTCATCGGAGACGAGTGAAAATCAGCCCCAGGAAATGCGTTCCGAGGCCTTTTCGCCCATCCAAAAGTGCCCCCAAAGGAAGGCTTTGGGTACAAGTGAACTCCCCAGGGGAGCCTTTACGCAGCCCCACATGCAACTGGACCCTCCGGGTTCGCTGTTTCCGAGCATCCGTAAACATAGCCCTAGCCGGCATGGGAGAAGACTGAAAACCCGGGCCCCAGAAAATGCGTTACAAGCCCCTTTGGACTATCCAAAAGTGTCACCAAAGGAAGGCTTTGGGTACAAGAGAACTCCCCAGGGGAGCCTTTACGCAGCCCCACATGCAACTGGACCCTCCGAGTTCGCTGTTTCCGAGCATCCCTAAACATAGCCCTAGCCGGCATCGAAGACGACTGAAAAATCAGGCCCCAGGAAATGAGTTCCGAGCCCTTTTCGCCCATCCAAAAGTGCCCCCAAAGGAAGGCTTTGGGTACAAGTGAACTCCCCAGGGGAGCCTTTACGCAGCCCCACATGCAACTGGACCCTCCGGATTCGCTGTTTCCGAGCAACCCTAAATATATCACTAGCCGGCATGGGAGAAGACTGAAATCCCAGGCCCCAGAAAACGCGTTGCAAACCCCTTTGGACCATCCAAAAGTGCCCCCAAAGGAAGGCTTTGGGTACAAGTGAACTCCCCAGGGGAGCCTTTACGCAGCCCCACATGCAACTGGACCCTCCGGGTTCGCTGTTCCTGAGCAAACCTAAACGTAGCCCTAGCCGTCATCGGAGACGAATGAAAAATCAGGCCCCTGGAAATGCGTTGCGAGCCCTTTTCGCCCATCCAAAAGTGTCACCAAAGGAAGGCTTTGGGTACAAGAGAACTCCCCAGGGGAGCCTTTACGCAGCCCCACATGCAACTGGACCCTCCGAGTTCGATTTTTCCGAGCATCCCTAAACATAGCCTTAGCCGGCATCGAAGACGACTGAAAAATCAGACCCCAGGAAATGCGTTCCGAGCCCTTTTCGCCCATCCAAAAGTGCCCCCAAAGGAAGACTATGGGTATAAGAGAACTCCCCAGGGGAGCCTTTACGCAGCCCCACATGCAACTGGACCCTCCAGGTTCGCTGTTTCCGAGCATCCCTAAACATAGCCCTAGCCGGCATCGAAGACGACTGAAAAATCAGGCCCCAGGAAATGTGTTCCGAGCCCTTTTCGCCCATCCAAAAGTGCCCCCAAAGGAAGGCTTTGGGTACAAGAGAACTCCCCAGGGGAGCCTTTACGCAGCCCCACATGCAACTGGACCCTTCGGGTTCGCTGTTTCCGAGCATCCCTAAACATAGCCCTAGCCGGCAGTGATGACGACTGAAAAATCAGGCCCCAGGAAATGCGTTACGAGGCCTTTTCGCCCATGCAAAAGTGTCACGAAAAGAAGGCTTTGGGTACAAGTGAACTCCCCAGGGGAGCCTTTACGCAGCCCCACATGCAACTGGACCCTCCGGGTTCGCTGTTTCCAAGCATCCCTAAACATAGCCCTAGCCGGCATCGAAGACGACTGAAAAATCAGGCCCCAGGAAATGCGTTGCGAGCCCTTTTCGCCCATCCAAAAGTGCCCCCAAAGGAAGGCTTTGGGTACAAGTGAACTCCCCAGGGGAGCCTTTACGCAGCCCCACATGCAACTGGACCCTGCGGGTTCAATTTTTCCGAGCAACCCTAAATATTTCACTAGCCGGCATGGGAGAAGACTGAAATCCCGGGCCCCAGAAAACGCGTTGCGAGCCCCTTTGGACCATCCAAAAGTGTCACCAAAGGAAGGCTTTGGGTACAAGTGAACTCCCCAGGGGAGCCTTTACGCAGCCCCACATGCAACTGGACCCTCCGGGTTCGCTGTTTCCGAGCATCCGTAAACATAGCCCTAGCCGGCATGGGAGAAGACTGAAAACCCGGGCCCCAGAAAATGCGTTGCAAGCCCCTTTGGACTATCCAAAAGTGTCACCAAAGGAAGGCTTTGGGTACAAGAGAACTCCCCAGGGGAGCCTTTACGCAGCCCCACATGCAACTGGACCCTCCGAGTTCGCTGTTTCCGAGCATCCCTAAACATAGCCCTAGCCGGCATCGAAGACGACTGAAAAATCAGGCCCCAGGAAATGAGTTCCGAGCCCTTTTCGCCCATCCAAAAGTGCCCCCAAAGGAAGGCTTTGGGTACAAGTGAACTCCCCAGGGGAGCCTTTACGCAGCCCCACATGCAACTGGACCCTCCGGATTCGCTGTTTCCGAGCAACCCTAAATATATCACTAGCCGGCATGGGAGAAGACTGAAATCCCAGGCCCCAGAAAACGCGTTGCAAACCCCTTTGGACCATCCAAAAGTGCCCCCAAAGGAAGGCTTTGGGTACAAGTGAACTCCCCAGGGGAGCCTTTACGCAGCCCCACATGCAACTGGACCCTCCGGGTTCGCTGTTCCTGAGCAAACCTAAACGTAGCCCTAGCCGTCATCGGAGACGAATGAAAAATCAGGCCCCTGGAAATGCGTTGCGAGCCCTTTTCGCCCATCCAAAAGTGTCACCAAAGGAAGGCTTTGGGTACAAGAGAACTCCCCAGGGGAGCCTTTACGCAGCCCCACATGCAACTGGACCCTCCGAGTTCGATTTTTCCGAGCATCCCTAAACATAGCCTTAGCCGGCATCGAAGACGACTGAAAAATCAGACCCCAGGAAATGCGTTCCGAGCCCTTTTCGCCCATCCAAAAGTGCCCCCAAAGGAAGACTATGGGTATAAGAGAACTCCCCAGGGGAGCCTTTACGCAGCCCCACATGCAACTGGACCCTCCAGGTTCGCTGTTTCCGAGCATCCCTAAACATAGCCCTAGCCGGCATCGAAGACGACTGAAAAATCAGGCCCCAGGAAATGTGTTCCGAGCCCTTTTCGCCCATCCAAAAGTGCCCCCAAAGGAAGGCTTTGGGTACAAGAGAACTCCCCAGGGGAGCCTTTACGCAGCCCCACATGCAACTGGACCCTTCGGGTTCGCTGTTTCCGAGCATCCCTAAACATAGCCCTAGCCGGCAGTGATGACGACTGAAAAATCAGGCCCCAGGAAATGCGTTACGAGGCCTTTTCGCCCATGCAAAAGTGTCACGAAAGGAAGGCTTTGGGTACAAGTGAACTCCCCAGGGGAGCCTTTACGCAGCCCCACATGCAACTGGACCCTCCGGGTTCGCTGTTTCCAAGCATCCCTAAACATAGCCCTAGCCGGCATCGAAGACGACTGAAAAATCAGGCCCCAGGAAATGCGTTGCGAGCCCTTTTCGCCCATCCAAAAGTGCCCCCAAAGGAAGGCTTTGGGTACAAGTGAACTCCCCAGGGGAGCCTTTACGCAGCCCCACATGCAACTGGACCCTGCGGGTTCAATTTTTCCGAGCAACCCTAAATATTTCACTAGCCGGCATGGGAGAAGACTGAAATCCCGGGCCCCAGAAAACGCGTTGCGAGCCCCTTTGGACCATCCAAAAGTGTCACCAAAGGAAGGCTTTGGGTACAAGTGAACTCCCCAGGGGAGCCTTTACGCAGCCCCACATGCAACTGGACCCTCCGGGTTCGCTGTTTCCGAGCATCCGTAAACATAGCCCTAGCCGGCATGGGAGAAGACTGAAAACCCGGGCCCCAGAAAATGCGTTGCAAGCCCCTTTGGACTATCCAAAAGTGTCACCAAAGGAAGGCTTTGGGTACAAGAGAACTCCCCAGGGGAGCCTTTACGCAGCCCCACATGCAACTGGACCCTCCGAGTTCGCTGTTTCCGAGCATCCCTAAACATAGCCCTAGCCGGCATCGAAGACGACTGAAAAATCAGGCCCCAGGAAATGAGTTCCGAGCCCTTTTCGCCCATCCAAAAGTGCCCCCAAAGGAAGGCTTTGGGTACAAGTGAACTCCCCAGGGGAGCCTTTACGCAGCCCCACATGCAACTGGACACTCCGGATTCGCTGTTTCCGAGCAACCCTAAATATATCACTAGCCGGCATGGGAGAAGACTGAAATCCCAGGCCCCAGAAAACGCGTTGCAAACCCCTTTGGACCATCCAAAAGTTCCCCCAAAGGAAGGCTTTGGGAACAAGTGAACTCCCCAGGGGAGCCTTTACGCAGCCCCACATGCAACTGGACCCTCCGGGTTCGCTGTTCCTGAGCAAACCTAAACGTAGCCCTAGCCGTCATCGGAGACGAATGAAAAATCAGGCCCCTGGAAATGCGTTGCGAGCCCTTTTCGCCCATCCAAAAGTGCCCCCAAAGGAAGGCTTTGGGTACAAGTGAACTCCCCAGGGGAGCCTTTACGCAGCCCCACATGCAACTGGACCCTCCGAGTTCGATTTTTCCGAGCATCCCTAAACATAGCCTTAGCCGGCATCGAAGACGACTGAAAAATCAGACCCCAGGAAATGCGTTCCGAGCCCTTTTCGCCCATCCAAAAGTGCCCCCAAAGGAAGACTATGGGTATAAGAGAACTCCCCAGGGGAGCCTTTACGCAGCCCCACATGCAACTGGACCCTCCGGGTTCGCTATTCCTCAACAAACCTAAACGTAGCCCTAGCCGTCATCGGAATCGACTGAAAAATCAGGCCCCAGGAAATGCATTGCAAGCCCCTTTGGACCATCTAAAAGTGCCCCCAAAGGAAGGCTTTGGGTACAAGTGAACTCCCCAGGGGAGCCTTTACGCAGCCCCACATGCAACTGGACCCTGCGGGTTCGCTGTTCCTGAGCAAACCTAAACGTAGCACTAGCCGTCATCGGAGACGAGTGAAAATCAGCCCCAGGAAATGCGTTCCGAGGCCTTTTCGCCCATCCAAATGTGCCCCCAAAGGAAGACTATGGGTATAAGAGAACTCCCCAGGGGAGCCTTTACGCAGCCCCACATGCAACTGGACCCTCCGGGTTCGCTGTTTCCGAGCATCCCTAAACATAGCCCTAGCCGGCATCGAAGACGACTGAAAAATCAGGCCCCAGGAAATGCGTTCCGAGCCCTTTTCGCCCATCCAAATGTGCCCCCAAAGGAAGGCTGTGGGTACAAGTGAACTCCCCAGGGGAGACTTTACGCAGCCCCACATGCAACTGGACACTCCGGGTTCGCTGTTTCCGAGCATCCGTAAACATATCCCTAGCCGGCATGGGAGAAGACTGAAAACCCGGGCCCCAGAAAATGCGTTGCAAGCCCCTTTGGACTATCCAAAAGTGTCACCAAAGGAAGGCTTTGAGTACAAGAGAACTCCCCAGGGGAGCCTTTACGCAGCCCCACATGCAACTGGACCCTCCGAGTTCGATTTTTCCGAGCATCCCTAAACATAGCCCTAGCCGGCATCGAAGACGACTGAAAAATCAGGCCCCAGGAAATGCGTTGCGAGCCCTTTTCGCCCATCCAAAAGTTTCACCAAAGGAAGGCTTTGGGTACAAGAGAACTCCCCAGGGGAGCCTTTACGCAGCCCCACATGCAACTGGACCCTTCGGGTGCGATTTTTCCGAGCAACCCTAAATATATCACTAGCCGGCATAGGAGACGACTGAAAACCCGGGCCCCAGAAAACGCGTTGCAAGCCCCTTTGGACCATCCAAAAGTGTCACCAAAGGAAGGCTTTGGGTACAAGAGAACTCCCCAGGGGAGCCTTTACGCAGCCCCACATGCAACTGGACCCTCCGGGTTCGCTGTTTCTGAGCATCCCTAAACATAGCCCTAGCCGTCATCGAAGACGACTGAAAAATCAGGCCCCAGGAAATGCGTTACGAGCCCTTTTCGCCCATCCAAAAGTGCCCCCAAAGGAAGGCTTTGGGTACAAGAGAACTCCCCAGGGGAGCCTTTACGCAGCCCCACATGCAACTGGACCCTCCGGGTTCGCTGTTTCCGAGCATCCCTAAACATAGCCCTAGCCGGCATCGAAGACGACTGAAAAATCAGGCCCCAGGAAATGTGTTCCGAGGCCTTTTCGCCCATCCAAAAGTGCCCCCAAAGGAAGGCTTTGGGTACAAGAGAACTCCCCAGGGGAGCCTTTACGCAGCCCCACATGCAACTGGACCCTCCGGGTTCACTGTTTCCGAGCATCCCTAAACATAGCCCTAGCCGGCAGTGATGACGACTGAAAAATCAGGCCCCAGGAAATGCGTTACGAGGCCTTTTCGCCCATGCAAAAGTGTCACGAAAGGAAGGCTTTGGGTACAAGTGAACTCCCCAGGGGAGCCTTTACGCAGCCCCACATGCAACTGGACCCTCCGGGTTCGCTGTTTCCAAGCATCCCTAAACATAGCCCTAGCCGGCATCGAAGACGACTGAAAAATCAGGCCCCAGGAAATGCGTTGCGAGCCCTTTTCGCCCATCCAAAAGTGCCCCCAAAGGAAGGCTTTGGGTACAAGTGAACTCCCCAGGGGAGCCTTTACGCAGCCCCACATGCAACTGGACCCTGCGGGTTCAATTTTTCCGAGCAACCCTAAATATTTCACTAGCCGGCATGGGAGAAGACTGAAATCCCGGGCCCCAGAAAATGCGTTGCAAGCCCCTTTGGACCATCCAAAAGTGTCACCAAAGGAAGGCTTTGGGTACAAGTGAACTCCCCAGGGGAGCCTTTATGCAGCCCCACATGCAACTGGACCCTCCAGATTCGCTGTTTCCGAGCAACCCTAAATATATCACTAGCCGGCATGGGAGAAGACTGAAATCCCGGGCCCCAGAAAACGCGTTGCAAACCACTTTGGACCATCCAAAAGTGCCCCCAAAGGAAGGCTTTGGATACAAGTGAACTCCCCAGGGGAGCCTTTACGCAGCCCCACATGCAACTGGACCCTCCAGGTTCGCTGTTTCCGAGCATCCGTAAACACAGACCTAGCCTGCATCGAAGACAACTGAAAAATCAGGCCCCAGGAAATGCGTTCCGAGCCCTTTTCGCCCATCCAAATGTGCCCCCAAAGGAAGGCTTTGGGTACAAGTGAACTCCCCAGGGGAGACTTTACGCAGCCCCACATGCAACTGGACGCTCCGGGTTCGCTGTTCCTGAGCAAACCTAAACGTAGCACTAGCCGTCATCGGAGACGAATGAAAAATCAGGCCCCTAGAAATGAGTTCCGAGCCCTTTTCGCCCATCCAAATGTGCCCCCAAGGGAAGGCTTTGGGTATAAGAGAAGTCCCCAGGGGAGCCTTTACGCAGCCCCACATGCAACTGGACCCTCGGCGTTCGCTGTTTCCGAGCATCCCTAAACATAGCCCTAGCCGGCATGGGAGAAGACTGAAAACCCGGGCCCCAGAAAACGCGTTGCAAGCCCCTTTGACTATCCAAAAGTGTCACCAAAGGAAGGCTTTGGGTACAAGAGAACTCCCCAGGGGAGCCTTTACGCAGCCCCACATGCAACTGGACCCTTCGGGTTCGATTTTTCCGAGCAACCCTAAATATATCACTAGCAGGCATAGGAGACGACTGAAAACCCGGGCCCCAGAAAACGCGTTGCAAGCCCCTTTGGACCATCCAAAAGTGTCACCAAAGGAAGGCTTTGGGTACAAGAGAACTCCCTAGGGGAGCCTTTACGCAGCCCCACATGCAACTGGACCCTCGGGTTTCGCTGTTTCCGAGCATCCCTAAACATAGCCCTAGCCGTCATCGAAGACGACTGAAAAATCAGGCCCCAGGAAATGCGTTACGAGCCCTTTTCGCCCATCCAAAAGTGCCCCCAAAGGAAGGCTTTGGGTACAAGAGAACTCCCCAGGGGAGCCTTTACGCAGCCCCACATGCAACTGGACCCTCCGGGTTCGCTGTTTCCGAGCATCCCTAAACATAGCCCTAGCCGTCATCGGAGACGAATGAAAAATCCGTCCCCAGGAAATGCGTTACGAGGCCTTTTCGCCCATCCAAAAGTGCCCCCAAAGGAAGGCTTTGGGTACAAGTGAACTCCCCAGGGGAGCCTTTACGCAGCCCCACATGCAACTGGACCCTCCGGATTCGCTGTTTCCGAGCAACCCTAAATATATCACTAGCCGGCATGGGAGAAGACTGAAATCCCGGGCCCCAGAAAACGCGTTGCAAACCCCTTTGGACCATCCAAAAGTGCCCCCAAAGGAAGGCTTTGGGTACAAGTGAACTCCCCAGGGGAGCCTTTACGCAGCCCCACATGCAACTGGACCCTCCGGGTTCGCTGTTCCTGAGCAAACCTAAACGTAGCCCTAGCCGTGATCGGAGACGAAAGAAAAATCAGGCCCCTGGAAATGCGTTCCGAGCCCTTTTCGTGACTCTAAAAGTGTCCCCAAAGGAAGGCTTTGGGTACAAGAGAACTCCCCAGGGGAGCCTTTACGCAGCCCCACATGCAACTGGACCCTCCGAGTTCGATTTTTCCGAGCATCCCTAAACATAGCACTAGCCGGCATCGAAGACGACTGAAAAATCAGGCCCCAGGAAATGCGTTGCGAGCCCTTTTCGCCCATCCAAAAGTGCCCCCAAAGGAAGGCTTTGGGTACAAGAGAACTCCCCAGGGGAGCCTTTACGCAGCCCCACATGCAACTGGACCCTTCGGGTTCGATTTTTCCGAGCAACCCTAAATATATCACTAGCAGGCATAGGAGACGACTGAAAACCCGGGCCCCAGAAAACGCGTTGCAAGCCCCTTTGGACCATCCAAAAGTGCCCCCAAAGGAAGGCTTTGGGTAAAAGAGAATTCCCCAGGGGAGCCTTTACGCAGCCCCACATGCAACTGGACCCTCCGGGTTCGCTGTTCCTGAGCAAACCTAAACGTAGCCCTAGCCGTCATCGGAGACGACTGAAAAATCAGGCCCCAGGAAATGCGTTGCGAGCCCCTTTGGACCACCCAAAAGTGCCCCCAAAGGAAGGCTTTGGGTACAAGTGAGCTCCCCAGGGGAGCCTTTACGCAGCACCACATGAAACTGGACCCTCCAGGTTCGCTGTTTCCGAGCATCCGTAAACACAGCCCTAGCCGGCATCGAAGACGACTGAAAAATCAGGCCCCAGGAAATGCATTGCGAGCCCCTTTGGACCACCCAAAAGTGCCCCCAAAGGAAGGCTTTGGGTACAAGTGAACTCCCCAGGGGAGCCTTTACGCAGCCCCACATGCAACTGGACCCTCTGGGTTCGCTGTTCCTGAGCAAACCTAAACGTAGCACTAGCCGTCATCGGAGACGAGTGAAAATCAGCCCCAGGAAATGCGTTCCGAGGCCTTTTCGCCCATCCAAATGTGCCCCCAAAGGAAGACTATGGGTATAAGAGAACTCCCCAGGGGAGCCTTTACGCAGCCCCACATGCAACTGGACCCTCCGGGTTCGCTGTTTCCGAGCATCCCTAAACATAGCCCTAGCCGGCATCGAAGACGACTGAAAAATCAGGCCCCAGGAAATGCGTTCCGAGCCCTTTTCGCCCATCCAAATGTGCCCCCAAAGGAAGGCTGTGGGTACAAGTGAACTCCCCAGGGGAGACTTTACGCAGCCCCACATGCAACTGGACGCTCCGGGTTCGCTGTTCCTGAGCAAACCTAAACGTAGCCCTAGCCGTCATCGGAGACGAGTGAAAATCAGCCCCAGGAAATGCGTTCCGAGGCCTTTTCGCCCATCCAAAAGTGCCCCCAAAGGAAGGCTTTGGGTACAAGTGAACTCCCCAGGGGAGCCTTTACGCAGCCCCACATGCAACTGGACCCTCCGGGTTCGCTGTTTCCGAGCATCCGTAAACATATCCCTAGCCGGCATGGGAGAAGACTGAAAACCCGGGCCCCAGAAAATGCGTTGCAAGCCCCTTTGGACTATCCAAAAGTGTCACCAAAGGAAGGCTTTGGGTACAAGAGAACTCCCCAGGGGAGCCTTTACGCAGCCCCACATGCAACTGGACCCTTCGGGTTCGATTTTTCCGAGCAACCCTAAATATATCACTAGCAGGCATAGGAGACGACTGAAAACCCGGGCCCCAGAAAACGCGTTGCAAGCCCCTTTGGACCAACCAAAAGTGTCACCAAAGGAAGGCTTTGGGTACAAGAGAACTCCCTAGGGGAGCCTTTACGCAGCCCCACATGCAACTGGACCCTCGGGTTTCGCTGTTTCCGAGCATCCCTAAACATAGCCCTAGCCGTCATCGAAGACGACTGAAAAATCAGGCCCCAGGAAATGCGTTACGAGCCCTTTTCGCCCATCCAAAAGTGCCCCCAAAGGAAGGCTTTGGGTACAAGAGAACTCCCCAGGGGAGCCTTTACGCAGCCCCACATGCAACTGGACCCTCCGGGTTCGCTGTTTCCGAGCATCCCTAAACATAGCCCTAGCCGTCATCGGAGACGAATGAAAAATCCGTCCCCAGGAAATGCGTTACGAGGCCTTTTCGCCCATCCAAAAGTGCCCCCAAAGGAAGGCTTTGGGTACAAGTGAACTCCCCAGGGGAGCCTTTACGCAGCCCCACATGCAACTGGACCCTCCGGATTCGCTGTTTCCGAGCAACCCTAAATATATCACTAGCCGGCATGGGAGAAGACTGAAATCCCGGGCCCCAGAAAACGCGTTGCAAACCCCTTTGGACCATCCAAAAGTGCCCCCAAAGGAAGGCTTTGGGTACAAGTGAACTCCCCAGGGGAGCCTTTACGCAGCCCCACATGCAACTGGACCCTCCGGGTTCGCTGTTCCTGAGCAAACCTAAACGTAGCCCTAGCCGTGATCGGAGACGAAAGAAAAATCAGGCCCCTGGAAATGCGTTCCGAGCCCTTTTCGTGACTCTAAAAGTGTCCCCAAAAGAAGGCTTTGGGTACAAGAGAACTCCCCAGGGGAGCCTTTACGCAGCCCCACATGCAACTGGACCCTCCGAGTTCGATTTTTCCGAGCATCCCTAAACATAGCACTAGCCGGCATCGAAGACGACTGAAAAATCAGGCCCCAGGAAATGCGTTGCGAGCCCTTTTCGCCCATCCAAAAGTGCCCCCAAAGGAAGGCTTTGGGTACAAGAGAACTCCCCAGGGGAGCCTTTACGCAGCCCCACATGCAACTGGACCCTTCGGGTTCGATTTTTCCGAGCAACCCTAAATATATCACTAGCAGGCATAGGAGACGACTGAAAACCCGGGCCCCAGAAAACGCGTTGCAAGCCCCTTTGGACCATCCAAAAGTGCCCCCAAAGGAAGGCTTTGGGTACAAGAGAACTCCCCAGGGGAGCCTTTACGCAGCCCCACATGCAACTGGACCCTCCGGGTTCGCTGTTCCTGAGCAAACCTAAACGTAGCCCTAGCCGTCATCGGAGACGACTGAAAAATCAGGCCCCAGGAAATGCGTTGCGAGCCCCTTTGGACCACCCAAAAGTGCCCCCAAAGGAAGGCTTTGGGTACAAGTGAGCTCCCCAGGGGAGCCTTTACGCAGCACCACATGAAACTGGACCCTCCAGGTTCGCTGTTTCCGAGCATCCGTAAACACAGCCCTAGCCGGCATCGAAGACGACTGAAAAATCAGGCCCCAGGAAATGCATTGCGAGCCCCTTTGGACCACCCAAAAGTGCCCCCAAAGGAAGGCTTTGGGTACAAGTGAACTCCCCAGGGGAGCCTTTACGCAGCCCCACATGCAACTGGACCCTCTGGGTTCGCTGTTCCTGAGCAAACCTAAACGTAGCACTAGCCGTCATCGGAGACGAGTGAAAATCAGCCCCAGGAAATGCGTTCCGAGGCCTTTTCGCCCATCCAAATGTGCCCCCAAAGGAAGACTATGGGTATAAGAGAACTCCCCAGGGGAGCCTTTACGCAGCCCCACATGCAACTGGACCCTCCGGGTTCGCTGTTTCCGAGCATCCCTAAACATAGCCCTAGCCGGCATCGAAGACGACTGAAAAATCAGGCCCCAGGAAATGCGTTCCGAGCCCTTTTCGCCCATCCAAATGTGCCCCCAAAGGAAGGCTGTGGGTACAAGTGAACTCCCCAGGGGAGACTTTACGCAGCCCCACATGCAACTGGACGCTCCGGGTTCGCTGTTCCTGAGCAAACCTAAACGTAGCCCTAGCCGTCATCGGAGACGAGTGAAAATCAGCCCCAGGAAATGCGTTCCGAGGCCTTTTCGCCCATCCAAAAGTGCCCCCAAAGGAAGGCTTTGGGTACAAGTGAACTCCCCAGGGGAGCCTTTACGCAGCCCCACATGCAACTGGACCCTCCGGGTTCGCTGTTTCCGAGCATCCGTAAACATATCCCTAGCCGGCATGGGAGAAGACTGAAAACCCGGGCCCCAGAAATTGCGTTGCAAGCCCCTTTGGACTATCCAAAAGTGTCACCAAAGGAAGGCTTTGGGTACAAGAGAACTCCCCAGGGGAGCCTTTACGCAGCCCCACATGCAACTGGACCCTTCGGGTTCGATTTTTCCGAGCAACCCTAAATATATCACTAGCAGGCATAGGAGACGACTGAAAACCCGGGCCCCAGAAAACGCGTTGCAAGCCCCTTTGGACCATCCAAAAGTGTCACCAAAGGAAGGCTTTGGGTACAAGAGAACTCCCTAGGGGAGCCTTTACGCAGCCCCACATGCAACTGGACCCTCGGGTTTCGCTGTTTCCGAGCATCCCTAAACATAGCCCTAGCCGTCATCGAAGACGACTGAAAAATCAGGCCCCAGGAAATGCGTTACGAGCCCTTTTCGCCCATCCAAAAGTGCCCCCAAAGGAAGGCTTTGGGTACAAGAGAACTCCCCAGGGGAGCCTTTACGCAGCCCCACATGCAACTGGACCCTCCGGGTTCGCTGTTTCCGAGCATCCCTAAACATAGCCCTAGCCGTCATCGGAGACGAATGAAAAATCCGTCCCCAGGAAATGCGTTACGAGGCCTTTTCGCCCATCCAAAAGTGCCCCCAAAGGAAGGCTTTGGGTACAAGTGAACTCCCCAGGGGAGCCTTTACGCAGCCCCACATGCAACTGGACCCTCCGGATTCGCTGTTTCCGAGCAACCCTAAATATATCACTAGCCGGCATGGGAGAAGACTGAAATCCCGGGCCCCAGAAAACGCGTTGCAAACCCCTTTGGACCATCCAAAAGTGCCCCCAAAGGAAGGCTTTGGGTACAAGTGAACTCCCCAGGGGAGCCTTTACGCAGCCCCACATGCAACTGGACCCTCCGGGTTCGCTGTTCCTGAGCAAACCTAAACGTAGCCCTAGCCGTGATCGGAGACGAAAGAAAAATCAGGCCCCTGGAAATGCGTTCCGAGCCCTTTTCGTGACTCTAAAAGTGTCCCCAAAGGAAGGCTTTGGGTACAAGTGAACTCCCCAGGGGAGCCTTTACGCAGCCCCACATGCAACTGGACCCTCCGGGTTCGCTATTCCTCAACAAACCTAAACGTAGCCCTAGCCGTCATCGGAATCGACTGAAAAATCAGGCCCCAGGAAATGCATTGCAAGCCCCTTTGGACCATCTAAAAGTGCCCCCAAAGGAAGGCTTTGGGTACAAGTGAACTCCCCAGGGGAGCCTTTACGCAGCCCCACATGCAACTGGACCCTCCGGGTTCGCTGTTCCTGAGCAAACCTAAACGTAGCACTAGCCGTCATCGGAGACGAGTGAAAATCAGCCCCAGGAAATGCGTTCCGAGGCCTTTTCGCCCATCCAAATGTGCCCCCAAAGGAAGACTATGGGTATAAGAGAACTCCCCAGGGGAGCCTTTACGCAGCCCCACATGCAACTGGACCCTCCGGGTTCGCTGTTTCCGAGCATCCCTAAACATAGCCCTAGCCGGCATCGAAGACGACTGAAAAATCAGGCCCCAGGAAATGCGTTCCGAGCCCTTTTCGCCCATCCAAATGTGCCCCCAAAGGAAGGCTGTGGGTACAAGTGAACTCCCCAGGGGAGACTTTACGCAGCCCCACATGCAACTGGACGCTCCGGGTTCGCTGTTCCTGAGCAAACCTAAACGTAGCCCTAGCCGTCATCGGAGACGAGTGAAAATCAGCCCCAGGAAATGCGTTCCGAGGCCTTTTCGCCCATCCAAAAGTGCCCCCAAAGGAAGGCTTTGGGTACAAGTGAACTCCCCAGGGGAGCCTTTACGCAGCCCCACATGCAACTGGACCCTCCGGGTTCGCTGTTTCCGAGCATCCGTAAACATATCCCTAGCCGGCATGGGAGAAGACTGAAAACCCGGGCCCCAGAAAATGCGTTGCAAGCCCCTTTGGACTATCCAAAAGTGTCACCAAAGGAAGGCTTTGGGTACAAGAGAACTCCCCAGGGGAGCCTTTACGCAGCCCCACATGCAACTGGACCCTCCGAGTTCGATTTTTCCGAGCATCCCTAAAAATAGCCCTAGCCGGCATCGAAGACGACTGAAAAATCAGGCCCCAGGAAATGCGTTCCGAGGCCTTTTCGCCCATCCAAATGTGCCCCCAAAGGAAGACTATGGGTATAAGAGAACTCCCCAGGGGAGCCTTTACGCAGCCCCACATGCAACTGGACCCTCCGGGTTCGCTATTCCTCAACAAACCTAAACGTAGCCCTAGCCGTCATCGGAATCGACTGAAAAATCAGGCCCCAGGAAATGCATTGCAAGCCCCTTTGGACCATCTAAAAGTGCCCCCAAAGGAAGGCTTTGGGTACAAGTGAACTCCCCAGGGGAGCCTTTACGCAGCCCCACATGCAACTGGACCCTGCGGGTTCGCTGTTCCTGAGCAAACCTAAACGTAGCACTAGCCGTCATCGGAGACGAGTGAAAATCAGCCCCAGGAAATGCGTTCCGAGCCCTTTTCGCGACTCTAAAAGTGTCACCAAAAGAAGGCTTTGGGTACAAGAGAACTCCCCAGGGGAGCCTTTACGCAGCCCCACATGCAACTGGACCCTCCGAGTTCGATTTTTCCGAGCATCCCTAAACATAGCCTTTGCCGGCATCGAAGACGACTGAAAAATCAGACCCCAGGAAATGCGTTCCGAGCCCTTTTCGCCCATCCAAAAGTGCCCCCAAAGGAAGACTATGGGTATAAGAGAACTCCCCAGGGGAGCCTTTACGCAGCCCCACATGCAACTGGACCCTCCGGGTTCGCTGTTTCCGAGCATCCCTAAACATAGCCCTAGCCAGCATCGAAGACGACTGAAAAATCAGGCCCCAGGAAATGCGTTCCGAGCCCTTTTCGCCCATCCAAATGTGCCCCCAAAGGAAGGCTGTGGGTACAAGTGAACTCCCCAGGGGAGACTTTACGCAGCCCCACATGCAACTGGACCCTCCGGGTTCGCCTTTTCCGAGCATATGTAAACATATCCCTAACCGGCATGGGAGAAGACTGAAAACCCGGGCCCCAGAAAACGCGTTGCAAGCCCCTTTGGACTATCCAAAAGTGTCACCAAAGGAAGGCTTTGGGTACAAGAGAACTCCCCAGGGGAGCCTTTACGCAGCCCCACATGCAACTGGACCCTCCGAGTTCGATTTTTCCGAGCATCCCTAAACATAGCACTAGCCGGCATCGAAGACGACTGAAAAATCAGGCCCCAGGAAATGCGTTGCGAGCCCTTTTCGCCCATCCAAAAGTTTCACCAAAGGAAGGCTTTGGGTACAAGAGAACTCCCCAGGGGAGCCTTTACGCAGCCCCACATGGAACTGGACCCTTCGGATGCGATTTTTCCGAGCAACCCTAAATATATCACTAGCAGGCATAGGAGACGACTGAAAACCCGGGCCCCAGAAAACGCGTTGCAAGCCCCTTTGGACCATCCAAAAGTGTCACCAAAGGAAGGCTTTGGGTACAAGAGAACTCCCCAGGGGAGCCTTTACGCAGCCCCACATGCAACTGGACCCTCCGGGTTCGCTGTTTCTGAGCATCCCTAAACATAGTCCTAGCCGTCATCGAAGACGACTGAAAAATCAGGCCCCAGGAAATGCGTTACGAGCCCTTTTCGCCCATCCAAAAGTGCCCCCAAAGGAAGGCTTTGGGTACAAGAGAACTCCCCAGGGGAGCCTTTACGCAGCCCCACATGCAACTGGACCCTCCGGGTTCGCTGTTTCCGAGCATCCCTAAACATAGCCCTAGCCGGCATCGAAGACGACTGAAAAATCAGGCCCCAGGAAATGTGTTCCGAGCCCATTTCGCCCATCCAAAAGTGTCCCCAAAGGAAGGCTTTGGGTACAAGAGAACTCCCCAGGGGAGCCTTTACGCAGCCCAACATGCAACTGGACCCTCCGGGTTCGCTGTTTCTGAGCATCCCTAAATATATCACTAGCCGGCATGGGAGAAGACTGAAATCCCGGGCCCCAGAAAACGCGTTGCAAACCCCTTTGGACCATCCAAAAGTGCCCCCAAAGGAAGGCTTTGGGTACAAGTGAACTCCCCAGGGGAGCCTTTACGCAGCCCCACATGCAACTGGACCCTCCGGGTTCGCTGTTCCTGAGCAAACCTAAACGTAGCCCTAGCCGTCATCGGAGACGAATGAAAAATCAGGCCCCTGGAAATGCGTTGCGAGCCCTTTTCGCCCATCCAAAAGTGTCACCAAAGGAAGGCTTTGGGTACAAGAGAACTCCCCAGGGGAGCCTTTACGCAGCCCCACATGCAACTGGACCCTCCGAGTTCGATTTTTCCGAGCATCCCTAAACATAGCCTTAGCCAGCATCGAAGACGACTGAAAAATCAGACCCCAGGAAATGCGTTCCGAGCCCTTTTCGCCCATCCAAAAGTGCCCCCAAAGGAAGACTATGGGTATAAGAGAACTCCCCAGGGGAGCCTTTACGCAGCCCCACATGCAACTGGACCCTCCGGGTTCGCTATTCCTCAACAAACCTAAACGTAGCACTAGCCGTCATCGGAGACGAGTGAAAATCAGCCCCAGGAAATGCGTTCCGAGGCCTTTTCGCACATCCAAAAGTGCCCCCAAAGGAAGGCTTTGGGTACAAGTGAACTCCCCAGGGGAGCCTTTACGCAGCCCCACATGCAACTGGACCCTCCGGGTTCGCTATTCCTCAACAAACCTAAACATAGCCCTAGCCGGCATCGAAGACGACTGAAAAATCAGGCCCCAGGAAATGCGTTCCGAGCCCTTTTCGCCCATCCAAATGTGCCCCCAAAGGAAGGCTGTGGGTACAAGTGAACTCCCCAGGGGAGACTTTACGCAGCCCCACATGCAACTGGACGCTCCGGGTTCGCTGTTCCTGAGCAAACCTAAACGTAGCCCTAGCCGTCATCGGAGACGAATGAAAAATCAGGCCCCAGGAAATGCATTGCGAGCCCCTTTGGACCATCCAAAAGTGTCACCAAAGGAAGGCTTTGGGTACAAGTGAACTCCCCAGGGGAGCCTTTACGCAGCCCCACATGCAACTGGACCCTCCGGGTTCGCTGTTTCCGAGCATCCGTAAACATATCCCTAGCCGGCATGGGAGAAGACTGAAAACCCGGGCCCCAGAAAACGCGTTGCAAGCCCCTTTGGACTATCCAAAAGTGTCACCAAAGGAAGGCTTTGGGTACAAGAGAACTCCCCAGGGGAGCCTTTACGCAGCCCCACATGCAACTGGACCCTCCGAGTTCGATTTTTCCGAGCATCCCTAAACATAGCACTAGCCGGCATCGAAGACGACTGAAAAATCAGGCCCCAGGAAATGCGTTGCGAGCCCTTTTCGCCCATCCAAAAGTGCCCCCAAAGGAAGGCTTTGGGTACAAGAGAACTCCCCAGGGGAGCCTTTACGCAGCCCCACATGCAACTGGACCCTTCGGGTTCGATTTTTCCGAGCAACCCTAAATATATCACTAGCAGGCATAGGAGACGACTGAAAACCCGGGCCCCAGAAAACGCGTTGCAAGCCCCTTTGGACCATCCAAAAGTGTCACCAAAAGAAGGCTTTGGGTACAAGAGAACTCCCTAGGGGAGCCTTTACGCAGCCCCACATGCAACTGGACCCTCGGGGTTCGCTGTTTCCGAGCATCCCTAAACATAGCCCTAGCCGTCATCGAAGACGACTGAAAAATCAGGCCCCAGGAAATGCGTTACGAGCCCTTTTCGCCCATCCAAAAGTGCCCCCAAAGGAAGGCTTTGGGTACAAGAGAACTCCCCAGGGGAGCCTTTACGCAGCCCCACATGCAACTGGACCCTCCGGGTTCGCTGTTTCCGAGCATCCCTAAACATAGCCCTAGCCGACAGTGATGACGACTGAAAAATCAGGCCCAGGAAATGCGTTCCGAGGCCTTTTCGCCCATCCAAAAGTGCCCCCAAAGGAAGGCTTTGGGTACAAGTGAACTCCCCAGGGGAGCCTTTACGCAGCCCCACATGCAACTGGACCCTGCGGGTTCAATTTTTCCGAGCAACCCTAAATATTTCACTAGCCGGCATGGGAGAAGACTGAAATCCCGGGCCCCAGAAAACGCGTTGCAAGCCCCTTTGGACCATCCAAAAGTGTCACCAAAGGAAGGCTTTGGGTACAAGTGAACTCCCCAGGGGAGCCTTTATGCAGCCCCACATGCAACTGGACCCTCCGGATTCGTTGTTTCCGAGCAACCCTAAATATATCACTAGCCGGCATGGGAGAAGACTGAAATCCCGGGCCCCAGAAAACGCGTTGCAAACCCCCTTGGACCATCCAAAAGTGCCCCCAAAGGAAGGCTTTGGGTACAAGTGAACTCCCCAGGGGAGCCTTTACGCAGCCCCACATGCAACTGGACCCTCCGGGTTCGCTGTTCCTGAGCAAACCTAAACGTAGCCCTAGCCGTCATCGGAGACGAATGAAAAATCAGGCCCCTGGAAATGCGTTCCGAGCCCTTTTCGCGACTCTAAAAGTGTCACCAAAAGAATGATTTGGGTACAAGAGAACTCCCCAGGGGAGCCTTTACGCAGCCCCACATGCAACTGGACCCTCCGAGTTCGATTTTTCCGAGCATCCCTAAACATAGCCTTAGCCGGCATCGAAGATGACTGAAAAATCAGACCCCAGGAAATGCGTTCCGAGCCCTTTTCGCCCATCCAAAAGTGCCCCCAAAGGAAGACTATGGGTATAAGAGAACTCCCCAGGGGAGCCTTTACGCAGCCCCACATGCAACTGGACCCTCCGGGTTCGCTGTTTCCGAGCATCCCTAAACATAGCCCTAGCCGGCATCGAAGACGACTGAAAAATCAGGCCCCAGGAAATGCGTTGCGAGCCCTTTTCGCCCATCCAAAAGTGCCCCCAAAGGAAGGCTTTGGGTACAAGAGAACTCCCCAGGGGAGCCTTTACGCAGCCCCACATGCAACTGGACCCTCCGGGTTCGCTATTCCTCAACAAACCTAAACGTAGCCCTAGCCGTCATTGGAATATACTGAAAAATCAGGCCCCAGGAAATGCATTGCAAGCCCCTTTGGACTATCCAAAAGTGTCACCAAAGGAAGACTTTGGGTACAAGAGAACTCCCCAGGGGAGCCTTTACGCAGCCCCACATGCAACTGGACCCTCCGGGTTCGCTATTCCTCAACAAACCTAAACGTAGCACTAGCCGTCATCGGAGACGAGTGAAAATCAGCCCCAGGAAATGCGTTCCGAGGCCTTTTCGCCCATCCAAAAGTGCCCCCAAAGGAAGGCTTTGGGTACAAGTGAACTCCCCAGGGGAGCCTTTACGCAGCCCCACATGCAACTGGACCCTCCGGGTTCGCTATTCCTCAACAAACCTAAACATAGCCCTAGCCGGCATCGAAGACGACTGAAAAATCAGGCCCCAGGAAATGCGTTCCGAGCCCTTTTCGCCCATCCAAATGTGCCCCCAAAGGAAGGCTGTGGGTACAAGTGAACTCCCCAGGGGAGACTTTACGCAGCCCCACATGCAACTGGACGCTCCGGGTTCGCTGTTCCTGAGCAAACCTAAACGTAGCCCTAGCCGTCATCGGAGACGAATGAAAAATCAGGCCCCAGGAAATGCATTGCGAGCCCCTTTGGACCATCCAAAAGTGTCACCAAAGGAAGGCTTTGGGTACAAGTGAACTCCCCAGGGGAGCCTTTACGCAGCCCCACATGCAACTGGACCCTCCGGGTTCGCTGTTTCCGAGCATCCGTAAACATATCCCTAGCCGGCATGGGAGAAGACTGAAAACCCGGGCCCCAGAAAACGCGTTGCAAGCCCCTTTGGACTATCCAAAAGTGTCACCAAAGGAAGGCTTTGGGTACAAGAGAACTCCCCAGGGGAGCCTTTACGCAGCCCCACATGCAACTGGACCCTCCGAGTTCGATTTTTCCGAGCATCCCTAAACATAGCACTAGCCGGCATCGAAGACGACTGAAAAATCAGGCCCCAGGAAATGCGTTGCGAGCCCTTTTCGCCCATCCAAAAGTGCCCCCAAAGGAAGGCTTTGGGTACAAGAGAACTCCCCAGGGGAGCCTTTACGCAGCCCCACATGCAACTGGACCCTTCGGGTTCGATTTTTCCGAGCAACCCTAAATATATCACTAGCAGGCATAGGAGACGACTGAAAACCCGGGCCCCAGAAAACGCGTTGCAAGCCCCTTTGGACCATCCAAAAGTGTCACCAAAAGAAGGCTTTGGGTACAAGAGAACTCCCTAGGGGAGCCTTTACGCAGCCCCACATGCAACTGGACCCTCGGGGTTCGCTGTTTCCGAGCATCCCTAAACATAGCCTTAGCCGTCATCGAAGACGACTGAAAAATCAGGCCCCAGGAAATGCGTTACGAGCCCTTTTCGCCCATCCAAAAGTGCCCCCAAAGGAAGGCTTTGGGTACAAGAGAACTCCCCAGGGGAGCCTTTACGCAGCCCCACATGCAACTGGACCCTCCGGGTTCGCTGTTTCCGAGCATCCCTAAACATAGCCCTAGCCGACAGTGATGACGACTGAAAAATCAGGCCCAGGAAATGCGTTACGAGGCCTTTTCGCCCATCCAAAAGTGCCCCCAAAGGAAGGCTTTGGGTACAAGTGAACTCCCCAGGGGAGCCTTTACGCAGCCCCACATGCAACTGGACCCTGCGGGTTCAATTTTTCCGAGCAACCCTAAATATTTCACTAGCCGGCATGGGAGAAGACTGAAATCCCGGGCACCAGAAAACGCGTTGCAAGCCCCTTTGGACCATCCAAAAGTGTCACCAAAGGAAGGCTTTGGGTACAAGTGAACTCCCCAGGGGAGCCTTTATGCAGCCCCACATGCAACTGGACTCTCCGGATTCGCTGTTTCCGAGCAACCCTAAATATATCACTAGCCGGCATGGGAGAAGACTGAAATCCCGGGCCCCAGAAAACGCGTTGCAAACCCCCTTGGACCATCCAAAAGTGCCCCCAAAAGAAGGCTTTGGGTACAAGTGAACTCCCCAGGGGAGCCTTTACGCAGCCCCACATGCAACTGGACCCTCCGGGTTCGCTGTTCCTGAGCAAACCTAAACGTAGCCCTAGCCGTCATCGGAGACGAATGAAAAATCAGGCCCCTGGAAATGCGTTCCGAGCCCTTTTCGCGACTCTAAAAGTGTCACCAAAAGAATGATTTGGGTACAAGAGAACTCCCCAGGGGAGCCTTTACGCAGCCCCACATGCAACTGGACCCTCCGAGTTCGATTTTTCTGAGCATCCCTAAACATAGCCTTAGCCGGCATCGAAGACGACTGAAAAATCAGACCCCAGGAAATGCGTTCCGAGCCCTTTTCGCCCATCCAAAAGTACCCCCAAAGGAAGACTATGGGTATAAGAGAACTCCCCAGGGGAGCCTTTACGCAGCCCCACATGCAACTGGACCCTCCGGGTTCGCTATTCCTCAACAAACCTAAACGTAGCCCTAGCCGTCATTGGAATATACTGAAAAATCAGGCCCCAGGAAATGCATTGCAAGCCCCTTTGGACCATCTAAAAGTGCCCCCAAAGGAAGGCTTTGGGTACAAGTGAACTCCCCAGGGGAGCCTTTACGCAGCCCCACATGCAACTGGACCCTGCGGGTTCGCTGTTCCTGAGCAAACCTAAACGTAGCACTAGCCGTCATCGGAGACGAGTGAAAATCAGGCCCCAGGAAATGCGTTCCGAGGCCTTTTCGCCCATCCAAATGTGCCCCCAAAGGAAGACTATGGGTATAAGAGAACTCCCCAGGGGAGCCTTTACGCAGCCCCACATGCAACTGGACCCTCCGGGTTCGCTGTTTCCGAGCATCCCTAAACATAGCCCTAGCCGGCATCGAAGACGACTGAAAAATCAGGCCCCAGGAAATGCGTTGCGAGCCCTTTTCGCCCATCCAAAAGTGCCCCCAAAGGAAGGCTTTGGGTACAAGAGAACTCCCCAGGGGAGCCTTTACGCAGCCCCACATGCAACTGGACCCTTCGGGTTCGATTTTTCCGAGCAACCCTAAATATATCACTAGCAGGCATAGGAGACGACTGAAAACCCGGGCCCCAGAAAACGCGTTGCAAGCCCCTTTGGACCATCCAAAAGTGTCACCAAAAGAAGGCTTTGGGTACAAGAGAACTCCCTAGGGGAGCCTTTACGCAGCCCCACATGCAACTGGACCCTCGGGGTTCGCTGTTTCCGAGCATCCCTAAACATAGCCCTAGCCGTCATCGAAGACGACTGAAAAATCAGGCCCCAGGAAATGCGTTACGAGCCCTTTTCGCCCATCCAAATGTGCCCCCAAAGGAAGGCTTTGGGTACAAGAGAACTCCCCAGGGGAGCCTTTACGCAGCCCCACATGCAACTGGACCCTCCGGGTTCTCTGTTTCCGAGCATCCCTAAACATAGCCCTAGCCGACAGTGATGACGACTGAAAAATCAGGCCCAGGAAATGCGTTACGAGGCCTTTTCGCCCATCCAAAAGTGCCCCCAAAGGAAGGCTTTGGGTACAAGTGAACTCCCCAGGGGAGCCTTTACGCAGCCCCACATGCAACTGGACCCTGCGGGTTCAATTTTTCCGAGCAACCCTAAATATTTCACTAGCCGGCATGGGAGAAGACTGAAATCCCGGGCACCAGAAAACGCGTTGCAAGCCCCTTTGGACCATCCAAAAGTGTCACCAAAGGAAGGCTTTGGGTACAAGTGAACTCCCCAGGGGAGCCTTTATGCAGCCCCACATGCAACTGGACCCTCCGGATTCGCTGTTTCCGAGCAACCCTAAATATATCACTAGCCGGCATGGGAGAAGACTGAAATCCCGGGCCCCAGAAAACGCGTTGCAAACCCCCTTGGACCATCCAAAAGTGCCCCCAAAGGAAGGCTTTGGGTACAAGTGAACTCCCCAGGGGAGCCTTTACGCAGCCCCACATGCAACTGGACCCTCCGGGTTCGCTGTTCCTGAGCAAACCTAAACGTAGCCCTAGCCGTCATCGGAGACGAATGAAAAATCAGGCCCCTGGAAATGCGTTCCGAGCCCTTTTCGCGACTCTAAAAGTGTCACCAAAAGAATGATTTGGGTACAAGAGAACTCCCCAGGGGAGCCTTTACGCAGCCCCACATGCAACTGGACCCTCCGAGTTCGATTTTTCCGAGCATCCCTAAACATAGCCTTAGCCGGCATCGAAGACGACTGAAAAATCAGACCCCAGGAAATGCGTTCCGAGCCCTTTTCGCCCATCCAAAAGTGCCCCCAAAGGAAGACTATGGGTATAAGAGAACTCCCCAGGGGAGCCTTTACGCAGCCCCACATGCAACTGGACCCTCCGGGTTCGCTATTCCTCAACAAACCTAAACGTAGCCCTAGCCGTCATTGGAATATACTGAAAAATCAGGCCCCAGGAAATGCATTGCAAGCCCCTTTGGACCATCTAAAAGTGCCCCCAAAGGAAGGCTTTGGGTACAAGTGAACTCCCCAGGGGAGTCTTTACGCAGCCCCACATGCAACTGGACCCTGCGGGTTCGCTGTTCCTGAGCAAACCTAAACGTAGCACTAGCCGTCATCGGAGACGAGTGAAAATCAGGCCCCAGGAAATGCGTTCCGAGGCCTTTTCGCCCATCCAAATGTGCCCCCAAAGGAAGACTATGGGTATAAGAGAACTCCCCAGGGGAGCCTTTACGCAGCCCCACATGCAACTGGACCCTCCGGGTTCGCTGTTTCCGAGCATCCCTAAACATAGCCCTAGCCGGCATCGAAGACGACTGAAAAATCAGGCCCCAGGAAATGCGTTGCGAGCCCTTTTCGCCCATCCAAAAGTGCCCCCAAAGGAAGGCTTTGGGTACAAGTGAACTCCCCAGGGGAGCCTTAACGCAGCCCCACATGCAACTGGACCCTCCGGGTTCGCTGTTCCTGAGCAAACCTAAACGTAGCCCTAGCCGTTATCGGAGACGACTGAAAAATCAGGCCCTTGGAAATGCGTTGCGAGCCCCTTTGGACCATCCAAAAGTGCCCCCAAAGAAAGGCTTTGGGTACAAGAGAACTCCCCAGGGGAGCCTTTACGCAGCCCCACATGCAACTGGACCCTTCGGGTTCGATTTTTCCGAGCAACCCTAAATATATCACTAGCAGGCATAGGAGACGACTGAAAACCCGGGCCCCAGAAAACGCGTTGCAAGCCCCTTTGGACCATCCAAAAGTGTCACCAAAAGAAGGCTTTGGGTACAAGAGAACTCCCTAGGGGAGCCTTTACGCAGCCCCACATGCAACTGGACCCTCGGGGTTCGCTGTTTCCGAGCATCCCTAAACATAGCCCTAGCCGTCATCGAAGACGACTGAAAAATCAGGCCCCAGGAAATGCGTTACGAGCCCTTTTCGCCCATCCAAAAGTGCCCCCAAAGGAAGGCTTTGGGTACAAGAGAACTCCCCAGGGGAGCCTTTACGCAGCCCCACATGCAACTGGACCCTCCGGGTTCGCTGTTTCCGAGCATCCCTAAACATAGCCCTAGCCGACAGTGATGACGACTGAAAAATCAGGCCCAGGAAATGCGTTCCGAGGCCTTTTCGCCCATCCAAAAGTGCCCCCAAAGGAAGGCTTTGGGTACAAGTGAACTCCCCAGGGGAGCCTTTACGCAGCCCCACATGCAACTGGACCCTGCGGGTTCAATTTTTCCGAGCAACCCTAAATATTTCACTAGCCGGCATGGGAGAAGACTGAAATCCCGGGCACCAGAAAACGCGTTGCAAGCCCCTTTGGACCATCCAAAAGTGTCACCAAAGGAAGGCTTTGGGTACAAGTGAACTCCCCAGGGGAGCCTTTATGCAGCCCCACATGCAACTGGACCCTCCGGATTCGCTGTTTCCGAGCAACCCTAAATATATCACTAGCCGGCATGGGAGAAGACTGAAATCCCGGGCCCCAGAAAACGCGTTGCAAACCCCCTTGGACCATCCAAAAGTGCCCCCAAAGGAAGGCTTTGGGTACAAGTGAACTCCCCAGGGGAGCCTTTACGCAGCCCCACATGCAACTGGACCCTCCGGGTTCGCTGTTCCTGAGCAAACCTAAACGTAGCCCTAGCCGTCATCGGAGACGAATGAAAAATCAGGCCCCTGGAAATGCGTTCCGAGCCCTTTTCGCGACTCTAAAAGTGTCACCAAAAGAATGATTTGGGTACAAGAGAACTCCCCAGGGGAGCCTTTACGCAGCCCCACATGCAACTGGACCCTCCGAGTTCGATTTTTCCGAGCATCCCTAAACATAGCCTTAGCCGGCATCGAAGACGACTGAAAAATCAGACCCCAGGAAATGCGTTCCGAGCCCTTTTCGCCCATCCAAAAGTGCCCCCAAAGGAAGACTATGGGTATAAGAGAACTCCCCAGGGGAGCCTTTACGCAGCCCCACATGCAACTGGACCCTCCGGGTTCGCTATTCCTCAACAAACCTAAACATAGCCCTAGCCGTCATTGGAATATACTGAAAAATCAGGCCCCAGGAAATGCATTGCAAGCCCCTTTGGACCATCTAAAAGTGCCCCCAAAGGAAGGCTTTGGGTACAAGTGAACTCCCCAGGGGAGTCTTTACGCAGCCCCACATGCAACTGGACCCTGCGGGTTCGCTGTTCCTGAGCAAACCTAAACGTAGCACTAGCCGTCATCGGAGACGAGTGAAAATCAGGCCCCAGGAAATGCGTTCCGAGGCCTTTTCGCCCATCCAAATGTGCCCCCAAAGGAAGACTATGGGTATAAGAGAACTCCCCAGGGGAGCCTTTACGCAGCCCCACATGCAACTGGACCCTCCGGGTTCGCTGTTTCCGAGCATCCCTAAACATAGCCCTAGCCGGCATCGAAGACGACTGAAAAATCAGGCCCCAGGAAATGCGTTGCGAGCCCTTTTCGCCCATCCAAAAGTGCCCCCAAAGGAAGGCTTTGGGTACAAGTGAACTCCCCAGGGGAGCCTTAACGCAGCCCCACATGCAACTGGACCCTCCGGGTTCGCTGTTCCTGAGCAAACCTAAACGTAGCCCTAGCCGTTATCGGAGACGACTGAAAAATCAGGCCCTTGGAAATGCGTTGCGAGCCCCTTTGGACCATCCAAAAGTGCCCCCAAAGAAAGGCTTTGGATACAAGTGAACTCCCCAGGGGAGCCTTTACGCAGCACCACATGAAACTGGACCCTCCAGGTTCGCTGTTTCCGAGCATCCGTAAACACAGCCCTAGCCGGCATCGAAGACGACTGAAAAATCAGGCCCCAGGAAATGCGTTCCGAGCCCTTTTCGTCATCCAAATGTGCCCCCAAAGGAAGGCTTTGGGTACAAGTGAACTCCCCAGGGGAGCCTTTACGCAGCCCCACATGCAACTGGACCCTCCGGGTTCGCTGTTTCCGAGCATCAGTAAATATATCCCTAGCCGGCATGGGAGAAGACTGAAAACCCGGGCCCTAGAAAACGCGTTGCAAGCCCCTTTGGACCATCCAAAAGTGTCACCAAAGGAAGGCTTTGGGAACAAGAGAACTCCCCAGGGGAGCCTTTACGCAGCCCCACATGCAACTGGACCCTCCGGGTTCGCTATTTCCGAGCATCCCTAAACATAGCCCTAGCCGGCATGGGAGAAGACTGAAAACCCGGGCCCCAGAAAACGCGTTACGAGCCCTTTTCGCCCATCCAAAAGTGTCACGAAAGGAAGGCTTTGGGTACAAGTGAACTCCCCAGGGGAGCCTTTACGCAGCCCCACATGCAACTGGACCCTCCGGGTTCGCTGTTTCCGAGCATCCCTAAACATAGCCCTAGCCGGCATCGAAGACGACTGAAAAATCAGGCCCCAGGAAATGCGTTGCGAGCCCTTTTCGCCCATCCAAAAGTTTCACCAAAGGAAGGCTTTGGGTACAAGAGAACTCCCCAGGGGAGCCTTTACGCAGCCCCACATGCAACTGGACCCTCGGGGTTCGCTGTTTCCGAGCATCCCTAAACATAGCCCTAGCCGTCATCGAAGACGACTGAAAAATCAGGCCCCAGGAAATGCGTTACGAGCCCTTTTCGCCCATCCAAAAGTGCCCCCAAAGGAAGGCTTTGGGTACAAGAGAACTCCCCAGGGGAGCCTTTACGCAGCCCCACATGCAACTGGACCCTCCGGGTTCGCTGTTTCCGAGCATCCCTAAACATAGCCCTAGCCGACAGTGATGACGACTGAAAAATCAGGCCCAGGAAATGCGTTCCGAGGCCTTTTCGCCCATCCAAAAGTGCCCCCAAAGGAAGGCTTTGGGTACAAGTGAACTCCCCAGGGGAGCCTTTACGCAGCCCCACATGCAACTGGACCCTGCGGGTTCAATTTTTCCGAGCAACCCTAAATATTTCACTAGCCGGCATGGGAGAAGACTGAAATCCCGGGCCCCAGAAAACGCGTTGCAAGCCCCTTTGGACCATCCAAAAGTGTCACCAAAGGAAGGCTTTGGGTACAAGTGAACTCCCCAGGGGAGCCTTTATGCAGCCCCACATGCAACTGGACCCTCCGGATTCGCTGTTTCCGAGCAACCCTAAATATATCACTAGCCGGCATGGGAGAAGACTGAAATCCCGGGCCCCAGAAAACGCGTTGCAAACCCCCTTGGACCATCCAAAAGTGCCCCCAAAGGAAGGCTTTGGGTACAAGTGAACTCCCCAGGGGAGCCTTTACGCAGCCCCACATGCAACTGGACCCTCCGGGTTCGCTGTTCCTGAGCAAACCTAAACGTAGCCCTAGCCGTCATCGGAGACGAATGAAAAATCAGGCCCCTGGAAATGCGTTCCGAGCCCTTTTCGCGACTCTAAAAGTGTCACCAAAAGAATGATTTGGGTACAAGAGAACTCCCCAGGGGAGCCTTTACGCAGCCCCACATGCAACTGGACCCTCCGAGTTCGATTTTTCTGAGCATCCCTAAACATAGCCTTAGCCGGCATCGAAGACGACTGAAAAATCAGACCCCAGGAAATGCGTTCCGAGCCCTTTTCGCCCATCCAAAAGTGCCCCCAAAGGAAGACTATGGGTATAAGAGAACTCCCCAGGGGAGCCTTTACGCAGCCCCACATGCAACTGGACACTCCGGGTTCGCTATTCCTCAACAAACCTAAACGTAGCCCTAGCCGTCATTGGAATATACTGAAAAATCAGGCCCCAGGAAATGCATTGCAAGCCCCTTTGGACCATCTAAAAGTGCCCCCAAAGGAAGGCTTTGGGTACAAGTGAACTCCCCAGGGGAGCCTTTACGCAGCCCCACATGCAACTGGACCCTGCGGGTTCGCTGTTCCTGAGCAAACCTAAACGTAGCACTAGCCATCATCGGAGACGAGTGAAAATCAGGCCCCAGGAAATGCGTTCCGAGGCCTTTTCGCCCATCCAAATGTGCCCCCAAAGGAAGACTATGGGTATAAGAGAACTCCCCAGGGGAGCCTTTACGCAGCCCCACATGCAACTGGACCCTCCGGGTTCGCTGTTTCCGAGCATCCCTAAACATAGCCCTAGCCGGCATCGATGACGACTGAAAAATCAGGCCCCAGGAAATGCGTTGCGAGCCCTTTTCGCCCATCCAAAAGTGCCCCCAAAGGAAGGCTTTGGGTACAAGTGAACTCCCCAGGGGAGCCTTTACGCAGCCCCACATGCAACTGGACCCTCCGGGTTCGCTGTTCCTGAGCAACCCTAAACGTAGCCCTAGCCGTTATCGGAGACGACTGAAAAATCAGGCCCTTGGAAATGCGTTGCGAGCCCCTTTGGACCATCCAAAAGTGCCCCCAAAGAAAGGCTTTGGATACAAGTGAACTCCCCAGGGGAGCCTTTACGCAGCACCACATGAAACTGGACCCTCCAGGTTCGCTGTTTCCGAGCATCCGTAAACACAGCCCTAGCCGGCATCGAAGACGACTGAAAAATCAGGCCCCAGGAAATGCGTTCCGAGCCCTTTTCGTCATCCAAATGTGCCCCCAAAGGAAGGCTTTGGGTACAAGTGAACTCCCCAGGGGAGCCTTTACGCAGCCCCACATGCAACTGGACCCTCCGGGTTCGCTGTTTCCGAGCATCAGTAAATATATCCCTAGCCGGCATGGGAGAAGACTGAAAACCCGGGCCCCAGAAAACGCGTTGCAAGCCCCTTTGGACCATCCAAAAGTGTCACCAAAGGAAGGCTTTGGGTACAAGAGAACTCCCCAGGGGAGCCTTTACGCAGCCCCACATGCAACTGGACCCTCCGGGTTCGCTGTTTCCGAGCATCCCTAAACATAGCCCTAGCCGGCATGGGAGAAGACTGAAAACCCGGGCCCCAGAAAACGCGTTACGAGCCCTTTTCGCCCATCCAAAAGTGTCACGAAAGGAAGGCTTTGGGTACAAGTGAACTCCCCAGGGGAGCCTTTACGCAGCCCCACATGCAACTGGACCCTCCGGGTTCGCTGTTTCCGAGCATCCCTAAACATAGCCCTTGCCGGCATCGAAGACGACTGAAAAATCAGGCCCCAGGAAATGTGTTGCGAGCCCTTTTCGCCCATCCAAAAGTTTCACCAAAGGAAGGCTTTGGGTACAAGAGAACTCCCCAGGGGAGCCTTTACGCAGCCCCACATGCAACTGGACACTCCGGATTCGCTGTTTCCGAGCAACCCTAAATATATCACTAGCCGGCATGGGAGAAGACTGAAATCCCAGGCCCCAGAAAACGCGTTGCAAACCCCCTTGGACCATCCAAAAGTGCCCCCAAAGGAAGGCTTTGGGTACAAGTGAACTCCCCAGGGGAGCCTTTACGCAGCCCCACATGCAACTGGACCCTCCGGGTTCGCTGTTCCTGAGCAAACCTAAACGTAGCCCTAGCCGTCATCGGAGACGAATGAAAAATCAGGCCCCTGGAAATGCGTTCCGAGCCCTTTTCGCCCATTCAAAAGTGTCACCAAAAGAATGATTTGGGTACAAGAGAACTCCCCAGGGGAGCCTTTACGCAGCCCCACATGCAACTGGACCCTCCGAGTTCGATTTTTCCGAGCATCCCTAAACATAGCCTTAGCCGGCATCGAAGACGACTGAAAAATCAGACCCCAGGAAATGCGTTCCGAGCCCTTTTCGCCCATCCAAAAGTGCCCCCAAAGGAAGACTATGGGTATAAGAGAACTCCCCAGGGGAGCCTTTACGCAGCCCCACATGCAACTGGACCCACGGCGTTCGCTGTTTCCGAGCATCCCTAAACATAGCCCTAGCCGGCATCGAAGACGACTGAAAAATCAGGCCCCAGGAAATGCGTTGCGAGCCCTTTTCGCCCATCCAAAAGTGCCCCCAAAGGAAGGCTTTGGGTACAAGTGAACTCCCCAGGGGAGCCTTAACGCAGCCCCACATGCAACTGGACCCTCCGGGTTCGCTGTTCCTGAGCAAACCTAAACGTAGCCCTGGCCGTCATCGGAGACGACTGAAAAATCAGGCCCTTGGAAATGCGTTGCGAGCCCCTTTGGAGCATCCAAAATGCCCCCAAAGGAATGCTTTGAACACAAGTGAACTCCCCAGGGGAGCCTTTACGCAGCCCCACATGCAACTGCACCCTCGGCATTCGCTGTTTCCGAGCATCCCTAAACATAGCCCTAGCCGTCATCGGAGACGAGTGAAAAATGAGGCCCCAGGAAATGCGTTGCGAGCCCCTTTGGAGCATCCAAAAGTGCCCCCAAAGGAATGCTTTGAACACAAGTGAACTCCCCAGGGGAGCCTTTACGCAGCCCCACATGCAACTGGACCCTCGGCGTTCGCTGTTTCCGAGCATCCCTAAACATAGCCCTAGCCGGCATCGATGACGACTGAAAAATCAGGCCCCCGGAAATGCGTTCCGAGCCCTTTTCGCCTATCCAAAAGTGCCCCCAAAGGAAGACTTTAGGTACAAGTGATCTCCCCAGGGGAGCCTTTACGCAGCCCCACATGCAACTGGACCCTTCGGGTTCGATTTTTCCGAGCAACCCTAAATATATCCCTAGCCGGCATGGGAGAAGACTGAAAACCCGGGCCCCAGAAAACGCGTTGCAAGCCCCTTTGGACCATCCAAAAGTGTCACCAAAGGAAGGCTTTGGGAACAAGAGAACTCCCCAGGGGAGCCTTTACGCAGCCCCACATGCAACTGGACCCTCCGGGTTCGCTGTTTCCGAGCATCCCTAAACATAGCCCCAGCCGGCATGTGAGGAGACTGAAAACCCGGGCCCCAGAAAACGCATTACGAGCCCTTTTCGCCCATCCAAAAGTGTCACGAAAGGAAGGCTTTGGGTACAAGTGAACTCCCCAGGGGAGCCTTTACGCAGCCCCACATGCAACTGGACCCTCCGGGTTCGCTGTTTCCGAGCATCCCTAAACATAGCCCTAGCCGGCATCGAAGACGACTGAAAAATCAGGCCCCAGGAAATGAGTTCCGAGCCCTTTTCGCCCATCCAAAAGTGCCCCCAAAGGAAGGCTTTGGGTACAAGTGAACTCCCCAGGGGAGCCTTTACGCAGCCCCACATGCAACTGGACACTCCGGATTCGCTGTTTCCGAGCAACCCTAAATATATCACTAGCCGGCATGGGAGAAGACTGAAATCCCAGGCCCCAGAAAACGCGTTGCAAACCCCCTTGGACCATCCAAAAGTGCCCCCAAAGGAAGGCTTTGGGTACAAGTGAACTCCCCAGGGGAGCCTTTACGCAGCCCCACATGCAACTGGACCCTCCGGGTTCGCTGTTCCTGAGCAAACCTAAACGTAGCCCTAGCCGTCATCGGAGACGAATGAAAAATCAGGCCCCTGGAAATGCGTTCCGAGCCCTTTTCGCCCATTCAAAAGTGTCACCAAAAGAATGATTTGGGTACAAGAGAACTCCCCAGGGGAGCCTTTACGCAGCCCCACATGCAACTGGACCCTCCGAGTTCGATTTTTCCGAGCATCCCTAAACATAGCCTTAGCCGGCATCGAAGACGACTGAAAAATCAGACCCCAGGAAATGCGTTCCGAGCCCTTTTCGCCCATCCAAAAGTGCCCCCAAAGGAAGGCTTTGGGTACAAGTGAACTCCCCAGGGGAGCCTTAACGCAGCCCCACATGCAACTGGACCCTCCGGGTTCGCTGTTCCTGAGCAAACCTAAACGTAGCCCTAGCCGTCATCGGAGACGACTGAAAAATCAGGCCCTTGGAAATGCGTTGCGAGCCCCTTTGGAGCATCCAAAATGCCCCCAAAGGAATGCTTTGAACACAAGTGAACTCCCCAGGGGAGCCTTTACGCAGCCCCACATGCAACTGCACCCTCGGCATTCGCTGTTTCCGAGCATCCCTAAACATAGCCCTAGCCGTCATCGGAGACGAGTGAAAAATGAGGCCCCAGGAAATGCGTTGCGAGCCCCTTTGGAGCATCCAAAAGTGCCCCCAAAGGAATGCTTTGAACACAAGTGAACTCCCCAGGGGAGCCTTTACGCAGCCCCACATGCAACTGGACCCTCGGCGTTCGCTGTTTCCGAGCATCCCTAAACATAGCCCTAGCCGGCATCGATGACGACTGAAAAATCAGGCCCCCGGAAATGCGTTCCGAGCCCTTTTCGCCTATCCAAAAGTGCCCCCAAAGGAAGACTTTAGGTACAAGTGATCTCCCCAGGGGAGCCTTTACGCAGCCCCACATGCAACTGGACCCTTCGGGTTCGATTTTTCCGAGCAACCCTAAATATATCCCTAGCCGGCATGGGAGAAGACTGAAAACCCGGGCCCCAGAAAACGCGTTGCAAGCCCCTTTGGACCATCCAAAAGTGTCACCAAAGGAAGGCTTTGGGAACAAGAGAACTCCCCAGGGGAGCCTTTACGCAGCCCCACATGCAACTGGACCCTCCGGGTTCGCTGTTTCCGAGCATCCCTAAACATAGCCCCAGCCGGCATGTGAGGAGACTGAAAACCCGGGCCCCAGAAAACGCATTACGAGCCCTTTTCGCCCATCCAAAAGTGTCACGAAAGGAAGGCTTTGGGTACAAGTGAACTCCCCAGGGGAGCCTTTACGCAGCCCCACATGCAACTGGACCCTCCGGGTTCGCTGTTTCCGAGCATCCCTAAACATAGCCCTAGCCGGCATCGAAGACGACTGAAAAATCAGGCCCCAGGAAATGCGTTCCGAGCCCTTTTCGCCCATCCAAAAGTGCCCCCAAAGGAAGGCTTTGGGTACAAGTGAACTCCCCAGGGGAGCCTTTACGCAGCCCCACATGCAACTGGACCCTCCGGGTTCGCTGTTCCTGAGCAAACCTAAACGTAGCCCTAGACGTCATCGGAGACGAATGAAAAATCAGGCCCCTGGAAATGCGTTGCGAGCCCTTTTCGCCCATCCAAAAGTGTCACCAAAAGAAGGCTTTGGATACAAGAGAACTCCCCAGGGGAGCCTTTACGCAGCCCCACATGCAACTGGACCCTCCGAGTTCGATTTTTCCGAGCATCCCTAAACATAGCCTTAGCCGGCATCGAAGACGACTGAAAAATCAGACCCCAGGAAATGCGTTCCGAGCCCTTTTCGCCCATCCAAAAGTGCCCCCAAAGGAAGACTATGGGTATAAGAGAACTCCCCAGGGGAGCCTTTACGCAGCCCTACATGCAACTGGACCCTCCGGGTTCGCTATTCCTCAACAAACATAAACGTAGCCCTAGCCGTCATCGGAATCGACTGAAAAATCAGGCCCCAGGAAATGCATTGCGAGCCCCTTTGGACCATCCAAAAGTGCCCCCAAAGGAAGGCTGTGGGTACAAGTGAACTCCCCAGGGGAGACTTTACGCAGCCCCACATGCAGCTGGACGCTCCGGGTTCGCTGTTCCTGAGCAAACCTAAACGTAGCCCTTGCCGTCATCGGAGACGAATGAAAAATCAGGCCCCAGGAAATGCATTGCGAGCCCCTTTGGACCATCCAAAAGTGCCCCCAAAGGAAGGCTTTGGATACAAGTGAACTCCCCAGGGGAGCCTTTACGCAGCCCCACATGCAACTGGACCCTCCGGGTTCACTCTTTCCGAGCATCCCTAAACATAGCCCTAGCCGGCATGGGAGAAGACTGAAAACCCGGGCCCCAGAAAACGCGTTGCAAGCCCCTTTGGACTATCCAAAAGTGTCACCAAAGGAAGACTTTGGGTACAAGAGAACTCCCCAGGGGAGCCTTTACGCAGCCCCACATGCAACTGGACCCTCCGACTTCGATTTTTCCGAGCATCCCTAAACATAGCCCTAGCCGGCATCGAAGACGACTGAAAAATCAGGCCCCAGGAAATGCGTTGCGAGCCCTTTTCGCCCATCCAAAAGTTTCAGCAAAGGAAGGCTTTGGGTACAAGAGAACTCCCCAGGGGAGCCTTTACGCAGCCCCACATGCAACTGGACCCTTCGGGTTCGATTTTTCCGAGCAACCCTAAATATATCACTAGCAGGCATAGGAGACGACTGAAAACCCGGGCCCCAGAAAACGCGTTGCAAGCCCCTTTGGACCATCCAAAAGTGTCACCAAAGGAAGGCTTTGGGTACAAGAGAACTCCCCAGGGGAGCCTTTACGCAGCCCCACATGCAACTGGACCCTCCGGGTTCGCTGTTTCTGAGCATCCCTAAACATAACCCTAGCCGTCATCGAAGACGACTGAAAAATCAGGCCCCAGGAAATGCGTTACGAGCCCTTTTCGCCCATTCAAAAGTGCCCCCAAAGGAAGGCTTTGGGTACAAGAGAAATCCCCAGGGGAGCCTTTACGCAGCCCCACATGCAACTGGACCCTCCGGGTTCACTGTTTCCGAGCATCCCTAAACATAGCCCTAGCCGGCATCGAAGACGACTGAAAAATCCGGCCCCAGGAAATGCGTTCCGAGGCCTTTTCGCCCATCCAAAAGTGCCCCCAAAGGAAGGCTTTGGGTACAAATGAACTCCCCAGGGGAGCCTTTACGCAGCCCCACATGCAACTGGACCCTCCGGGTTCGCTGTTTCCGAGCATCCCTAAACATAGCCCTAGCCGGCAGTGATGACGACTGAAAAATCAGGCCCCAGGAAATGCGTTACGAACCCTTTTCGCCCATGCAAAAGTGTCACGAAAGGAAGGCTTTGGGTACAAGTGAACTCCCCAGGGGAGCCTTTACGCTGCCCCACATGCAACTGGACCCTCCGGGTTCGCTGTTTCTGAGCAAACCTAAATATATCACTAGCCGGCATGGGAGAAGTCTGAAAACCCGGGCCCCAGAAAACGCGTTGCAAGCCTCTTTGGACCATCCAAAAGTGTCACCAAAGGAAGGCTTTGGGTACAAGAGAACTCCCCAGGGGAGCATTTATGCAGTCCCACATGCAACTGGACCCTCCGGGTTCGCTGTTCCTGAGCAAACCTAAACGTAGCCCTAGCCGTCATCGGAGACGACTGAAAAATCAGGCCATTGGAAATGCGTTGCGAGCCCCGTTGGACCATCCAAAAGTGCCCCCAAAGGAAGGCTTTGGATACAAGTGAACTCCCCAGGGGAGCCTTTACGCAGCCCCACATGCAACTGGACACTCCAGGTTCGCTGTTTCCGAGCATCCGTAAACACAGCCCTAGCCGTCATCGGAGACGAATGAAAAATCAGGCCCCAGGAAATGCATTGCGAGCCCCTTTGGACCATCCAAAAGTGCCCCCAAAGGAAGGCTTTGGGTACAAGTGAACTCCCCAGGGGAGCCTTTACGCAGCCCCACATGCAACTGGACCCTCCGGGTTCGCTGTTTCCGAGCATCCGTAAACATATCCCTGGCCGGCATGGGAGAAGACTGAAAACCCGGGCCCCAGAAAACGCGTTGCAAGCCCCTTTGGACCATCCAAAAGTGTCACCAAAGGAAGGCTTTGGGTACAAGAGAACTCCCCAGGGGAGCCTTTACGCAGCCCCACATGCAACTGGACCCTCCGCGTTCGCTGTTTCCGAGCATCCCTAAACATAGCCATGGCCGGCATCGAAGACGACTGAAAAATCAGGCCCCAGGAAATGCGTTGAGAGCCCTTTTCGCCCATCCAAAAGTTTCACCAAAGGAAGGCTTTGGGTACAAGAGAACTCCCCAGGGGAGCCTTTACGCAGCCCCACATGCCACTGGACCCTTCGGGTGCGATTTTTCCGAGCAACCCTAAATATATCACTAGCAGGCATAGGAGACGACTGAAAACCCGGGCCCCAGAAAACGAGTTGCAAGCCCCTTTGGACCATCCAAAAGTGTCACCAAAGGAAGGCTTTGGGTACAAGAGAACTCCCCAGGGGAGCCTTTACGCAGCCCCACATGCAACTGGACCCTCCGCGTTCGCTGTTCCTCAGCAAACCTAAACGTAGCCCTAGCCGTCATCGGAGACGACTGAAAAATCAGGCCCCAGGAAATGCGTTACGAGCCCTTTTCGCCCATCCAAAAGTGCCACCAAAGGAAGGCTTTGGGTACAAGTGAACTCCCCAGGGGAGCCTTTACGCAGCCCCTCATGCAACTGGACCCTCCGGTTTCGCTGTTTCCGAGCATCCCTAAACATAGCCCTAGACGGCATCGAAGACGACTGAAAAATCCGGCCCCAGAAAACGCGTTGCAAGCCCCTTTGGACCATCCAAAAGTGCCCCCAAAGGAAGGCTTTGGGTACAAGTGAACTCCCCAGGGGAGCCTTTACGCAGCCCCACATGCAACTGGACCCTCGGCGTTCGCTGTTTCCGAGCATCCCTAAACATAGCCCTAGCCGGCAGTGATGACGACTGAAAAATCAGGCCCCAGGAAATGCGTTGGGAGCCCTTTTCGCCCATCCAAAAGTGCCCCCAAAGGAAGGCTTTGGGTACAAGTGAACTCCCCAGGGGAGCCTTAACGCAGCCCCACATGCAACTGGACCCTCCGGGTTCGCTGTTTCTGAGCATCCCTACACATAGCCCTAGCCGGCATCGAAGACGACTGAAAAATCAGGCCCCAGGAAATGCGTTGCAAGCCCTTTTCGACCATCCAAAAGTGCCACCAAAGGAAGGCTTTGGGTAGAAGTGAACTCCCCAGGGGAGCCTTTATGCAGCCCCACATGCAACTGGACCCTCCGGGTTCGTTGTTTCCGAGCATCCCTAAACATAGCCCTAGCCGGAATGGATGATGACTGAAAAATCAGGCCCCGGAACATGCGTTACGAGCCTTTTTCGCCCATCCAAAAGTGCCCCCAAAGGAAGGCGTTGGGTACAAGTGAACTCCCCAGGGGAGCCTTTACGCAGCCCCTCATGCAACTGGACCCTCCGGGTTCGCTGTTTCCGAGCATCCCTAAACATAGCCCTAGCCGGCATGGGAGAAGACTGAAAACCCGGGCCCCAGAAAACGCGTTCCAAGCCCCTTTGGACTATCCAAAAGTGTCACCAAAGGAAGACTTTGGGTACAAGAGAACTCCCCAGGGGAGCCTTTACGCAGCCCCACATGCAACTGGACCCTCCGAGTTCGATTTTTCCGAGCATCCCTAAACATAGCCCTAGCCGGCATCGAAGACGACTGAAAAATCAGGCCCCAGGAAATGCGTTGCGAGCCCTTTTCGCCCATCCAAAAGTTTCACCAAAGGAAGGCTTTGGGTACAAGAGAACTCCCCAGGGGAGCCTTTACGCAGCCCCACATGAAACTGGACCCTTCGGGTTCGATTTTTCCAAGCAACCCTAAATATATCACTAGCAGGCATAGGAGACGACTGAAAACCCGGGCCCCAGAAAACGTGTTGCAAGCCCCTTTGGACCATCCAAAAGTGTCACCAAAGGAAGGCTTTGGGTACAAGAGAACTCCCCAGGGGAGCCTTTACGCAGCCCCACATGCAACTGGACCCTCCGGGGTCGCTGTTTCTGAGCATCCCTAAACATAGCCCTAGCCGTCATCGAAGACGACTGAAAAATCAGACCCCAGGAAATGCGTTACGAGCCCTTTTCGTCCATCCAAAAGTGCCCCCAAAGGAAGGCTTTGGGTACAAGAGAACTCCCCAGGGGAGCCTTTACGCAGCCCCACATGCAACTGGACCCTCCGGGTTCGCTGTTTCCGAGCATCCCTAAACATAGCCCTAGCCGGCATCGAAGACGAGTGAAAAATCAGGCCCCAGGAAATGCGTTCCAAGCCCTTTTCTCCCACCCAAAAGTACCCCCAAAGGAAGGCTTTGGGTACAAATGAACTCCCCAGGGGAGCCTTTACGCAGCCCCACATGCAACTGGACCCTCCGGGTTCGCTGTTTCCAAGCATCCCTAAACATAGCCCTAGCCGGCATCGAAGACGACTGAAAAATCAGGCCCCAGGAAATGCGTTGCGAGCCCTTTTCACCCATCCAAAAGTGCCCCCAAAGGAAGGCTTTGGGTACAAGTGAACTCCCCAGGGGAGCCTTTACGCAGCCCCACATGCAACTGGACCCTCCGGGGTCGCTGTTTCTGAGCATCCCTAAACATAGCCCTAGCCGTCATCGAAGACGACTGAAAAATCAGACCCCAGGAAATGCGATACGAGCCCTTTTCGTCCATCCAAAAGTGCCCCCAAAGGAAGGCTTTGGGTACAAGAGAACTCCCCAGGGGAGCCTTTACGCAGCCCCACATGCAATTGGACCCTCCGGGTTCGCTGTTTCCGAGCATCCCTAAACATAGCCCTAGCCGGCATCGAAGACGAGTGAAAAATCAGGCCCCAGGAAATGCGTTCCAAGCCCTTTTCTCCCACCCAAAAGTACCCCCAAAGGAAGGCTTTGGGTACAAATGAACTCCCCAGGGGAGCCTTTACGCAGCCCCACATGCAACTGGACCCTCCGGGTTCGCTGTTTCCAAGCATCCCTAAACATAGCCCTAGCCGGCATCGAAGACGACTGAAAAATCAGGCCCCAGGAAATGCGTTGCGAGCCCTTTTCACCCATCCAAAAGTGCCCCCAAAGGAAGGCTTTGGGTACAAGTGAACTCCCCAGGGGAGCCTTTACGCAGCCCCACATGCAACTGGACCCTCCGGGTTCGCTGTTTCCAAGCATCCCTAAACATAGCCCTAGCCGGCATCGAAGACGACTGAAAAATCAGGCCCCAGGAAATGCGTTGCGAGCCCTTTTCACCCATCCAAAAGTGCCCCCAAAGGAAGGCTTTGGGTACAAGTGAACTCCCCAGGGGAGCCTTTACGCAGCCCCACATGCAACTGGACCCTGCGGGTTCAATTTTTCCGAGCAACCCTAAATATTTCACTAGCCGGCATGGGAGAAGACTGAAATCCCGGGCCCCAGAAAACGCGTTGCGAGCCCCTTTGGACCATCCAAAAGTGTCACCAAAGGAAGGCTTTGGGTACAAGTGAACTCCCCAGGGGAGCCTTTATGCAGCCCCACATGCAACTGGACCCTCCGTATTCGCTGTTTCCGAGCAACCCTAAATATATCACTAGCCGGCATGGGAGAAGACTGAAATCCCGGGCCCCAGAAAACGCGTTGCAAACCCCTTTGGACCATCCAAAAGTGTCACCAAAGGAAGGCTTTGGGTACAAGTGAACTCCCCAGGGGAGCCTTTACGCAGCCCCACATGCAACTGGACCCTCCGGGTTCGCTGTTCCTGAGCAAACCTAAACGTAGCCCTAGCCGTCATCGGAGACGAATGAAAAATCAGGCCCCTGGAAATGCGTTGCGAGCCCTTTTCGCCCATCCAAAAGTGTCACCAAAAGAAGGCTTTGGGTACAAGAGAACTCCCCAGGGGAGCCTTTACGCAGCCCCACATGCAACTGGACCCTCCGAGTTCGATTTTTCCGGGCATCCCTAAACATAGCCTTAGCCGGCATCGAAGACGACTGAAAAATCAGACCCCAGGAAATGCGTTCCGAGCCCTTTTCGCCCATCCAAAAGTGCCCCAAAGGAAGACTATGGGTATAAGAGAACTCCCCAGGGGAGCCTTTACGCAGCCCCACATGCAACTGGACCCTCCGGGTTCGCTATTCCTCAACAAACCTAAACGTAGCCCTAGCCGTCATCGGAATCGACTGAAAAATCAGGCCCCAGGAAATGCATTGCAAGCCCCTTTGGACCATCTAAAAGTGCCCCCAAAGGAAGGCTTTGGGTACAAGTGAACTCCCCAGGGGAGCCTTTACGCAGCCCCACATGCAACTGGACCCTGCGGGTTCGCTGTTCCTGAGCAAACCTAAACGTAGCACTAGCCGTCATCGGAGACGAGTGAAAATCAGCCCCAGGAAATGCGTTCCGAGGCCTTTTCGCCCATCCAAATGTGCCCCCAAAGGAAGACTATGGGTATAAGAGAACTCCCCAGGGGAGCCTTTACGCAGCCCCACATGCAACTGGACCCTCGGGGTTCGCTGTTTCCGAGCATCCCTAAACATAGCCCTAGCCGGCATCGATGACGACTGAAAAATCAGGCCCCAGGAAATGCATTCCGAGCCCTTTTCGCCCATCCAAATGTGCCCCCAATGGAAGGCTGTGGGTACAAGTGAACTCCCCAGGGGAGACTTTACGCAGCCCCACATGCAACTGGACGCTCCGGGTTCGCTGTTCCTGAGCAAACCTAAACGTAGCCCTAGCCGTCATCGGAGACGAATGAAAAATCAGGCCCCAGGAAATGCATTGCGAGCCCCTTTGGACCATCCAAAAGTGCCCCCAAAGGAAGGCTTTGGATACAAGTGAACTCCCCAGGGGAGCCTTTACGCAGCCCCACATGCAACTGGACCCTCCGGGTTCGCTGTTTCCGAGCATCCCTAAACATAGCCCTAGCCGGCATGGGAGAAGACTGAAAACCCGGGCCCCAGAAAACGCGTTGCAAGCCCCTTTGGACTATCCAAAAGTGTCACCAAAGGAAGACTTTGGGTACAAGAGAACTCCCCAGGGGAGCCTTTACGCAGCCCCACATGCAACTGGACCCTCCGGGTTCGCTGTTTCTGAGCATCCCTAAACATAGCCATAGCCGTCATCGAAGACGACTGAAAAATCAGGCCCCAGGAAATGCGTTACGAGGCCTTTTCGCCCATGCAAAAGTGTCACGAAAGGAAGGCTTTGGGTACAAGTGAACTCCCCAGGGGAGCCTTTACGCAGCCCCACATGCAACTGGACCCTCCGGGTTCGGTGTTTCTGAGCATCCCTAAACATATCCCTAGCCGGCATGGGAGTAGACTGAAAACCCGGGCCCCAGAAAACGCGTTGCAAGCCCCTTTGGACCATCCAAAAGTGTCACCAAAGGAAGGCTTTGGGTACAAGAGAACTCCCCAGGGGAGCCTTTACGCAGCCCCACATGCAACTGGACCCTCCGGGTTCGCTGTTTCCGAGCATCCCTAAACATAGCCCTAGCCGGCATCGAAGACGACTGAAAAATCAGGCCCCAGGAAATGCGTTGCGAGCCCATTTCGCCCATCCAAAAGTGCCCCCAAAGGAAGGCTTTGGGTACAAGTGAACTCCCCAGGGGAGCCTTTACGCAGCCCCACATGCAACTGGACCCTGCGGGTTCAATTTTTCCGAGCAACCCTAAATATTTCACTAGCCGGCATGGGAGAAGACTGAAATCCCGGGCCCCAGAAAACGCGTTGCAAGCCCCTTTGGACCATCCAAAAGTGTCACCAAAGGAAGGCTTTGGGTACAAGTGAACTCCCCAGGGGAGCCTTTATGCAGCCCCACATGCAACTGGACCCTCCGGATTCGCTGTTTCCGAGCAACCCTAAATATATCACTAGCCGGCATGGGAGAAGACTGAACTCCCGGGCCCCAGAAAACGCGTTGCAAACCCCTTTGGACCATCCAAAAGTGTCACCAAAGGAAGGCTTTGGGTACAAGTGAACTCCCCAGGGGAGCCTTTACGCAGCCCCACATGCAACTGGACCCTGCGGGTTCGCTGTTCCTGAGCAAACCTAAACGTAGCACTAGCCGTCATCGGAGACGAGTGAAAATCAGCCCCAGGAAATGCGTTCCGAGGCCTTTTTGCCCATCCAAATGTGCCCCCAAAGGAAGACTATGGGTATAAGAGAACTCCCCAGGGGAGCCTTTACGCAGCCCCACATGCAACTGGACCCTCCGGGTTCGCTGTTTCCCAGCATCCCTAAACATAGCCCTAGCCGGCATCGATGACGACTGAAAAATCCGGCCCCAGGAAATGCGTTGCGAGCCCTTTTCGCCCATCCAAAAGTGCCCCCAAAGGAAGGCTTTGGGTACAAGTGAACTCCCCAGGGGAGCCTTTACGCAGCCCCACATGCAACTGGACCCTGCGGGTTCAATTTTTCCGAGCAACCCTAAATATTTCACTAGCCGGCATGGGAGAAGACTGAAATCCCGGGCCCCAGAAAACGCGTTGCAAGCCCCTTTGGACCATCCAAAAGTGTCACCAAAGGAAGGCTTTGGGTACAAGTGAACTCCCCAGGGGAGCCTTTATGCAGCCCCACATGCAACTGGACCCTCCGGATTCGCTGTTTCCGAGCAACCCTAAATATATCACTAGCCGGCATGGGAGAAGACTGAAATCCCGGGCCCCAGAAAACGCGTTGCAAACCCCTTTGGACCATCCAAAAGTGTCACCAAAGGAAGGCTTTGGGTACAAGTGAACTCCCCAGGGGAGCCTTTACGCAGCCCCACATGCAACTGGACCCTCCGGGTTCGCTGTTCCTGAGCAAACCTAAACGTAGCCCTAGCCGTCATCGGAGACGAATGAAAAATCAGGCCCCTGGAAATGCGTTGCGAGCCCTTTTCGCCCATCCAAAAGTGTCACCAAAAGAAGGCTTTGGGTACAAGAGAACTCCCCAGGGGAGCCTTTACGCAGCCCCACATGCAACTGGACCCTCCGAGTTCGATTTTTCCGAGCATCCCTAAACATAGCCTTAGCCGGCATCGAAGACGACTGAAAAATCAGACCCCAGGAAATGCGTTCCGAGCCCTTTTCGCCCATCCAAAAGTGCCCCCAAAGGAAGACTATGGGTATAAGAGAACTCCCCAGGGGAGCCTTTACGCAGCCCCACATGCAACTGGACCCTCCGGGTTCGCTATTCCTCAACAAACCTTAACGTAGCCCTAGCCGTCATCGGAATCGACTGAAAAATCAGGCCCCAGGAAATGCATTGCAAGCCCCTTTGGACCATCTAAAAGTGCCCCCAAAGGAAGGCTTTGGGTACAAGTGAACTCCCCAGGGGAGCCTTTACGCAGCCCCACATGCAACTGGACCCTGCGGGTTCGCTGTTCCTGAGCAAACCTAAACGTAGCACTAGCCGTCATCGGAGACGAGTGAAAATCAGCCCCAGGAAATGCGTTCCGAGGCCTTTTCGCCCATCCAAATGTGCCCCCAAAGGAAGACTATGGGTATAAGAGAACTCCCCAGGGGAGCCTTTACGCAGCCCCACATGCAACTGGACCCTCCGGGTTCGCTATTCCTCAACAAACCTAAACGTAGCCCTAGCCGTCATCGGAATCGACTGAAAAATCAGGCCCCAGGAAATGCATTGCAAGCCCCTTTGGACCATCTAAAAGTGCCCCCAAAGGAAGGCTTTGGGTACAAGTGAACTCCCCAGGGGAGCCTTTACGCAGCCCCACATGCAACTGGACCCTGCGGGTTCGCTGTTCCTGAGCAAACCTAAACGTAGCACTAGCCGTCATCGGAGACGAGTGAAAATCAGCCCCAGGAAATGCGTTCCGAGGCCTTTTCGCCCATCCAAATGTGCCCCCAAAGGAAGACTATGGGTATAAGAGAACTCCCCAGGGGAGCCTTTACGCAGCCCCACATGCAACTGGACCCTCCGGGTTCGCTGTTTCCGAGCATCCCTAAACATAGCCCTAGCCGGCATCGATGACGACTGAAAAATCAGGCCCCAGGAAATGCGTTCCGAGCCCTTTTCGCCCATCCAAATGTGCCCCCAATGGAAGGCTGTGGGTACAAGTGAACTCCCCAGGGGAGACTTTACGCAGCCCCACATGCAACTGGACGCTCCGGGTTCGCTGTTCCTGAGCAAACCTAAACGTAGCCCTAGCCGTCATCGGAGACGAATGAAAAATCAGGCCCCAGGAAATGCATTGCGAGCCCCTTTGGACCATCCAAAAGTGCCCCCAAAGGAAGGCTTTGGATACAAGTGAACTCCCCAGGGGAGCCTTTACGCAGCCCCACATGCAACTGGACCCTCCGGGTTCGCTGTTTCCGAGCATCCCTAAACATAGCCCTAGCCGGCATGGGAGAAGACTGAAAACCCGGGCCCCAGAAAACGCGTTGCAAGCCCCTTTGGACTATCCAAAAGTGTCACCAAAGGAAGACTTTGGGTACAAGAGAACTCCCCAGGGGAGCCTTTACGCAGCCCCACATGCAACTGGACCCTCCGGGTTCGCTGTTTCTGAGCATCCCTAAACATAGCCCTAGCCGTCATCGAAGACGACTGAAAAATCAGGCCCCAGGAAATGCGTTACGAGGCCTTTTCGCCCATGCAAAAGTGTCACGAAAGGAAGGCTTTGGGTACAAGAGAACTCCCCAGGGGAGCCTTTACGCAGCCCCACATGCAACTGGACCCTCCGGGTTCGGTGTTTCTGAGCATCCCTAAACATATCCCTAGCCGGCATGGGAGTAGACTGAAAACCCGGGCCCCAGAAAACGCGTTGCAAGCCCCTTTGGACCATCCAAAAGTGTCACCAAAGGAAGGCTTTGGGTACAAGTGAACTCCCCAGGGGAGCCTTTATGCAGCCCCACATGCAACTGGACCCTCCGGGTTCGCTGTTTCCGAGCAACCCTAAATATATCACTAGCCGGCATGGGAGAAGACTGAAATCCCGGGCCCCAGAAAACGCGTTGCAAACCCCTTTGGACCATCCAAAAGTGTCACCAAAGGAAGGCTTTGGGTACAAGTGAACTCCCCAGGGGAGCCTTTACGCAGCCCCACATGCAACTGGACCCTGCGGGTTCGCTGTTCCTGAGCAAACCTAAACGTAGCACTAGCCGTCATCGGAGACGAGTGAAAATCAGCCCCAGGAAATGCGTTCCGAGGCCTTTTTGCCCATCCAAATGTGCCCCCAAAGGAAGACTATGGGTATAAGAGAACTCCCCAGGGGAGCCTTTACGCAGCCCCACATGCAACTGGACCCTCCGGGTTCGCTGTTTCCCAGCATCCCTAAACATAGCCCTAGCCGGCATCGATGACGACTGAAAAATCCGGCCCCAGGAAATGCGTTGCGAGCCCTTTTCGCCCATCCAAAAGTGCCCCCAAAGGAAGGCTTTGGGTACAAGTGAACTCCCCAGGGGAGCCTTTACGCAGCCCCACATGCAACTGGACCCTGCGGGTTCAATTTTTCCGAGCAACCCTAAATATTTCACTAGCCGGCATGGGAGAAGACTGAAATCCCGGGCCCCAGAAAACGCGTTGCAAGCCCCTTTGGACCATCCAAAAGTGTCACCAAAGGAAGGCTTTGGGTACAAGTGAACTCCCCAGGGGAGCCTTTATGCAGCCCCACATGCAACTGGACCCTCCGGATTCGCTGTTTCCGAGCAACCCTAAATATATCACTAGCCGGCATGGGAGAAGACTGAAATCCCGGGCCCCAGAAAACGCGTTGCAAACCCCTTTGGACCATCCAAAAGTGTCACCAAAGGAAGGCTTTGGGTACAAGTGAACTCCCCAGGGGAGCCTTTACGCAGCCCCACATGCAACTGGACCCTCCGGGTTCGCTGTTCCTGAGCAAACCTAAACGTAGCCCTAGCCGTCATCGGAGACGAATGAAAAATCAGGCCCCTGGAAATGCGTTGCGAGCCCTTTTCGCCCATCCAAAAGTGTCACCAAAAGAAGGCTTTGGGTACAAGAGAACTCCCCAGGGGAGCCTTTACGCAGCCCCACATGCAACTGGACCCTCCGAGTTCGATTTTTCCGAGCATCCCTAAACATAGCCTTAGCCGGCATCGAAGACGACTGAAAAATCAGACCCCAGGAAATGCGTTCCGAGCCCTTTTCGCCCATCCAAAAGTGCCCCCAAAGGAAGACTATGGGTATAAGACAACTCCCCAGGGGAGACTTTACGCAGCCCCACATGCAACTGGACCCTCCGGGTTCGCTATTCCTCAACAAACCTTAACGTAGCCCTAGCCGTCATCGGAATCGACTGAAAAATCAGGCCCCAGGAAATGCATTGCAAGCCCCTTTGGACCATCTAAAAGTGCCCCCAAAGGAAGGCTTTGGGTACAAGTGAACTCCCCAGGGGAGCCTTTACGCAGCCCCACATGCAACTGGACCCTGCGGGTTCGCTGTTCCTGAGCAAACCTAAACGTAGCACTAGCCGTCATCGGAGACGAGTGAAAATCAGCCCCAGGAAATGCGTTCCGAGGCCTTTTCGCCCATCCAAATGTGCCCCCAAAGGAAGACTATGGGTATAAGAGAACTCCCCAGGGGAGCCTTTACGCAGCCCCACATGCAACTGGACCCTCCGGGTTCGCTGTTTCCGAGCATCCCTAAACATAGCCCTAGCCGGCATCGATGACGACTGAAAAATCAGGCCCCAGGAAATGCGTTCCGAGCCCTTTTCGCCCATCCAAATGTGCCCCCAATGGAAGGCTGTGGGTACAAGTGAACTCCCCAGGGGAGACTTTACGCAGCCCCACATGCAACTGGACGCTCCGGGTTCGCTGTTCCTGAGCAAACCTAAACGTAGCCCTAGCCGTCATCGGAGACGAATGAAAAATCAGGCCCCAGGAAATGCATTGCGAGCCCCTTTGGACCATCCAAAAGTGCCCCCAAAGGAAGGCTTTGGATACAAGTGAACTCCCCAGGGGAGCCTTTACGCAGCCCCACATGCAACTGGACCCTCCGCGTTCGCTGTTTCCGAGCATCCCTAAACATAGCCCTAGCCGGCATGGGAGAAGACTGAAAACCCGGGCCCCAGAAAACGAGTTGCAAGCCCCTTTGGACTATCCAAAAGTGTCACCAAAGGAAGACTTTGGGTACAAGAGAACTCCCCAGGGGAGCCTTTACGCAGCCCCACATGCAACTGGACCCTCCGAGTTCGATTTTTCCGAGCATCCCTAAACATAGCCCTAGCCGGCATCGAAGACGACTGAAAAATCAGGCCCCAGGAAATGCGTTGCGAGCCCTTTTCGCCCATCCAAAAGTTTCACCAAAGGAAGGCTTTGGGTACAAGAGAACTCCCCAGGGGAGCCTTTACGCAGCCCCACATGCAACTGGACCCTTCGGGTTCGATTTTTCCGAGCAACCCTAAATATATCACTAGCAGGCATAGGAGACGACTGAAATCCCGGGCCCCAGAAAACGTGTTGCAAGCCCCTTTGGACCATCCAAAAGTGTCACCAAAGGAAGGCTTTGGGTACAAGTGAACTCCCCAGGGGAGCCTTTATGCAGCCCCACATGCAACTGGACCCTCCGGATTCGCTGTTTCCGAGCAACCCTAAATATATCACTAGCCGGCATGGGAGAAGACTGAAATCCCGGGCCCCAGAAAACGCGTTGCAAACCCCTTTGGACCATCCAAAAGTGTCACCAAAGGAAGGCTTTGGGTACAAGTGAACTCCCCAGGGGAGCCTTTACGCAGCCCCACATGCAACTGGACCCTCCGAGTTCGATTTTTCCGAGCATCCCTAAACATAGCCTTAGCCGGCATCGAAGACGACTGAAAAATCAGACCCCAGGAAATGCGTTCCGAGCCCTTTTCGCCCATCCAAAAGTGCCCCCAAAGGAAGACTATGGGTATAAGAGAACTCCCCAGGGGAGCCTTTACGCAGCCCCACATGCAACTGGACCCTCCGGGTTCGCTATTCCTCAACAAACCTAAACGTAGCCCTAGCCGTCATCGGAATCGACTGAAAAATCAGGCCCCAGGAAATGCATTGCAAGCCCCTTTGGACCATCTAAAAGTGCCCCCAAAGGAAGGCTTTGGGTACAAGTGAACTCCCCAGGGGAGCCTTTACGCAGCCCCACATGCAACTGGACCCTGCGGGTTCGCTGTTCCTGAGCAAACCTAAACGTAGCACTAGCCATCATCGGAGACGAGTGAAAATCAGCCCCAGGAAATGCGTTCCGAGGCCTTTTCGCCCATCCAAATGTGCCCCCAAAGGAAGACTATGGGTATAAGAGAACTCCCCAGGGGAGCCTTTACGCAGCCCCACATGCCACTGGACCCTCCGGGTTCGCTGTTTCCGAGCATCCGTAAACACAGGCCTAGCCGGCATCGAAGACGACTGAAAAATCAGGCCCCAGGAAATGCGTTACGAGCCCTTTTCGTCATCCAAATGTGCCCCCAAAGGAAGGCTTTGGGTACAAGTGAACTCCCCAGGGGAGCCTTTACGCAGCCCCACATGCAACTGGACCCTCCGGGTTCGCTGTTCCTGAGCAAACCTAAACATAGCCCTAGCCGGCATCGAAGACGACTGAAAAATCAGGCCCCAGGAAATGCGTTGCGAGCCCTTTTCGCCCATCCAAAAGTTTCACCAAAGGAAGGCTTTGGGTACAAGAGAACTCCCCAGGGGAGCCTTTACGCAGCCCCACATGCAACGGGATCCTTCGGGTTCGATTTTTCCGAGCAACCCTAAATATATCACTAGCAGGCATAGGAGACGACTGAAAACCCGGGCCCCAGAAAAAGCGTTGCAAGCCCCTTTGGACCATCCAAAAGTGTCACCAAAGGAAGGCTTTGGGTACAAGAGAACTCCCCAGGGGAGCCTTTACGCAGCCCCACATGCAACTGGACCCTCCGGGTTCGCTGTTTCTGAGCATCCCTAAACATAGCCCTAGCCGTCATTGAAGACGACTGAAAAATCAGGCCCCAGGAAATGCGTTACGAGCCCTTTTCGCCCATCCAAAAGTGCCCCCAAAGGAAGGCTTTGGGTACAAGAGAACTCCCCAGGGGAGACTTTACGCAGCCCCACATGCAACTGGACCCTCCGGGTTCGCTGTTTCCGAGCATCCCTAAACATAGCCCTAGCCGGCATCGAAGACGACTGAAAAATCCGGCCCCAGGAAATGCGTTCCGAGCCCTTTTCGCCCATCCAAAAGTGCCCCCAAAGGAAGACTATGGGTATAAGAGAACTCCCCAGGGGAGCCTTTACGCAGCCCCACATGCAACTGGACCCTCCGGGTTCGCTGTTTCCGAGCATCCCTAAACATACCCCTAGCCGGCATCGAAGACGAATGAAAAATCAGGCCCCAGGAAATGCGCTGCGAGCCCTTTTCGCCCATCCAAAAGTGCCCCCAAAGGAAGGCTTTGGGTACAAGTGAACTCCCCAGGGGAGCCTTAACGCAGCCCCACATGCAACTGGACCCTCCGGGTTCGCTGTTCCTGAGCAAACCTAAACGTAGCCCTAGCCGTCATCGGAGACGACTGAAAAATCAGGCCATTGGAAATGCGTTGCGAGCCCCTTTGGACCATCCAAAAGTGCCCCCAAAGGAAGGCTTTGGATACAAGTGAACTCCCCAGGGGAGCCTTTACGCAGCCCCACATGCAACTGGACGCTCCGGGTTCGCTGTTCCTGAGCAAACCTAAACGTAGCCCTAGCCGTCATCAGAGACGAATGAAAAATCAGGCCCCAGGAAATGCATTGCGAGCCCCTTTGGACCATCCAAAAGTGCCCCCAAAGGAAGGCTTTGGGTACAAGTGAACTCCCCAGGGGAGCCTTTACGCAGCCCCACATGCAACTGGACCCTCCGGGTTCGCTGTTTCTGAGCATCCGTAAACAAAGCCCTAGCCGGCATGGGAGAAGACTGAAAACCCGGGCCCCAGAAAACGGGTTGCAAGCCCCTTTGGACCATCCAAAAGTGTCACCAAAGGAAGGCTTTGGGTACAAGAGAACTCCCCAGGGGAGCCTTTACGCAGCCCCACATGCAACTGGACCCTCCGAGTTCGATTTTTCCGAGCATCCCTAAACATAGCCCTAGCCGGCATCGAAGACGACTGAAAAATCAGGCCCCAGGAAATGCGTTGCGAGCCCTTTTCGCCCATCCAAAAGTTTCACCAAAGGAAGGCTTTGGGTACAAGAGAACTCCCCAGGGGAGCCTTTACGCAGCCCCACATGCAACTGGACCCTTCGGGTTCGCTGTTTCCGAGCAACCCTAAATATATCACTAGCAGGCATAGGAGACGACTGAAAACCCGGGCCCCAGAAAACGAGTTGCAAGCCCCTTTGGACCATCCAAAAGTGTCACCAAAGGAAGGCTTTGGGTACAAGAGAACTCCCCAGGGGAGCCTTTACGCAGCCCCACATGCAACTGGACCCTCCGGGTTCGCTGTTCCTCAGCAAACCTAAACGTAGCCCTAGCCGGCATCGAAGACGACTGAAAAATCAGGCCCCAGGAAATGCGTTATGAGCCCTTTTCGCCCATCCAAAAGTGCCCCCAAAGGAAGGCTTTGGGTACAAGTGAACTCCCCAGGGGAGCCTTTACGCAGCCCCACATGCAACTGGACCCTCCGGGTTCGCTGTTTCCGAGCATCCGTAAACACAGCCCTAGCCGGCATGGGAGAAGACTGAAAACCCAGGCCCCAGAAAACGCGTTGCAAGCCCCTTTGGACCATCCAAAAGTGTCACCAAAGGAAGGCTTTGGGTACAAGAGAACTCCCCAGGGGAGCCTTTACGCAGCCCCACATGCAACTGGACCCTCCGAGTTCGATTTTTCCGAGCATCCCTAAACATAGCCCTAGCCGGCATCGAAGACGACTGAAAAATCAGGCCCCAGGAAATGCGTTGCGAGCCCTTTTCGCCCATCCAAAAGTTTCACCAAAGGAAGGCTTTGGGTACAAGAGAACTCCCCAGGGGAGCCTTTACGCAGCCCCACATGCAACTGGACCCTTCGGGTTCGATTTTTCCGAGCAACCCTAAATATATCACTAGCAGGCATAGGAGACGACTGAAAACCCGGGCCTCAGAAAACGAGTTGCAAGCCCCTTTGGACCATCCAAAAGTGTCACCAAAGGAAGGCTTTGGGTACAAGAGAACTCCCCAGGGGAGCCTTTACGCAGCCCCACATGCAACTGGACCCTCCGGGTTCGCTGTTCGTCAGCAAACCTAAACGTAGCCCTAGCCGGCATCGAAGACGACTGAAAAATCAGGCCCCAGGAAATGCGTTACGAGCCCTTTTCGCCCATCCAAAAGTGCCCCCAAAGGAAGGCTTTGGGTACAAGTGAACTCCCCAGGGGAGCCTTTACGCAGCCTCACATGCAACTGGACCCTCCGGGTTCGCTGTTTCCGAGCATCCCTAAACATAGCCCTAGCCGGCATCGAAGACGACTGAAAAATCCGGCCCCATAAAATGCGTTCCGAGCCCTTTTCGCCCATCCAAAAGTGCCCCCAAAGGAAGGCTTTGGGTACAAGTGAACTCCCCAGGGGAGCCTTTACGCAGCCCCACATGCAACTGGACCCTCCGGGTTCGCTGTTTCCGAGCATCCCTAAACATAGACCTAGACGGCATCGAGGACGACTGAAAAATCCGGCCCCGGAAAATGCGTTCCGAGCCCTTTTCGCCCATCCAAAAGTGCCCCCAAAGGAAGGCTTTGGGTACAAGTGAACTCCCCAGGGGAGCCTTAACGCAGCCCCACATGCAACTGGACCCTCCGGGTTCGCTGTTTCTGAGCATCCCTAAACATAGCCCTAGCCGGCATCGAAGACGACTGAAAAACCCGGGCCCCAGAAAACGCGTTGCAAGCCCCTTTGGAGCATCCAAAAGTGTCACCAAAGGAAGACTTTGGGTACAAGAGAACTCCCCAGGGGAGCCTTTACGCAGCCCCACATGCAACTGGACCCTGCGGGTTCGCTGTTCCTGAGCATCCCTAAACATAGTTCTAGCCGGCATCGAAGACGACTGAAAAATCCGGCCCCAGGAAATGCGTTCCGAGCCCTTTTCGCCCATCCAAAAGTGCCCCCAAAGGAAGGCTTTGGGTACAAGAGAACTCCCCAGGGGAGCCTTTACGCAGCCCCACATGCCACTGGACCCTCCGCGTTCGCTGTTTCCGAGCATCCCTAAACATAGCCCTAGCTGGCATCGAAGACGACTGAAAAATCAGGCCCCAGGAAATGCGTTGCGAGCCCTTTTCGCCCATCCAAAAGTTTCACCAAAGGAAGGCTTTGGGTACAAGAGAACTCCCCAGGGGAGCCTTTACTCAGCCCCACATGCAACTGGACCCTTCGGGTTCGATTTTTCCGAGCAACCCTAAATATATCACTAGCAGGCATAGGAGACGACTGAAAACCCGGGCCCCAGAAAACGCGTTGCAAGCCCCTTTGGACCATCCAAAAGTGCCCCCAAAGGAAGGCTTTGGGTACAAGTGAACTCCCCAGGGGAGCCTTAACGCAGCCCCACATGCAACTGGACCCTCCGGGTTCGCTGTTTCTGAGCATCCCTAAACATAGCCCTAGCCGGCATCGAAGACGACTGAAAAACCCGGGCCCCAGAAAACGCGTTGCAAGCCCCTTTGGAGCATCCAAAAGTGTCACCAAAGGAAGACTTTGGGTACAAGAGAACTCCCCAGGGGAGCCTTTACGCAGCCCCACATGCAACTGGACCCTGCGGGTTCGCTGTTCCTGAGCATCCCTAAACATAGCTCTAGCCGGCATCGAAGACGACTGAAAAATCCGGCCCCAGGAAATGCGTTCCGAGCCCTTTTCGCCCATCCAAAAGTGCCCCCAAAGGAAGGCTTTGGGTACAAGAGAACTCCCCAGGGGAGCCTTTACGCAGCCCCACATGCCACTGGACCCTCCGCGTTCGCTGTTTCCGAGCATCCCTAAACATAGCCCTAGCTGGCATCGAAGACGACTGAAAAATCAGGCCCCAGGAAATGCGTTGCGAGCCCTTTTCGCCCATCCAAAAGTTTCACCAAAGGAAGGCTTTGGGTACAAGAGAACTCCCCAGGGGAGCCTTTACTCAGCCCCACATGCAACTGGACCCTTCGGGTTCGATTTTTCCGAGCAACCCTAAATATATCACTAGCAGGCATAGGAGACGACTGAAAACCCGGGCCCCAGAAAACGCGTTGCAAGCCCCTTTGGACCATCCAAAAGTGTCACCAAAGGAAGGCTTTGGGTACAAGAGAACTCCCCAGGGGAGCCTTTACGCAGCCCCACATGCAACTGGACCCTCCGGGTTCGCTGTTTCTGAGCATCCCTAAACATAGCCCTAGCCGTAATCGAAGACGACTGAAAAATCAGACCCCAGGAAATGCGTTACGAGCCCTTTTCGCCCATCCAAAAGTGCCCCCAAAGGAAGGCTTTGGGTACAAGTGAACTCCCCAGGGGAGCCTTTACGCAGCCCCACATGCAACTGGACCCTCCGGGTTCGCTGTTTCCGAGCATCCCTAAACATAGCCCTAGCCGGCATCGAAGACGACTGAAAAATCCGGCCCCAGGAAATGCGTTCGGAGGCCTTTTCGCCCATCCAAAAGAGCCCCCAAAGGAAGGCTTTGGGTACAAATGAACTCCCCAGGGGAGCCTTTACGAAGCCCCACATGCAACTGGACCCTCCGGGTTCGCTGTTTCCGAGCATCCCTAAACATAGCCCTAGCCGGCAGTGATGACGACTGAAAAATCAGGCCCCAGGAAATGCGTTACGAACCCTTTTCGCCCATCCAAAAGTGCCCCCAAAGGAAGGCTTTGGGTACAAGTGAACTCCCCAGGGGAGCCTTTACGCTGCCCCACATGCAACTGGACTTTCTGGGTTCGATTTTTCCGAGCAAACTTAAATATATCACTAGCCGGCATGGGAGAAGTCTGAAAACCCGGGCCCCAGAAAACGCGTTGCAAGCCTCTTTGGACCATCCAAAAGTGTCACCAAAGGAAGGCTTTGGGTACAAGAGAACTCCCCAGGGGAGCATTTATGCAGTCCCACATGCAACTGGACCCTCCGGGTTCGCTGTTTCCGAGCATCCCTAAACATAGCCCTAGCCGGCATCGAAGACGACTGAAAAATCAGGCCCCAGGAAATGCGCTGCGAGCCCTTTTCGCCCATCCAAAAGTTTCACCAAAGGAAGGCTTTGGGTACAAGTGAACTCCCCAGGGGAGCCTTAACGCAGCCCCACATGCAACTGGACCCTCCGGGTTCGCTGTTCCTGAGCAAACCTAAACGTAGCCCTAGCCGTCATCGGAGACGACTGAAAAATCAGGCCATTAGAAATGCGTTGCGAGCCCCTTTGGACCATCCAAAAGTGCCCCCAAAGGAAGGCTTTGGATACAAGTGAACTCCCCAGGGGAGCCTTTACGCAGCCCCACATGCAACTGGACCCTCCAGGTTCGCTGTTTCCGAGCATCCGTAAACACAGCCCTAGCCGTCATCGGAGATGAATGAAAAATCAGGCCCCAGGAAATGCATTGCGAGCCCCTTTGGACCATCCAAAAGTGCCCCCAAAGGAAGGCTTTGGGTACAAGTGAACTCCCCAGGGGAGCCTTTACGCAGCCCCACATGCAACTGGACCCTCCGAGTTCGATTTTTCCGAGCATCCCTAAACATAGCCCTAGCCGGCATCGAAGACGACTGAAAAATCAGGCCCCAGGAAATGCGTTGCGAGCCCTTTTCGCCCATCCAAAAGTTTCACCAAAGGAAGGCTTTGGGTACAAGAGAACTCCCCAGGGGAGCCTTTACGCAGCCCTACATGCAACTGGACCCTCCGGGTTCGCTGTTTCCGAGCATCCCTAAACATAGCCCTAGCCGGCATCGAAGACGACTGAAAAATCAGGCCCCAGAAAATGCGTTCCGAGCCCTTTTCGCCCATCCAAAAGTGCCCCCAAAGGAAGGCTTTGGGTACAAGTGAACTCCCCAGGGGAGCCTTTACGCAGCCCCACATGCAACTGGACCCTCCGGGTTCGCTGTTTCCGAGCATCCCTAAACATAGCCCTAGACGGCATCGAAGACGACTGAAAAATCCGGCCCCAGAAAACGCGTTGCAAGCCCCTTTGGACCATCCAAAAGTGCCCCCAAAGGAAGGCTTTGGGTACAAGTGAACTCCCCAGGGGAGCCTTTACGCAGCCCCACATGCAACAGGACCCTCCGGGTTCGCTGTTTCCGAGCATCCCTAAACATAGCCCTAGCCGGCAGTGATGACGACTGAAAAATCAGGCCCCAGGAAATGCGTTGGGAGCCCTTTTCGCCCATCCAAAAGTGCCCCCAAAGGAAGGCTTTGGGTACAAGTGAACTCCCCAGGGGAGCCTTAACGCAGCCCCACATGCAACTGGACCCTCCGGGTTCGCTGTTTCTGAGCATCCCTAAACATAGCCCTAGCCGGCATCGAAGACGACTGAAAAATCAGGCCCCAGGAAATGCGTTGCAAGCCCTTTTCGCCCATCCAAAAGTGCCACCAAAGGAAGGCTTTGGGTACAAGTGAACTCCCCAGGGGAGCCTTTATGCAGCCCCACATGCAACTGGACCCTCCGGGTTCGTTGTTTCCGAGCATCCCTAAACATAGCCCTAGCCGGAATGGATGATGACTGAAAAATCAGGCCCCGGAACATGCGTTACGAGCCCTTTTGGCCCATCCAAAAGTGCCCCCAAAGGAAGGCGTTGGGTACAAGTGAACTCCCCAGGGGAGCCTTTACGCAGCCCCTCATGCAACTGGACCCTCCGGGTTCGCTGTTTCCGAGCATCCCTAAACATAGCCCTAGCCGGCATCGAAGACGACTGAAAAACCCGGGCCCCAGAAAACGCGTTGCAAGCCCCTTTGGACCATCCAAAAGTGTCACCAAAGGAAGACTTTGGGTACAAGAGAACTCCCCAGGGGAGCCTTTACGCAGCCCCACATGCAACTGGACGCTCCGGGTTCGCTGTTCCTGAGCATCCCTAAACATAGCTCTAGCCGGCATCGAAGACGACTGAAAAATCCGGCCCCAGGAAATGCGTTCCGAGCCCTTTTCGCCCATCCAAAAGTGCCCCCAAAGGAAGGCTTTGGGTACAAGAGAACTCCCCAGGGGAGCCTTTACGCAGCCCCACATGCCACTGGACCCTCCGCGTTCGCTGTTTCCGAGCATCCCTAAACATAGCCCTAGCCGGCATCGAAGACGACTGAAAAATCAGGCCCCAGGAAATGCGTTGCGAGCCCTTTTCGCCCATCCAAAAGTTTCACCAAAGGAAGGCTTTGGGTACAAGAGAACTCCCCAGGGGAGCCTTTACTCAGCTCTCATGCAACTGGACCCTTCGTGTTCGATTTTTCCGAGCAACCCTAAATATATCACTAGCAGGCATAGGAGACGACTGAAAACCCGGGCCCCAGAAAACGCGTTGCAAGCCCCTTTGGACCATCCAAAAGTGTCACCAAAGGAAGGCTTTGGGTACAAGAGAACTCCCCAGGGGAGCCTTTACGCAGCCCCACATGCAACTGGACCCTGCGGGTTCAATTTTTCCGAGCAACACTAAATATATCACTAGCCGGCATGGGAGAAGACTGAAATCCCGGGCCCCAGAAAACACGTTGCAAGCCCCTTTGGACCATCCAAAAGTGTCACCAAAGGAAGGCTTTGGGTACAAGAGAACTCCCCAGGGGAGCCTTTACGCAGCCCCACATGCAACTGGACCCTCCGGGTTCGTTGTTTCCGAGCATCCCTAAACATAGCCCTAGCCGGAATTTATGATGACTGAAAAATCAGGCCCCGGGAAATGCGTTACGAGCCCTTTTCGCCCATCCAAATGTGCCCCCAAAGGAAGGCTTTGGGTACAAGTGAACTCCCCAGGGGAGACTTTACGCAGCCCCACATGCAACTGGACGCTCCGGGTTCGCTGTTCCTGAGCATCCCTAAACATAGCCCTAGACGGCATCGAAGACGAATGAAAAATCAGGCCCACGGAAATGCGTTGCGAGCCCCTTTGGACCATCCAAAAGTGTCACCAAAGGAAGGCTTTGGGTACAAGAGAACTCCCCAGGGGAACCTTTACGCAGCCCCACATGCAACTGGACCCTCCGGGTTCGGTGTTTCTGAGCATCCCTAAACATAGCCCTAGCCGGCATCGAAGACGAATGAAAAATCAGGCCCACGGAAATGCGTTGCGAGCCCCTTTGGACCATCCAAAAGTGTCACCAAAGGAAGGCTTTGGGTACAAGAGAACTCCCCAGGGGAGACTTTACGCAGCCCCACATGCAACTGGACCCTCCGGGTTCGCTGTTTCTGAGCATCCCTAAACATAGCCCTTGCCGGCATCGAAGACGAATGAAAAATCAGGCCCACGGAAACGCGTTGCAAGCCCCTTTGGACCATCCAAAAGTGTCACCAAAGGAAGGCTTTGGGTACAAGTGAACTCCCCAGGGGAACCTTTACGCAGCCCCACATGCAACTGGACCCTCCGGGTTCGGTGTTTCTGAGCTTCCCTAAACATAGCCCTAGCCGGCATCGAAGACGAATGAAAAATCAGGCCCACGGAAATGCGTTCCGAGCCCCTTTGGACCATCCAAAAGTGTCACCAAAGGAAGGCTTTGGGTACAAGAGAACTCCCCAGGGGAGCCTTTACGCAGCCCCACATGCAACTGGACCCTCCGGGTTCGCTGTTTCTGAGCATCCCTAAACATAGCCCTTGCCGGCATCGAAGACGACTGAAAAATCAGGCCCACGGAAATGCGTTGCGAGCCCTTTTCGCCCATCCAAAAGTGCCCCCAAAGGAAGACTTTGGGTACAAGAGAACTCCCCAGGGGAGCCTTTACGCAGCCCCACATGCAACTGGACCCTCCGGGTTCGATTTTTCCGAGCAACCCTAAATATATCACTAGCCGGCATGGGAGAACACTGAAAACCCGGGCCCCAGAAAACGCGTTGCAAGCCCCTTTGGAGCATCCAAAAGTGTCACCAAAGGAAGGCTTTGGGTACAAGAGAACTCCCCAGGGGAGCCTTTACGCAGCCCCACATGCAACTGGACCCTCCGGGTTCGCTGTTTCCGAGCATCCCTAAACATAGCCCTAGACGGCATCGAAGACGACTGAAAAATCAGGCCCCAGGAAATGACTTGCGAGCCCTTTTCGCCCATCCAAAAGTGCCCCCACAGGAAGACTTTGGGTACAAGTGATCTCCCCAGGGGAGCCTTTACGCAGCCCCACATGCAACTGGACCCTCCGGGTTCGCTGTTTCCGAGCATCCCTAAACATAGCCCTAGCCGGAACTTATGATGACTGAAAAATCCGGCCCCGGTAAATGCGTTACGAGCCCTTTTCGCCCATCCAAATGTGCCCCCAAAGGAAGGCTTTGGGTACAAGTGAACTCCCCAGGGAAGCCTTTACGCAGCCCCACATGCCACTGGACCCTCCGCGTTCGCTGTTTCCGAGCATCCCTAAACATAGCCCTAGCCGGCATCGAAGACGAATGAAAAATCAGGCCCCAGGAAATGCGTTGCGAGCCCTTTTCGCCCATCCAAAAGTGCCCCCAAAGGAAGGCTTTGGGTACAAGTGAACTCCCCAGGGGAGCCTTTACGCAGCCCCACATGCAACTGGACCCTCCGGGTTCGCTGTTTCCGAGCATCCCTAAACATAGCCCTAGCCGGCATCGAAGACGACTGAAAAATCAGGCCCCAGGAAATGCGTTGCGAGCCCTTTTCGCCCATGCAAAAGTGCCCCCAAAGGAAGGCTTTGGGTACAAGAGAACTCCCCAGGGGAGCCTTAACGCAGCCCCACATGCAACTGGACCCTCCGCGTTCGCTGTTTCCGAGCATCCCTAAACATAGCCCTAGCCGGCATCAATGACGACTGAAAAATCAGGCCCCAGGAAATGCGTTACGAGCCCTTTTCGCCCATCCAAAAGTGCCCCCAAAGGAAGGCTTTGGGTACAAGTGAACTCCCCAGGGGAGCCTTTACTCAGCCCCACATGCAACTGGACCCTCCGGGTTCGCTGTTTCCGAGCATCCCTAAACATAGCCCTAGCCGGCATCGAAGACGACTGAAAAATCAGGCCCCAGGAAATGCGTTGCGAGCCCTTTTCGCCCATCCAAAAGTGCCCCCAAAGGAAGGCTTTGGGTACAAGAGAACTCCCCAGGGGAGCCTTTACGCAGCCCCACATGCCACTGGACCCTCCGCGTTCGCTGTTTCCGAGCATCCCTAAACATAGCCCTACCCGGCATCAAAGACGACTGAAAAATCAGGCCCCAGGAATGCGTTGCGAACCCTTTTCGCCCATCCAAAAGTGCCCCCAAAGGAAGGCTTTGGGTACAAGAGAACTCCCCAGGGGAGCCTTTACGCAGCCCCACATGCAACTGGACGCTCCGGGTTCGCTGTTCCTGAGCATCCCTAAACATAGCTCTAGCCGGCATCGAAGACGACTGAAAAATCCGGCCCCAGGAAATGCGTTCCGAGCCCTTTTCGCCCATCCAAAAGTGCCCCCAAAGGAAGGCTTTGGGTACAAGAGAACTCCCCAGGGGAGCCTTTACGCAGCCCCACATGCAACTGGACCCTCCGGGTTCGCTGTTTCCGAGCATCCCTAAACATAGCCCTAGCCGGCATCGAAGACGACTGAAAAATCCGGCCCCAGGAAATGCGTTCCGAGCCCTTTTCGCCCATCCAAAAGTGCCCCCAAAGGAAGACTATGGGTATAAGAGAACTCCCCAGGGGAGACTTTACGCAGCCCCACATGCAACTGGACCCTCCGCGTTCGCTGTTTCCGAGCATCCCTAAACATAGCCCTAGCCGGCATCGAAGACGAATGAAAAATCAGGCCCCAGGAAATGCGCTGCGAGCCCTTTTCGCCCATCCAAAAGTGCCCCCAAAGGAAGGCTTTGGGTACAAGTGAACTCCCCAGGGGAGCCTTAACGCAGCCCCACATGCAACTGGACCCTCCGGGTTCGCTGTTCCTGAGCAAACCTAAACGTAGCCCTAGCCGTCATCGGAGACGACTGAAAAATCAGGCCATTGGAAATGCGTTGCGAGCCCCTTTGGACCATCCAAAAGTGCCCCCAAAGGAAGGCTTTGGGTACAAGAGAACTCCCCAGGGGAGCCTTTACGCAGCCCCACATGCAACTGGACCCTCCGAGTTCGATTTTTCCGAGCATCCCTAAACATAGCCCTAGCCGGCATCGAAGACGACTGAAAAATCAGGCCCCAGGAAATGCGTTGCGAGCCCTTTTCGCCCATCCAAAAGTTTCACCAAAGGAAGGCTTTGGGTACAAGAGAACTCCCCAGGGGAGCCTTTACGCAGCCCCACATGCAACTGGACCCTTCGGGTTCGATTTTTCCGAGCAACCCTAAATATATCACTAGCAGGCATAGGAGACGACTGAAAACCCGGGCCCCAGAAAACGAGTTGCAAGCCCCTTTGGACCATCCAAAAGTGTCACCAAAGGAAGGCTTTGGGTACAAGAGAACTCCCCAGGGGAGCCTTTACGCAGCCCCACATGCAACTGGACCCTCCGGGTTCGCTGTTCCTCAGCAAACCTAAACGTAGCCCTAGCCGGCATCGAAGACGACTGAAAAATCAGGCCCCAGGAAATGCGTTACGAGCCCTTTTCGCCCATCCAAAAGTGCCCCCAAAGGAAGGCTTTGGGTACAAGTGAACTCCCCAGGGGAGCCTTTACGCAGCCTCACATGCAACTGGACCCTCCGGGTTCGCTGTTTCCGAGCATCCCTAAACATAGCCCTAGCCGGCATCGAAGACGACTGAAAAATCCGGCCCCAGAAAATGCGTTCCGAGCCCTTTTCGCCCATCCAAAAGTGCCCCCAAAGGAAGGCTTTGGGTACAAGTGAACTCCCCAGGGGAGCCTTTACGCAGCCCCACATGCAACTGGACCCTCCGGGTTCGCTGTTTCCGAGCATCCCTAAACATAGACCTAGACGGCATCGAGGACGACTGAAAAATCCGGCCCCGGAAAATGCGTTCCGAGCCCTTTTCGCCCATCCAAAAGTGCCCCCAAAGGAAGGCTTTGGGTACAAGTGAACTCCCCAGGGGAGCATTTATGCAGCCCCACATGCAACTGGACCCTCCGGGTTCGCTGTTCCTGAGCAAACCTAAACGTAGCCCTAGCCGTCATCGGAGACGACTGAAAAATCAGGCCATTAGAAATGCGTTGCGAGCCCCTTTGGACCATCCAAAAGTGCCCCCAAAGGAAGGCTTTGGATACAAGTGAACTCCCCAGGGGAGCCTTTACGCAGCCCCACATGCAACTGGACCCTCCAGGTTCGCTGTTTCCGAGCATCCGTAAACACAGCCCTAGCCGTCATCGGAGACGAATGAAAAATCAGGCCCCAGGAAATGCATTGCGAGCCCCTTTGGACCATCCAAAAGTGCCCCCAAAGGAAGGCTTTGGGTACAAGTGAACTCCCCAGGGGAGCCTTTACGCAGCCCCACATGCAACTGGACCCTCCGAGTTCGATTTTTCCGAGCATCCCTAAACATAGCCCTAGCCGGCATCGAAGACGACTGAAAAATCAGGCCCCAGGAAATGCGTTGCGAGCCCTTTTCGCCCATCCAAAAGTTTCACCAAAGGAAGGCTTTGGGTACAAGAGAACTCCCCAGGGGAGCCTTTACGCAGCCCCACATGCAACAGGACCCTTCGGGTTCAATTTTTCCGAGCAACCCTAAATATATCACTAGCAGGCATAGGAGACGACTGAAAACCCGGGCCCCAGAAAACGAGTTGCAAGCCCCTTTGGACCATCCAAAAGTGTCACCAAAGGAAGGCTTTGGGTACAAGAGAACTCCCCAGGGGAGCCTTTACGCAGCCCTACATGCAACTGGACCCTCCGGGTTCGCTGTTTCCGAGCATCCCTAAACATAGCCCTAGACGGCATCGAAGACGACTGAAAAATCCGGCCCCAGAAAACGCGTTGCAAGCCCCTTTGGACCATCCAAAAGTGCCCCCAAAGGAAGGCTTTGGGTACAAGTGAACTCCCCAGGGGAGCCTTTACGCAGCCCCACATGCAACAGGACCCTCCGGGTTCGCTGTTTCCGAGCATCCCTAAACATAGCCCTAGCCGGCAGTGATGATGACTGAAAAATCAGGCCCCAGGAAATGCGTTGGGAGCCCTTTTCGCCCATCCAAAAGTGCCCCCAAAGGAAGGCTTTGGGTACAAGTGAACTCCCCAGGGGAGCCTTAACGCAGCCCCACATGCAACTGGACCCTCCGGGTTCGCTGTTTCTGAGCATCCCTAAACATAGCCCTAGCCGGCATCGAAGACGACTGAAAAATCAGGCCCCAGGAAATGCGTTGCAAGCCCTTTTCGCCCATCCAAAAGTGCCACCAAAGGAAGGCTTTGGGTACAAGTGAACTCCCCAGGGGAGCATTTATGCAGCCCCACATGCAACTGGACCCTCCGGGTTCGTTGTTTCCGAGCATCCCTAAACATAGCCCTAGCCGGAATGGATGATGACTGAAAAATCAGGCCCCGGAACATGCGTTACGAGCCCTTTTCGCCCATCCAAAAGTGCCCCCAAAGGAAGGCGTTGGGTACAAGTGAACTCCCCAGGGGAGCCTTTACGCAGCCCCTCATGCAACTGGACCCTCCGCGTTCGCTGTTTCCGAGCATCCCTAAACATAGCCCTAGCCGGCATCAATGACGACTGAAAAATCCGGCCCCAGGAAATGCGTTCCGAGCCCTTTTCGCCCATCCAAAAGTGCCCCCAAAGGAAGGCTTTGGGTACAAGAGAACTCCCCAGGGGAGCCTTTACGCAGCCCCACATGCCACTGGACCCTCCGCGTTCGCTGTTTCCGAGCATCCCTAAACATAGCCCTAGCCGGCATCGAAGACGACTGAAAAATCAGGCCCCAGGAAATGCGTTGCGAGCCCTTTTCGCCCATCCAAAAGTTTCACCAAAGGAAGGCTTTGGGTACAAGAGAACTCCCCAGGGGAGCCTTTACTCAGCCCCACATGCAACTGGACCCTTCGGGTTCGATTTTTCCGAGCAACCCTAAATATATCACTAGCAGGCATAGGAGACGACTGAAAACCCGGGCCCCAGAAAACGCGTTGCAAGCCCCTTTGGACCATCCAAAAGTGTCACCAAAGGAAGGCTTTGGGTACAAGAGAACTCCCCAGGGGAGCCTTTACGCAGCCCCACATGCAACTGGACCCTCCGGGTTCGCTGTTTCTGAGCATCCCTAAACATAGCCCTAGCCGGCATCGAAGACGACTGAAAAATCCGGCCCCAGGAAATGCGTTCCGAGGCCTTTTCGCCCATCCAAAAGTGCACCCAAAGGAAGGCTTTGGGTACAAGTGAACTCCCCAGGGGAGCCTTTACGCAGCCCCACATGCAACTGGACCCTGCGGGTTCAATTTTTCCGAGCAACACTAAATATATCACTAGCCGGCATGGGAGAAGACTGAAATCCCGGGCCCCAGAAAACGCGTTGCAAGCCCCTTTGGACCATCCAAAAGTGTCACCAAAGGAAGGCTTTGGGTACAAGTGAACTCCCCAGGGGAGCCTTTACGCAGCCCCACATGCAACTGGACCCTCCGGGTTCGTTGTTTCCGAGCATCCCTAAACATAGCCCTAGCCGGAATTTATGATGACTGAAAAATCAGGCCCCGGGAAATGCGTTACGAGCCCTTTTCGCCCATCCAAATGTGCCCCCAAAGGAAGGCTTTGGGTACAAGTGAACTCCCCAGGGGAGACTTTACGCAGCCCCACATGCAACTGGACGCTCCGGGTTCGCTGTTCCTGAGCATCCCTAAACATAGCCCTAGACGGCATCGAAGACGAATGAAAAATCAGGCCCACGGAAATGCATTGCGAGCCCCTTTGGACCATCCAAAAGTGTCACCAAAGGAAGGCTTTGGGTACAAGAGAACTCCCCAGGGGAACCTTTACGCAGCCCCACATGCAACTGGACCCTCCGGGTTCGGTGTTTCTGAGCATCCCTAAACATAGCCCTAGCCGGCATCGAAGACGAATGAAAAATCAGGCCCACGGAAATGCGTTGCGAGCCCCTTTGGACCATCCAAAAGTGTCACCAAAGGAAGGCTTTGGGTACAAGAGAACTCCCCAGGGGAGACTTTACGCAGCCCCACATGCAACTGGACCCTCCGGGTTCGCTGTTTCTGAGCATCCCTAAACATAGCCCTTGCCGGCATCGAAGACGAATGAAAAATCAGGCCCACGGAAACGCGTTGCAAGCCCCTTTGGACCATCCAAAAGTGTCACCAAAGGAAGGCTTTGGGTACAAGTGAACTCCCCAGGGGAACCTTTACGCAGCCCCACATGCAACTGGACCCTCCGGGTTCGGTGTTTCTGAGCATCCCTAAACATAGCCCTAGCCGGCATCGAAGACGAATGAAAAATCAGGCCCACGGAAATGCATTCCGAGCCCCTTTGGACCATCCAAAAGTGTCACCAAAGGAAGGCTTTGGGTACAAGAGAACTCCCCAGGGGAGCCTTTACGCAGCCCCACATGCAACTGGACCCTCCGGGTTCGCTGTTTCTGAGCATCCCTAAACATAGCCCTTGCCGGCATCGAAGACGACTGAAAAATCAGGCCCACGGAAATGCGTTGCGAGCCCTTTTCGCCCATCCAAAAGTGCCCCCAAAGGAAGACTTTGGGTACAAGAGAACTCCCCAGGGGAGCCTTTACGCAGCCCCACATGCAACTGGACCCTCCGGGTTCGATTTTTCCGAGCAACCCTAAATATATCACTAGCCGGCATGGGAGAACACTGAAAACCCGGGCCCCAGAAAACGCGTTACAAGCCCCTTTGGAGCATCCAAAAGTGTCACCAAAGGAAGGCTTTGGGTACAAGAGAACTCCCCAGGGGAGCCTTTACGCAGCCCCACATGCAACTGGACCCTCCGGGTTCGCTGTTTCCGAGCATCCCTAAACATAGCCCTAGACGGCATCGAAGACGACTGAAAAATCAGGCCCCAGGAAATGCGTTGCGAGCCCTTTTCGCCCATCCAAAAGTGCCCCCAAAGGAAGGCTTTGGGTACAAGTGAACTCCCCAGGGGAGCCTTAACGCAGCCCCACATGCAACTGGACCCTCCGGGTTCGCTGTTTCTGAGCATCCCTAAACATAGCCCTAGCCGGCATCGAAGACGACTGAAAAATCAGGCCCCAGGAAATGCGTTGCAAGCCCTTTTCGCCCATCCAAAAGTGCCACCAAAGGAAGGCTTTGGGTACAAGTGAACTCCCCAGGGGAGCCTTTATGCAGCCCCACATGCAACTGGACCCTCCGGGTTCGTTGTTTCCGAGCATCCCTAAACATAGCCCTAGCCGGAATGGATGATGACTGAAAAATCAGGCCCCGGAACATGCGTTACGAGCCCTTTTCGCCCATCCAAAAGTGCCCCCAAAGGAAGGCGTTGGGTACAAGTGAACTCCCCAGGGGAGCCTTTACGCAGCCCCTCATGCAACTGGACCCTCCGGGTTCGCTGTTTCCGAGCATCCCTAAACATAGCCCTAGCCGGCATCGAAGACGACTGAAAAACCCGGGCCCCAGAAAACGCGTTGCAAGCCCCTTTGGACCATCCAAAAGTGTCACCAAACGAAGACTTTGGGTACAAGAGAACTCCCCAGGGGAGCCTTTACGCAGCCCCACATGCAACTGGACGCTCCGGGTTCGCTGTTCCTGAGCATCCCTAAACATAGCTCTAGCCGGCATCGAAGACGACTGAAAAATCCGGCCCCAGGAAATGCGTTCCGAGCCCTTTTCGCCCATCCAAAAGTGCCCCCAAAGGAAGGCTTTGGGTACAAGAGAACTCCCCAGGGGAGCCTTTACGCAGCCCCACATGCCACTGGACCCTCCGCGTTCGCTGTTTCCGAGCATCCCTAAACATAGCCCTAGCCGGCATCGAAGACGACTGAAAAATCAGGCCCCAGGAAATGCGTTGCGAGCCCTTTTCGCCCATCCAAAAGTTTCACCAAAGGAAGGCTTTGGGTACAAGAGAACTCCCCAGGGGAGCCTTTACTCAGCCCCACATGCAACTGGACCCTTCGGGTTCGATTTTTCCGAGCAACCCTAAATATATCACTAGCAGGCATAGGAGACGACTGAAAACCCGGGCCCCAGAAAACGCGTTGCAAGCCCCTTTGGACCATCCAAAAGTGTCACCAAAGGAAGGCTTTGGGTACAAGAGAACTCCCCAGGGGAGCCTTTACGCAGCCCCACATGCAACTGGACCCTCCGGGTTCGCTGTTTCTGAGCATCCCTAAACATAGCCCTAGCCGGCATCGAAGACGACTGAAAAATCCGGCCCCAGGAAATGCGTTCCGAGGCCTTTTCGCCCATCCAAAAGTGCCCCCAAAGGAAGACTTTGGGTACAAGAGAACTCCCCAGGGGAGCCTTTACGCAGCCCCACATGCAACTGGACCCTCCGGGTTCGATTTTTCCGAGCAACCCTAAATGTATCACTAGCCGGCATGGGAGAACACTGAAAACCCGGGCCCCAGAAAACGCGTTGCAAGCCCCTTTGGAGCATCCAAAAGTGTCACCAAAGGAAGGCTTTGGGTACAAGAGAACTCCCCAGGGGAGCCTTTACGCAGCCCCACATGCAACTGGACCCTCCGGGTTCGCTGTTTCCGAGCATCCCTAAACATAGCCCTAGCCGGCATCGAAGACGACTGAAAAATCAGGCCCCAGGAAATGCGTTGCGAGCCCATTTCGCCCATCCAAAAGTGCCCCCAAAGGAAGGCTTTGGGTACAAGAGAACTCCCCAGGGGAGCCTTAACGCAGCCCCACATGCAACTGGACCCTCCGCGTTCGCTGTTTCCGAGCATCCCTAAACATAGCCCTAGCCGGCATCAATGACGACTGAAAAATCAGGCCCCAGGAAATGCGTTACGAGCCCTTTTGGCCCATCCAAAAGTGCCCCCAAAGGAAGGCTTTGGGTACAAGTGAACTCCCCAGGGGAGCCTTTACTCAGCCCCACATGCAACTGGACCCTCCGGGTTCGCTGTTTCCGAGCATCCCTAAACATAGCCCTAGCCGGCATCGAAGACGACTGAAAAATCAGGCCCCAGGAAATGCGTTGCGAGCCCTTTTCGCCCATCCAAAAGTGCCCCCAAAGGAAGGCTTTGGGTACAAGAGAACTCCCCAGGGGAGCCTTTACGCAGCCCCACATGCCACTGGACCCTCCGCGTTCGCTGTTTCCGAGCATCCCTAAACATAGCCCTACCCGGCATCGAAGACGACTGAAAAATCAGGCCCCAGGAAATGCGTTGCGAACCCTTTTCGCCCATCCAAATGTGCCCCCAAAGGAAGGCTTTGGGTACAAGAGAACTCCCCAGGGGAGCCTTTACGCAGCCCCACATGCAACAGGACCCTCCGGGTTCGCTGTTTCCGAGCATCCCTAAACATAGCCCTAGCCGGCAGTGATGATGACTGAAAAATCAGGCCCCAGGAAATGCGTTGGGAGCCCTTTTCGCCCATCCAAAAGTGCCCCCAAAGGAAGGCTTTGGGTACAAGTGAACTCCCCAGGGGAGCCTTAACGCAGCCCCACATGCAACTGGACCCTCCGGGTTCGCTGTTTCTGAGCATCCCTAAACATAGCCCTAGCCGGCATCGAAGACGACTGAAAAATCAGGCCCCAGGAAATGCGTTGCAAGCCCTTTTCGCCCATCCAAAAGTGCCACCAAAGGAAGGCTTTGGGTACAAGTGAACTCCCCAGGGGAGCCTTTATGCAGCCCCACATGCAACTGGACCCTCCGGGTTCGTTGTTTCCGAGCATCCCTAAACATAGCCCTAGCCGGAATGGATGATGACTGAAAAATCAGGCCCCGGAACATGCGTTACGAGCCCTTTTCGCCCATCCAAAAGTGCCCCGAAAGGAAGGCGTTGGGTACAAGTGAACTCCCCAGGGGAGCCTTTACGCAGCCCCTCATGCAACTGGACCCTCCGGGTTCGCTGTTTCCGAGCATCCCTAAACATAGCCCTAGCCGGCATCGAAGACGACTGAAAAACCCGGGCCCCAGAAAACGCGTTGCAAGCCCCTTTGGACCATCCAAAAGTGTCACCAAAGGAAGACTTTGGGTACAAGAGAACTCCCCAGGGGAGCCTTTACGCAGCCCCACATGCAACTGGACGCTCCGGGTTCGCTGTTCCTGAGCATCCCTAAACATAGCTCTAGCCGGCATCGAAGACGACTGAAAAATCCGGCCCCAGGAAATGCGTTCCGAGCCCTTTTCGCCCATCCAAAAGTGCCCCCAAAGGAAGGCTTTGGGTACAAGAGAACTCCCCAGGGGAGCCTTTACGCAGCCCCACATGCCACTGGACCCTCCGCGTTCGCTGTTTCCGAGCATCCCTAAACATAGCCCTAGCCGGCATCGAAGACGACTGAAAAATCAGGCCCCAGGAAATGCGTTGCGAGCCCTTTTCGCCCATCCAAAAGTTTCACCAAAGGAAGGCTTTGGGTACAAGAGAACTCCCCAGGGGAGCCTTTACTCAGCCCCACATGCAACTGGACCCTTCGGGTTCGATTTTTCCGAGCAACCCTAAATATATCACTAGCAGGCATAGGAGACGACTGAAAACCCGGGCCCCAGAAAACGCGTTGCAAGCCCCTTTGGACCATCCAAAAGTGTCACCAAAGGAAGGCTTTGGGTACAAGAGAACTCCCCAGGGGAGCCTTTACGCAGCCCCACATGCAACTGGACCCTCCGGGTTCATTGTTTCCGAGCATCCCTAAACATAGCCCTAGCCGGAATTTATGATGACTGAAAAATCAGGCCCCGGGAAATGCGTTACGAGCCCTTTTCGCCCATCCAAATGTGCCCCCAAAGGAAGGCTTTGGGTACAAGTGAACTCCCCAGGGGAGACTTTACGCAGCCCCACATGCAACTGGACGCTCCGGGTTCGCTGTTCCTGAGCATCCCTAAACATAGCCCTAGACGGCATCGAAGACGAATGAAAAATCAGGCCCACGGAAATGCGTTGCGAGCCCCTTTGGACCATCCAAAAGTGTCACCAAAGGAAGGCTTTGGGTACAAGAGAACTCCCCAGGGGAACGTTTACGCAGCCCCACATGCAACTGGACCCTCCGGGTTCGGTGTTTCTGAGCATCCCTAAACATAGCCCTAGCCGGCATCGAAGACGAATGAAAAATCAGGCCCACGGAAATGCGTTGCGAGCCCCTTTGGACCATCCAAAAGTGTCACCAAAGGAAGGCTTTGGGTACAAGAGAACTCCCCAGGGGAGACTTTACGCAGCCCCACATGCAACTGGACCCTCCGGGTTCGCTGTTTCTGAGCATCCCTAAACATAGCCCTTGCCGGCATCGAAGACGAATGAAAAATCAGGCCCACGGAAACGCGTTGCAAGCCCCTTTGGACCATCCAAAAGTGTCACCAAAGGAAGGCTTTGGGTACAAGTGAACTCCCCAGGGGAACCTTTACGCAGCCCCACATGCAACTGGACCCTCCGGGTTCGGTGTTTCTGAGCATCCCTAAACATAGCCCTAGCCGGCATCGAAGACGAATGAAAAATCAGGCCCACGGAAATGCGTTCCGAGCCCCTTTGGACCATCCAAAAGTGTCACCAAAGGAAGGCTTTGGGTACAAGAGAACTCCCCAGGGGAGCCTTTACGCAGCCCCACATGCAACTGGACCCTCCGGGTTCGCTGTTTCTGAGCATCCCTAAACATAGCCCTTGCCGGCATCGAAGACGACTGAAAAATCAGGCCCACGGAAATGCGTTGCGAGGCCTTTTCGCCCATCCAAAAGTGCCCCCAAAGGAAGACTTTGGGTACAAGAGAACTCCCCAGGGGAGCCTTTACGCAGCCCCACATGCAACTGGACCCTCCGGGTTCGATTTTTCCGAGCAACCCTAAATATATCACTAGCCGGCATGGGAGAACACTGAAAACCCGGGCCCCAGAAAACGCGTTGCAAGCCCCTTTGGAGCATCCAAAAGTGTCACCAAAGGAAGGCTTTGGGTACAAGAGAACTCCCCAGGGGAGCCTTTACGCAGCCCCACATGCAACTGGACCCTCCGGGTTCGCTGTTTCCGAGCATCCCTAAACATAGCCCTAGCCGGCATCGAAGACGACTGAAAAATCAGGCCCCAGGAAATGCGTTGCGAGCCCTTTTCGCCCATCCAAAAGTGCCCCCAAAGGAAGGCTTTGGGTACAAGAGAACTCCCCAGGGGAGCCTTAACGCAGCCCCACATGCAACTGGACCCTCCGCGTTCGCTGTTTCCGAGCATCCTTAAACATAGCCCTAGCCGGCATCAATGACGACTGAAAAATCAGGCCCCAGGAAATGCGTTACGAGCCCTTTTCGCCCATCCAAAAGTGCCCCCAAAGGAAGGCTTTGGGTACAAGTGAACTCCCCAGGGGAGCCTTTACTCAGCCCCACATGCAACTGGACCCTCCGCGTTCGCTGTTTCCGAGCATCCCTAAACATAGCCCTAGCCGGCATCGAAGACGACTGAAAAATCAGGCCCCAGGAAATGCGTTGCGAGCCCTTTTCGCCCATCCAAAAGTGCCCCCAAAGGAAGGCTTTGGGTACAAGAGAACTCCCCAGGGGAGCCTTTACGCAGCCCCACATGCCACTGGACCCTCCGCGTTCGCTGTTTCCGAGCATCCCTAAACATAGCCCTACCCGGCATCGAAGACGACTGAAAAATCAGGCCCCAGGAAATGCGTTGCGAACCCTTTTCGCCCATCCAAAAGTGCCCCCAAAGGAAGGCTTTGGGTACAAGAGAACTCCCCAGGGGAGCCTTTACGCAGCCCCACATGCAACTGGACCCTCCGCGTTCGCTGTTTCCGAGCATCCCTAAACATAGCCCTAGCCGGCATCGAAGACGACTGAAAAATCAGGCCCCAGGAAATGCGTTGCAAGCCCTTTTCGCCCATCCAAAAGTGCCCCCAAAGGAAGGCTTTGGGTACAAGTGAACTCCCCAGGGGAGCCTTTACGCAGCCCCACATGCAACTGGACCCTCCGGGTTCGTTGTTTCCGAGCATCCCTAAACATAGCCCTAGCCGGAATTTATGATGACTGAAAAATCAGGCCCCGGGAAATGCGTTACGAGCCCTTTTCGCCCATCCAAAAGTGCCCCCAAAGGAAGGCTTTGGGTACAAGTGAACTCCCCAGGGGAGCATTTATGCAGCCCCACATGCAACTGGACCCTCCGGGTTCGATTTTTCCGAGCAACCCTAAATATATCTCTAGCCAGCATGGGAGACGACTGAAAACCCGGGCCCCAGAAAACGCGTTGCAAGCCCCTTAGGAGCATCCAAAAGTGTCACCAAAGGAAGGCTTTGGGTACAAGAGAACTCCCCAGGGGAGCCTTTACGCAGCCCCACATGCAACTGGACCCTCCGGGTTCGCTGTTTCTGAGCATCCCTAAACATAGCCCTAGCCGTCATCGAAGACGACTGAAAAATCAGACCCCAGGAAATGCGTTACGAGCCCTTTTCGCCCATCCAAAAGTGCCCCCAAAGGAAGGCTTTGGGTACAAGTGAACTCCCCAGGGGAGCCTTTACGCAGCCCCACATGCAACTGGACCCTCCGGGTTCGATTTTTCCGAGCAACCCTAAATATATCTCTAGCCAGCATGGGAGACGACTGAAAACCCGGGCCCCAGAAAACGCGTTGCAAGCCCCTTTGGAGCATCCAAAAGTGTCACCAAAGGAAGGCTTTGGGTACAAGAGAACTCCCCAGGGGAGCCTTTACGCAGCCCCACATGCAACTGGACCCTCCGGGTTCGCTGTTTCTGAGCATCCCTAAACATAGCCCTAGCCGTCATCGAAGACGACTGAAAAATCAGACCCCAGGAAATGCGTTACGAGCCCTTTTCGCCCATCCAAAAGTGCCCCCAAAGGAAGGCTTTGGGTACAAGTGAACTCCCCAGGGGAGCCTTTACGCAGCCCCACATGCAACTGGACCCTCCGGGTTCGCTGTTTCCGAGCATCCCTAAACATAGCCCTAGCCGGCATCGAAGACGACTGAAAAATCCGGCCCCAGGAAATGCGTTCCGAGGCCTTTTCGCCCATCCAAAAGTGCCCCCAAAGGAAGGCTTTGGGTACAAATGAACTCCCCAGGGGAGCCTTTACGCAGCCCCACATGCAACTTGACCCTCCGGGTTCGCTGTTTCCGAGCATCCCTAAACATAGCCCTAGCCGGCAGTGATGACGACTGAAAAATCAGGCCCCAGGAAATGCGTTACGAACCCTTTTCGCCCATGCAAAAGTGTCACGAAAGGAAGGCTTTGGGTACAAGTGAACTCCCCAGGGGAGCCTTTACGCTGCCCCACATGCAACTGGACTTTCTGGGTTCGATTTTTCCGAGCAAACCTAAATATATCACTAGCCGGCATGGGAGAAGTCTGAAAACCCGGGCCCCAGAAAACGCGTTGCAAGCCTCTTTGGACCATCCAAAAGTGTCACCAAAGGAAGGCTTTGGGTACAAGAGAACTCCCCAGGGGAGCATTTATGCAGTCCCACATGCAACTGGACCCTCCGGGTTCGCTGTTCCTGAGCAAACCTAAACATAGCCCTAGCCGTCATCGGAGACGACTGAAAAATCAGGCCATTGGAAATGCGTTGCGAGCCCCGTTGGACCATCCAAAAGTGCCCCCAAAGGAAGGCTTTGGATACAAGTGAACTCCCCAGGGGAGCCTTTACGCAGCCCCACATGCAACTGGACACTCCAGGTTCGCTGTTTCCGAGCATCCGTAAACACAGCCCTAGCCGTCATCGGAGACGAATGAAAAATCAGGCCCCAGGAAATGCATTGCGAGCCCCTTTGGACCATCCAAAAGTGCCCCCAAAGGAAGGCTTTGGGTACAAGTGAACTCCCCAGGGGAGCCTTTACGCAGCCCCACATGCAACTGGACCCTCCGGGTTCGCTGTTTCTGAGCATCCCTAAACATAGCCCTTGCCGGCATCGAAGACGAATGAAAAATCAGGCCCACGGAAACGCGTTGCAAGCCCCTTTGGACCATCCAAAAGTGTCACCAAAGGAAGGCTTTGGGTACAAGTGAACTCCCCAGGGGAACCTTTACGCAGCCCCACATGCAACTGGACCCTCCGGGTTCGGTGTTTCTGAGCATCCCTAAACATAGCCCTAGCCGGCATCGAAGACGAATGAAAAATCAGGCCCACGGAAATGCGTTCCGAGCCCCTTTGGACCATCCAAAAGTGTCACCAAAGGAAGGCTTTGGGTACAAGAGAACTCCCCAGGGGAGCCTTTACGCAGCCCCACATGCAACTGGACCCTCCGGGTTCGCTGTTTCTGAGCATCCCTAAACATAGCCCTTGCCGGCATCGAAGACGACTGAAAAATCAGGCCCACGGAAATGCGTTGCGAGGCCTTTTCGCCCATCAAAAAGTGCCCCCAAAGGAAGACTTTGGGTACAAGAGAACTCCCCGGGGGAGCCTTTACGCAGCCCCACATGCAACTGGACCCTCCGGGTTCGATTTTTCCGAGCAACCCTAAATATATCACTAGCCAGCATGGGAGAACACTGAAAACCCGGGCCCCAGAAAACGCGTTGCAAGCCCCTTTGGACCATCCAAAAGTGTCACCAAAGGAAGGCTTTGGGTACAAGAGAACTCCCCAGGGGAGCCTTTACGCAGCCCCACATGCAACTGGACCCTCCGGGTTCGCTGTTTCCGAGCATCCCTAAACATAGCCCTAGACGGCATCGAAGACGACTGAAAAATCAGGCCCCAGGAAATGACTTGCGAGCCCTTTTCGCCCATCCAAAAGTGCCCCCACAGGAAGACTTTGGGTACAAGTGATCTCCCCAGGGGAGCCTTTACGCAGCCCCACATGCAACTGGACCCTCCGGGTTCGCTGTTTCCGAGCATCCCTAAACATAGCCCTAGCCGGAATTTATGATGACTGAAAAATCAGGCCCCGGTAAATGCGTTACGAGCCCTTTTCGCCCATCCAAATGTGCCCCCAAAGGAAGGCTTTGGGTACAAGTGAACTCCCCAGGGAAGCCTTTACGCAGACCCACATGCCACTGGACCCTCCGCGTTCGCTGTTTCCGAGCATCCCTAAACATAGCCCTAGCCGGCATCGAAGACGACTGAAAAATCAGGCCCCAGGAAATGCGTTGCGAGCCCTTTTCGCCCATCCAAAAGTGCCCCCAAAGGAAGGCTTTGGGTACAAGAGAACTCCCCAGGGGAGCCTTAACGCAGCCCCACATGCAACTGGACCCTCCGCGTTCGCTGTTTCCGAGCATCCCTAAACATAACCCTAGCCGGCATCAATGACGACTGAAAAATCAGGCCCCAGGAAATGCGTTGAGAGCCCTTTTCGCCCATCCAAAAGTTTCACCAAAGGAAGGCTTTGGGTACAAGTGAACTCCCCAGGGGAGCCTTTACTCAGCCCCACATGCAACTGGACCCTCCGGGTTCGCTGTTTCCGAGCATCCCTAAACATAGCCCTAGCCGGCATCGAAGACGACTGAAAAATCAGGCCCCAGGAAATGCGTTGCGAGCCCTTTTCGCCCATCCAAAAGTGCCCCCAAAGGAAGGCTTTGGGTACAAGAGAACTCCCCAGGGGAGCCTTTACGCAGCCCCACATGCCACTGGACCCTCCGCGTTCGCTGTTTCCGAGCATCCCTAAACATAGCCCTAGCCGGCATCGAAGACGACTGAAAAATCAGGCCCCAGGAAATGCGTTGCGAGCCCTTTTCGCCCATCCAAAAGTGCCCCCAAAGGAAGGCTTTGGGTACAAGAGAACTCCCCAGGGGAGCCTTTACGCAGCCCCACATGCAACTGGACCCTCCGCGTTCGCTGTTTCCGAGCATCCCTAAACATAGCCCTAGCCGGCATCGAAGACGACTGAAAAATCAGGCCCCAGGAAATGCGTTGCAAGCCCTTTTCGCCCATCCAAAAGTGCCCCCAAAGGAAGGCTTTGGGTACAAGTGAACTCCCCAGGGGAGCCTTTACGCAGCCCCACATGCAACTGGACCCTCCGGGTTCGTTGTTTCCGAGCATCCCTAAACATAGCCCTAGCCGGAATTTATGATGACTGAAAAATCAGGCCCCGGTAAATGCGTTACGAGCCCTTTTCGCCCATCCAAAAGTGCCCCCAAAGGAAGGCTTTGGGTACAAGTGAACTCCCCAGGGGAGCCTTTACGCAGCCCCACATGCAACTGGACCCTCCGGGTTCGATTTTTCCGAGCAACCCTAAATATATCTCTAGCCAGCATGGGAGACGACTGAAAACCCGGGCCCCAGAAAACGCGTTTCAAGCCCCTTTGGAGCATCCAAAAGTGTCACCAAAGGAAGGCTTTGGGTACAAGAGAACTCCCCAGGGGAGCCTTTACGCAGCCCCACATGCAACTGGACCCTCCGGGTTCGCTGTTTCTGAGCATCCCTAAACATAGCCCTAGCCGTCATCGAAGACGACTGAAAAATCAGACCCCAGGAAATGCGTTACGAGCCCTTTTCGCCCATCCAAAAGTGCCCCCAAAGGAAGGCTTTGGGTACAAGTGAACTCCCCAGGGGAGCCTTTACGCAGCCCCACATGCAACTGGACCCTCCGGGTTCGCTGTTTCCGAGCATCCCTAAACATAGCCCTAGCCGGCATCGAAGACGACTGAAAAATCCGGCCCCAGGAAATGCGTTCCGAGGCCTTTTCGCCCATCCAAAAGTGCCCCCAAAGGAAGGCTTTGGGTACAAATGAACTCCCCAGGGGAGCCTTTACGCAGCCCCACATGCAACTGGACCCTCCGGGTTCGCTGTTTCCGAGCATCCCTAAACATAGCCCTAGCCGGCAGTGATGACGACTGAAAAATCAGGCCCCAGGAAATGCGTTACGAACCCTTTTCGCCCATGCAAAAGTGTCACGAAAGGAAGGCTTTGGGTACAAGTGAACTCCCCAGGGGAGCCTTTACGCTGCCCCACATGCAACTGGACCCTCCGGGTTCGCTGTTTCTGAGCAAACCTAAATATATCACTAGCCGGCATGGGAGAAGTCTGAAAACCCGGGCCCCAGAAAACGCGTTGCAAGCCTCTTTGGACCATCCAAAAGTGTCACCAAAGGAAGGCTTTGGGTACAAGAGAACTCCCCAGGGGAGCATTTATGCAGTCCCACATGCAACTGGACCCTCCGGGTTCGCTGTTCCTGAGCAAACCTAAACGTAGCCCTAGCCGTCATCGGAGACGACTGAAAAATCAGGCCATTGGAAATGCGTTGCGAGCCCCGTTGGACCATCCAAAAGTGCCCCCAAAGGAAGGCTTTGGATACAAGTGAACTCCCCAGGGGAGCCTTTACGCAGCCCCACATGCAACTGGACACTCCAGGTTCGCTGTTTCCGAGCATCCGTAAACACAGCCCTAGCCGTCATCGGAGACGAATGAAAAATCAGGCCCCAGGAAATGCATTGCGAGCCCCTTTGGACCATCCAAAAGTGCCCCCAAAGGAAGGCTTTGGGTACAAGTGAACTCCCCAGGGGAGCCTTTACGCAGCCCCACATGCAACTGGACCCTCCGGGTTCGCTGTTTCCGAGCATCCGTAAACATATCCCTGGCCGGCATGGGAGAAGACTGAAAACCCGGGCCCCAGAAAACGCGTTGCAAGCCCCTTTGGACCATCCAAAAGTGTCACCAAAGGAAGGCTTTGGGTACAAGAGAACTCCCCAGGGGAGCCTTTACGCAGCCCCACATGCAACTGGACCCTCCGCGTTCGCTGTTTCCGAGCATCCCTAAACATAGCCATGGCCGGCATCGAAGACGACTGAAAAATCAGGCCCCAGGAAATGCGTTGAGAGCCCTTTTCGCCCATCCAAAAGTTTCACCAAAGGAAGGCTTTGGGTACAAGAGAACTCCCCAGGGGAGCCTTTACGCAGCCCCACATGCCACTGGACCCTTCGGGTGCGATTTTTCCGAGCAACCCTAAATATATCACTAGCAGGCATAGGAGACGACTGAAAACCCGGGCCCCAGAAAACGAGTTGCAAGCCCCTTTGGACCATCCAAAAGTGTCACCAAAGGAAGGCTTTGGGTACAAGAGAACTCCCCAGGGGAGCCTTTACGCAGCCCCACATGCAACTGGACCCTCCGCGTTCGCTGTTCCTCAGCAAACCTAAACGTAGCCCTAGCCGTCATCGGAGACGACTGAAAAATCAGGCCCCAGGAAATGCGTTACGAGCCCTTTTCGCCCATCCAAAAGTGCCACCAAAGGAAGGCTTTGGGTACAAGTGAACTCCCCAGGGGAGCCTTTACGCAGCCCCTCATGCAACTGGACCCTCCGGTTTCGCTGTTTCCGAGCATCCCTAAACATAGCCCTAGACGGCATCGAAGACGACTGAAAAATCCGGCCCCAGAAAACGCGTTGCAAGCCCCTTTGGACCATCCAAAAGTGCCCCCAAAGGAAGGCTTTGGGTACAAGTGAACTCCCCAGGGGAGCCTTTACGCAGCCCCACATGCAACTGGACCCTCGGCGTTCGCTGTTTCCGAGCATCCCTAAACATAGCCCTAGCCGGCAGTGATGACGACTGAAAAATCAGGCCCCAGGAAATGCGTTGGGAGCCCTTTTCGCCCATCCAAAAGTGCCCCCAAAGGAAGGCTTTGGGTACAAGTGAACTCCCCAGGGGAGCCTTAACGCAGCCCCACATGCAACTGGACCCTCCGGGTTCGCTGTTTCTGAGCATCCCTACACATAGCCCTAGCCGGCATCGAAGACGACTGAAAAATCAGGCCCCAGGAAATGCGTTGCAAGCCCTTTTCGACCATCCAAAAGTGCCACCAAAGGAAGGCTTTGGGTAGAAGTGAACTCCCCAGGGGAGCCTTTATGCAGCCCCACATGCAACTGGACCCTCCGGGTTCGTTGTTTCCGAGCATCCCTAAACATAGCCCTAGCCGGAATGGATGATGACTGAAAAATCAGGCCCCGGAACATGCGTTACGAGCCCTTTTCGCCCATCCAAAAGTGCCCCCAAAGGAAGGCGTTGGGTACAAGTGAACTCCCCAGGGGAGCCTTTACGCAGCCCCTCATGCAACTGGACCCTCCGGGTTCGCTGTTTCCGAGCATCCCTAAACATAGCCCTAGCCGGCATGGGAGAAGACTGAAAACCCGGGCCCCAGAAAACGCGTTCCAAGCCCCTTTGGACTATCCAAAAGTGTCACCAAAGGAAGACTTTGGGTACAAGAGAACTCCCCAGGGGAGCCTTTACGCAGCCCCACATGCAACTGGACCCTCCGAGTTCGATTTTTCCGAGCATCCCTAAACATAGCCCTAGCCGGCATCGAAGACGACTGAAAAATCAGGCCCCAGGAAATGCGTTGCGAGCCCTTTTCGCCCATCCAAAAGTTTCACCAAAGGAAGGCTTTGGGTACAAGAGAACTCCCCAGGGGAGCCTTTACGCAGCCCCACATGAAACTGGACCCTTCGGGTTCGATTTTTCCAAGCAACCCTAAATATATCACTAGCAGGCATAGGAGACGACTGAAAACCCGGGCCCCAGAAAACGTGTTGCAAGCCCCTTTGGACCATCCAAAAGTGTCACCAAAGGAAGGCTTTGGGTACAAGAGAACTCCCCAGGGGAGCCTTTACGCAGCCCCACATGCAACTGGACCCTCCGGGGTCGCTGTTTCTGAGCATCCCTAAACATAGCCCTAGCCGTCATCGAAGACGACTGAAAAATCAGACCCCAGGAAATGCGTTGCGAGCCCTTTTCGTCCATCCAAAAGTGCCCCCAAAGGAAGGCTTTGGGTACAAGAGAACTCCCCAGGGGAGCCTTTACGCAGCCCCACATGCAACTGGACCCTCCGGGTTCGCTGTTTCCGAGCATCCCTAAACATAGCCCTAGCCGGCATCGAAGACGAGTGAAAAATCAGGCCCCAGGAAATGCGTTCCAAGCCCTTTTCTCCCACCCAAAAGTACCCCCAAAGGAAGGCTTTGGGTACAAATGAACTCCCCAGGGGAGCCTTTACGCAGCCCCACATGCAACTGGACCCTCCGGGTTCGCTGTTTCCAAGCATCCCTAAACATAGCCCTAGCCGGCATCGAAGACGACTGAAAAATCAGGCCCCAGGAAATGCGTTGCGAGCCCTTTTCACCCATCCAAAAGTGCCCCCAAAGGAAGGCTTTGGGTACAAGTGAACTCCCCAGGGGAGCCTTTACGCAGCCCCACATGCAACTGGACCCTCCGGGGTCGCTGTTTCTGAGCATCCCTAAACATAGCCCTAGCCGTCATCGAAGACGACTGAAAAATCAGACCCCAGGAAATGCGATACGAGCCCTTTTCGTCCATCCAAAAGTGCCCCCAAAGGAAGGCTTTGGGTACAAGAGAACTCCCCAGGGGAGCCTTTACGCAGCCCCACATGCAATTGGACCCTCCGGGTTCGCTGTTTCCGAGCATCCCTAAACATAGCCCTAGCCGGCATCGAAGACGAGTGAAAAATCAGGCCCCAGGAAATGCGTTCCAAGCCCTTTTCTCCCACCCAAAAGTACCCCCAAAGGAAGGCTTTGGGTACAAATGAACTCCCCAGGGGAGCCTTTACGCAGCCCCACATGCAACTGGACCCTCCGGGTTCGCTGTTTCCAAGCATCCCTAAACATAGCCTAGCCGGCATCGAAGACGACTGAAAAATCAGGCCCCAGGAAATGCGTTGCGAGCCCTTTTCACCCATCCAAAAGTGCCCCCAAAGGAAGGCTTTGGGTACAAGTGAACTCCCCAGGGGAGCCTTTACGCAGCCCCACATGCAACTGGACCCTGCGGGTTCGCTGTTCCTGAGCAAACCTAAACGTAGCACTAGCCGTCATCGGAGACGAGTGAAAATCAGCCCCAGGAAATGCGTTCCGAGGCCTTTTTGCCCATCCAAATGTGCCCCCAAAGGAAGACTATGGGTATAAGAGAACTCCCCAGGGGAGCCTTTACGCAGCCCCACATGCAACTGGACCCTCCGGGTTCGCTGTTTCCCAGCATCCCTAAACATAGCCCTAGCCGGCATCGATGACGACTGAAAAATCCGGCCCCAGGAAATGCGTTGCGAGCCCTTTTCGCCCATCCAAAAGTGCCCCCAAAGGAAGGCTTTGGGTACAAGTGAACTCCCCAGGGGAGCCTTTACGCAGCCCCACATGCAACTGGACCCTGCGGGTTCAATTTTTCCGAGCAACCCTAAATATTTCACTAGCCGGCATGGGAGAAGACTGAAATCCCGGGCCCCAGAAAACGCGTTGCAAGCCCCTTTGGACCATCCAAAAGTGTCACCAAAGGAAGGCTTTGGGTACAAGTGAACTCCCCAGGGGAGCCTTTATGCAGCCCCACATGCAACTGGACCCTCCGGATTCGCTGTTTCCGAGCAACCCTAAATATATCACTAGCCGGCATGGGAGAAGACTGAAATCCCGGGCCCCAGAAAACGCGTTGCAAACCCCTTTGGACCATCCAAAAGTGTCACCAAAGGAAGGCTTTGGGTACAAGTGAACTCCCCAGGGGAGCCTTTACGCAGCCCCACATGCAACTGGACCCTCCGGGTTCGCTGTTCCTGAGCAAACCTAAACGTAGCCCTAGCCGTCATCGGAGACGAATGAAAAATCAGGCCCCTGGAAATGCGTTGCGAGCCCTTTTCGCCCATCCAAAAGTGTCACCAAAAGAAGGCTTTGGGTACAAGAGAACTCCCCAGGGGAGCCTTTACGCAGCCCCACATGCAACTGGACCCTCCGAGTTCGATTTTTCCGAGCATCCCTAAACATAGCCTTAGCCGGCATCGAAGACGACTGAAAAATCAGACCCCAGGAAATGCGTTCCGAGCCCTTTTCGCCCATCCAAAAGTGCCCCCAAAGGAAGACTATGGGTATAAGACAACTCCCCAGGGGAGACTTTACGCAGCCCCACATGCAACTGGACCCTCCGGGTTCGCTATTCCTCAACAAACCTTAACGTAGCCCTAGCCGTCATCGGAATCGACTGAAAAATCAGGCCCCAGGAAATGCATTGCAAGCCCCTTTGGACCATCTAAAAGTGCCCCCAAAGGAAGGCTTTGGGTACAAGTGAACTCCCCAGGGGAGCCTTTACGCAGCCCCACATGCAACTGGACCCTGCGGGTTCGCTGTTCCTGAGCAAACCTAAACGTAGCACTAGCCGTCATCGGAGACGAGTGAAAATCAGCCCCAGGAAATGCGTTCCGAGGCCTTTTCGCCCATCCAAATGTGCCCCCAAAGGAAGACTATGGGTATAAGAGAACTCCCCAGGGGAGCCTTTACGCAGCCCCACATGCAACTGGACCCTCCGGGTTCGCTGTTTCCGAGCATCCCTAAACATAGCCCTAGCCGGCATCGATGACGACTGAAAAATCAGGCCCCAGGAAATGCATTCCGAGCCCTTTTCGCCCATCCAAATGTGCCCCCAATGGAAGGCTGTGGGTACAAGTGAACTCCCCAGGGGAGACTTTACGCAGCCCCACATGCAACTGGACGCTCCGGGTTCGCTGTTCCTGAGCAAACCTAAACGTAGCCCTAGCCGTCATCGGAGACGAATGAAAAATCAGGCCCCAGGAAATGCATTGCGAGCCCCTTTGGACCATCCAAAAGTGCCCCCAAAGGAAGGCTTTGGATACAAGTGAACTCCCCAGGGGAGCCTTTACGCAGCCCCACATGCAACTGGACCCTCCGGGTTCGCTGTTTCCGAGCATCCCTAAACATAGCCCTAGCCGGCATGGGAAAAGACTGAAAACCCGGGCCCCAGAAAACGCGTTGCAAGCCCCTTTGGACTATCCAAAAGTGTCACCAAAGGAAGACTTTGGGTACAAGAGAACTCCCCAGGGGAGCCTTTACGCAGCCCCACATGCAACTGGACCCTCCGGGTTCGCTGTTTCTGAGCATCCCTAAACATAGCCATAGCCGTCATCGAAGACGACTGAAAAATCAGGCCCCAGGAAATGCGTTACGAGGCCTTTTCGCCCATGCAAAAGTGTCACGAAAGGAAGGCTTTGGGTACAAGTGAACTCCCCAGGGGAGCCTTTACGCAGCCCCACATGCAACTGGACCCTCCGGGTTCGGTGTTTCTGAGCATCCCTAAACATATCCCTAGCCGGCATGGGAGTAGACTGAAAACCCGGGCCCCAGAAAACGCGTTGCAAGCCCCTTTGGACCATCCAAAAGTGTCACCAAAGGAAGGCTTTGGGTACAAGAGAACTCCCCAGGGGAGCCTTTACGCAGCCCCACATGCAACTGGACCCTCCGGGTTCGCTGTTTCCGAGCATCCCTAAACATAGCCCTAGCCGGCATCGAAGACGACTGAAAAATCAGGCCCCAGGAAATGCGTTGCGAGCCCATTTCGCCCATCCAAAAGTGCCCCCAAAGGAAGGCTTTGGGTACAAGTGAACTCCCCAGGGGAGCCTTTACGCAGCCCCACATGCAACTGGACCCTGCGGGTTCAATTTTTCCGAGCAACCCTAAATATTTCACTAGCCGGCATGGGAGAAGACTGAAATCCCGGGCCCCAGAAAACGCGTTGCAAGCCCCTTTGGACCATCCAAAAGTGTCACCAAAGGAAGGCTTTGGGTACAAGTGAACTCCCCAGGGGAGCCTTTATGCAGCCCCACATGCAACTGGACCCTCCGGATTCGCTGTTTCCGAGCAACCCTAAATATATCACTAGCCGGCATGGGAGAAGACTGAACTCCCGGGCCCCAGAAAACGCGTTGCAAACCCCTTTGGACCATCCAAAAGTGTCACCAAAGGAAGGCTTTGGGTACAAGTGAACTCCCCAGGGGAGCCTTTACGCAGCCCCACATGCAACTGGACCCTGCGGGTTCGCTGTTCCTGAGCAAACCTAAACGTAGCACTAGCCGTCATCGGAGACGAGTGAAAATCAGCCCCAGGAAATGCGTTCCGAGGCCTTTTTGCCCATCCAAATGTGCCCCCAAAGGAAGACTATGGGTATAAGAGAACTCCCCAGGGGAGCCTTTACGCAGCCCCACATGCAACTGGACCCTCCGGGTTCGCTGTTTCCCAGCATCCCTAAACATAGCCCTAGCCGGCATCGATGACGACTGAAAAATCCGGCCCCAGGAAATGCGTTGCGAGCCCTTTTCGCCCATCCAAAAGTGCCCCCAAAGGAAGGCTTTGGGTACAAGTGAACTCCCCAGGGGAGCCTTTACGCAGCCCCACATGCAACTGGACCCTGCGGGTTCAATTTTTCCGAGCAACCCTAAATATTTCACTAGCCGGCATGGGAGAAGACTGAAATCCCGGGCCCCAGAAAACGCGTTGCAAGCCCCTTTGGACCATCCAAAAGTGTCACCAAAGGAAGGCTTTGGGTACAAGTGAACTCCCCAGGGGAGCCTTTATGCAGCCCCACATGCAACTGGACCCTCCGGATTCGCTGTTTCCGAGCAACCCTAAATATATCACTAGCCGGCATGGGAGAAGACTGAAATCCCGGGCCCCAGAAAACGCGTTGCAAACCCCTTTGGACCATCCAAAAGTGTCACCAAAGGAAGGCTTTGGGTACAAGTGAACTCCCCAGGGGAGCCTTTACGCAGCCCCACATGCAACTGGACCCTCCGGGTTCGCTGTTCCTGAGCAAACCTAAACGTAGCCCTAGCCGTCATCGGAGACGAATGAAAAATCAGGCCCCTGGAAATGCGTTGCGAGCCCTTTTCGCCCATCCAAAAGTGTCACCAAAAGAAGGCTTTGGGTACAAGAGAACTCCCCAGGGGAGCCTTTACGCAGCCCCACATGCAACTGGACCCTCCGAGTTCGATTTTTCCGAGCATCCCTAAACATAGCCTTAGCCGGCATCGAAGACGACTGAAAAATCAGACCCCAGGAAATGCGTTCCGAGCCCTTTTCGCCCATCCAAAAGTGCCCCCAAAGGAAGACTATGGGTATAAGACAACTCCCCAGGGGAGACTTTACGCAGCCCCACATGCAACTGGACCCTCCGGGTTCGCTATTCCTCAACAAACCTTAACGTAGCCCTAGCCGTCATCGGAATCGACTGAAAAATCAGGCCCCAGGAAATGCATTGCAAGCCCCTTTGGACCATCTAAAAGTGCCCCCAAAGGAAGGCTTTGGGTACAAGTGAACTCCCCAGGGGAGCCTTTACGCAGCCCCACATGCAACTGGACCCTGCGGGTTCGCTGTTCCTGAGCAAACCTAAACGTAGCACTAGCCGTCATCGGAGACGAGTGAAAATCAGCCCCAGGAAATGCGTTCCGAGGCCTTTTCGCCCATCCAAATGTGCCCCCAAAGGAAGACTATGGGTATAAGAGAACTCCCCAGGGGAGCCTTTACGCAGCCCCACATGCAACTGGACCCTCCGGGTTCGCTATTCCTCAACAAACCTAAACGTAGCCCTAGCCGTCATCGGAATCGACTGAAAAATCAGGCCCCAGGAAATGCATTGCAAGCCCCTTTGGACCATCTAAAAGTGCCCCCAAAGGAAGGCTTTGGGTACAAGTGAACTCCCCAGGGGAGCCTTTACGCAGCCCCACATGCAACTGGACCCTGCGGGTTCGCTGTTCCTGAGCAAACCTAAACGTAGCACTAGCCGTCATCGGAGACGAGTGAAAATCAGCCCCAGGAAATGCGTTCCGAGGCCTTTTCGCCCATCCAAATGTGCCCCCAAAGGAAGACTATGGGTATAAGAGAACTCCCCAGGGGAGCCTTTACGCAGCCCCACATGCAACTGGACCCTCCGGGTTCGCTGTTTCCGAGCATCCCTAAACATAGCCCTAGCCGGCATCGATGACGACTGAAAAATCAGGCCCCAGGAAATGCGTTCCGAGCCCTTTTCGCCCATCCAAATGTGCCCCCAATGGAAGGCTGTGGGTACAAGTGAACTCCCCAGGGGAGACTTTACGCAGCCCCACATGCAACTGGACGCTCCGGGTTCGCTGTTCCTGAGCAAACCTAAACGTAGCCCTAGCCGTCATCGGAGACGAATGAAAAATCAGGCCCCAGGAAATGCATTGCGAGCCCCTTTGGACCATCCAAAAGTGCCCCCAAAGGAAGGCTTTGGATACAAGTGAACTCCCCAGGGGAGCCTTTACGCAGCCCCACATGCAACTGGACCCTCCGGGTTCGCTGTTTCCGAGCATCCCTAAACATAGCCCTAGCCGGCATGGGAGAAGACTGAAAACCCGGGCCCCAGAAAACGCGTTGCAAGCCCCTTTGGACTATCCAAAAGTGTCACCAAAGGAAGACTTTGGGTACAAGAGAACTCCCCAGGGGAGCCTTTACGCAGCCCCACATGCAACTGGACCCTCCGGGTTCGCTGTTTCTGAGCATCCCTAAACATAGCCCTAGCCGTCATCGAAGACGACTGAAAAATCAGGCCCCAGGAAATGCGTTACGAGGCCTTTTCGCCCATGCAAAAGTGTCACGAAAGGAAGGCTTTGGGTACAAGTGAACTCCCCAGGGGAGCCTTTACGCAGCCCCACATGCAACTGGACCCTCCGGGTTCGGTGTTTCTGAGCATCCCTAAACATATCCCTAGCCGGCATGGGAGTAGACTGAAAACCCGGGCCCCAGAAAACGCGTTGCAAGCCCCTTTGGACCATCCAAAAGTGTCACCAAAGGAAGGCTTTGGGTACAAGTGAACTCCCCAGGGGAGCCTTTATGCAGCCCCACATGCAACTGGACCCTCCGGGTTCGCTGTTTCCGAGCAACCCTAAATATATCACTAGCCGGCATGGGAGAAGACTGAAATCCCGGGCCCCAGAAAACGCGTTGCAAACCCCTTTGGACCATCCAAAAGTGTCACCAAAGGAAGGCTTTGGGTACAAGTGAACTCCCCAGGGGAGCCTTTACGCAGCCCCACATGCAACTGGACCCTGCGGGTTCGCTGTTCCTGAGCAAACCTAAACGTAGCACTAGCCGTCATCGGAGACGAGTGAAAATCAGCCCCAGGAAATGCGTTCCGAGGCCTTTTTGCCCATCCAAATGTGCCCCCAAAGGAAGACTATGGGTATAAGAGAACTCCCCAGGGGAGCCTTTACGCAGCCCCACATGCAACTGGACCCTCCGGGTTCGCTGTTTCCCAGCATCCCTAAACATAGCCCTAGCCGGCATCGATGACGACTGAAAAATCCGGCCCCAGGAAATGCGTTGCGAGCCCTTTTCGCCCATCCAAAAGTGCCCCCAAAGGAAGGCTTTGGGTACAAGTGAACTCCCCAGGGGAGCCTTTACGCAGCCCCACATGCAACTGGACCCTCCGGGTTCGCTGTTTCCGAGCATCCCTAAACATAGCCCTAGCCGGCAGTGATGACGACTGAAAAATCAGGCCCCAGGAAATGCGTTACGAACCCTTTTCGCCCATGCAAAAGTGTCACGAAAGGAAGGCTTTGGGTACAAGTGAACTCCCCAGGGGAGCCTTTACGCTGCCCCACATGCAACTGGACCCTCCGGGTTCGCTGTTTCTGAGCAAACCTAAATATATCACTAGCCGGCATGGGAGAAGTCTGAAAACCCGGGCCCCAGAAAACGCGTTGCAAGCCTCTTTGGACCATCCAAAAGTGTCACCAAAGGAAGGCTTTGGGTACAAGAGAACTCCCCAGGGGAGCATTTATGCAGTCCCACATGCAACTGGACCCTCCGGGTTCGCTGTTCCTGAGCAAACCTAAACGTAGCCCTAGCCGTCATCGGAGACGACTGAAAAATCAGGCCATTGGAAATGCGTTGCGAGCCCCGTTGGACCATCCAAAAGTGCCCCCAAAGGAAGGCTTTGGATACAAGTGAACTCCCCAGGGGAGCCTTTACGCAGCCCCACATGCAACTGGACACTCCAGGTTCGCTGTTTCCGAGCATCCGTAAACACAGCCCTAGCCGTCATCGGAGACGAATGAAAAATCAGGCCCCAGGAAATGCATTGCGAGCCCCTTTGGACCATCCAAAAGTGCCCCCAAAGGAAGGCTTTGGGTACAAGTGAACTCCCCAGGGGAGCCTTTACGCAGCCCCACATGCAACTGGACCCTCCGGGTTCGCTGTTTCCGAGCATCCGTAAACATATCCCTGGCCGGCATGGGAGAAGACTGAAAACCCGGGCCCCAGAAAACGCGTTGCAAGCCCCTTTGGACCATCCAAAAGTGTCACCAAAGGAAGGCTTTGGGTACAAGAGAACTCCCCAGGGGAGCCTTTACGCAGCCCCACATGCAACTGGACCCTCCGCGTTCGCTGTTTCCGAGCATCCCTAAACATAGCCATGGCCGGCATCGAAGACGACTGAAAAATCAGGCCCCAGGAAATGCGTTGAGAGCCCTTTTCGCCCATCCAAAAGTTTCACCAAAGGAAGGCTTTGGGTACAAGAGAACTCCCCAGGGGAGCCTTTACGCAGCCCCACATGCCACTGGACCCTTCGGGTGCGATTTTTCCGAGCAACCCTAAATATATCACTAGCAGGCATAGGAGACGACTGAAAACCCGGGCCCCAGAAAACGAGTTGCAAGCCCCTTTGGACCATCCAAAAGTGTCACCAAAGGAAGGCTTTGGGTACAAGAGAACTCCCCAGGGGAGCCTTTACGCAGCCCCACATGCAACTGGACCCTCCGCGTTCGCTGTTCCTCAGCAAACCTAAACGTAGCCCTAGCCGTCATCGGAGACGACTGAAAAATCAGGCCCCAGGAAATGCGTTACGAGCCCTTTTCGCCCATCCAAAAGTGCCACCAAAGGAAGGCTTTGGGTACAAGTGAACTCCCCAGGGGAGCCTTTACGCAGCCCCTCATGCAACTGGACCCTCCGGTTTCGCTGTTTCCGAGCATCCCTAAACATAGCCCTAGACGGCATCGAAGACGACTGAAAAATCCGGCCCCAGAAAACGCGTTGCAAGCCCCTTTGGACCATCCAAAAGTGCCCCCAAAGGAAGGCTTTGGGTACAAGTGAACTCCCCAGGGGAGCCTTTACGCAGCCCCACATGCAACTGGACCCTCGGCGTTCGCTGTTTCCGAGCATCCCTAAACATAGCCCTAGCCGGCAGTGATGACGACTGAAAAATCAGGCCCCAGGAAATGCGTTGGGAGCCCTTTTCGCCCATCCAAAAGTGCCCCCAAAGGAAGGCTTTGGGTACAAGTGAACTCCCCAGGGGAGCCTTAACGCAGCCCCACATGCAACTGGACCCTCCGGGTTCGCTGTTTCTGAGCATCCCTACACATAGCCCTAGCCGGCATCGAAGACGACTGAAAAATCAGGCCCCAGGAAATGCGTTGCAAGCCCTTTTCGACCATCCAAAAGTGCCACCAAAGGAAGGCTTTGGGTAGAAGTGAACTCCCCAGGGGAGCCTTTATGCAGCCCCACATGCAACTGGACCCTCCGGGTTCGTTGTTTCCGAGCATCCCTAAACATAGCCCTAGCCGGAATGGATGATGACTGAAAAATCAGGCCCCGGAACATGCGTTACGAGCCCTTTTCGCCCATCCAAAAGTGCCCCCAAAGGAAGGCGTTGGGTACAAGTGAACTCCCCAGGGGAGCCTTTACGCAGCCCCTCATGCAACTGGACCCTCCGGGTTCGCTGTTTCCGAGCATCCCTAAACATAGCCCTAGCCGGCATGGGAGAAGACTGAAAACCCGGGCCCCAGAAAACGCGTTCCAAGCCCCTTTGGACTATCCAAAAGTGTCACCAAAGGAAGACTTTGGGTACAAGAGAACTCCCCAGGGGAGCCTTTACGCAGCCCCACATGCAACTGGACCCTCCGAGTTCGATTTTTCCGAGCATCCCTAAACATAGCCCTAGCCGGCATCGAAGACGACTGAAAAATCAGGCCCCAGGAAATGCGTTGCGAGCCCTTTTCGCCCATCCAAAAGTTTCACCAAAGGAAGGCTTTGGGTACAAGAGAACTCCCCAGGGGAGCCTTTACGCAGCCCCACATGAAACTGGACCCTTCGGGTTCGATTTTTCCAAGCAACCCTAAATATATCACTAGCAGGCATAGGAGACGACTGAAAACCCGGGCCCCAGAAAACGTGTTGCAAGCCCCTTTGGACCATCCAAAAGTGTCACCAAAGGAAGGCTTTGGGTACAAGAGAACTCCCCAGGGGAGCCTTTACGCAGCCCCACATGCAACTGGACCCTCCGGGGTCGCTGTTTCTGAGCATCCCTAAACATAGCCCTAGCCGTCATCGAAGACGACTGAAAAATCAGACCCCAGGAAATGCGTTGCGAGCCCTTTTCGTCCATCCAAAAGTGCCCCCAAAGGAAGGCTTTGGGTACAAGAGAACTCCCCAGGGGAGCCTTTACGCAGCCCCACATGCAACTGGACCCTCCGGGTTCGCTGTTTCCGAGCATCCCTAAACATAGCCCTAGCCGGCATCGAAGACGAGTGAAAAATCAGGCCCCAGGAAATGCGTTCCAAGCCCTTTTCTCCCACCCAAAAGTACCCCCAAAGGAAGGCTTTGGGTACAAATGAACTCCCCAGGGGAGCCTTTACGCAGCCCCACATGCAACTGGACCCTCCGGGTTCGCTGTTTCCAAGCATCCCTAAACATAGCCCTAGCCGGCATCGAAGACGACTGAAAAATCAGGCCCCAGGAAATGCGTTGCGAGCCCTTTTCACCCATCCAAAAGTGCCCCCAAAGGAAGGCTTTGGGTACAAGTGAACTCCCCAGGGGAGCCTTTACGCAGCCCCACATGCAACTGGACCCTCCGGGGTCGCTGTTTCTGAGCATCCCTAAACATAGCCCTAGCCGTCATCGAAGACGACTGAAAAATCAGACCCCAGGAAATGCGATACGAGCCCTTTTCGTCCATCCAAAAGTGCCCCCAAAGGAAGGCTTTGGGTACAAGAGAACTCCCCAGGGGAGCCTTTACGCAGCCCCACATGCAATTGGACCCTCCGGGTTCGCTGTTTCCGAGCATCCCTAAACATAGCCCTAGCCGGCATCGAAGACGAGTGAAAAATCAGGCCCCAGGAAATGCGTTCCAAGCCCTTTTCTCCCACCCAAAAGTACCCCCAAAGGAAGGCTTTGGGTACAAATGAACTCCCCAGGGGAGCCTTTACGCAGCCCCACATGCAACTGGACCCTCCGGGTTCGCTGTTTCCAAGCATCCCTAAACATAGCCTAGCCGGCATCGAAGACGACTGAAAAATCAGGCCCCAGGAAATGCGTTGCGAGCCCTTTTCACCCATCCAAAAGTGCCCCCAAAGGAAGGCTTTGGGTACAAGTGAACTCCCCAGGGGAGCCTTTACGCAGCCCCACATGCAACTGGACCCTCCGGGTTCGCTGTTTCCAAGCATCCCTAAACATAGCCCTAGCCGGCATCGAAGACGACTGAAAAATCAGGCCCCAGGAAATGCGTTGCGAGCCCTTTTCACCCATCCAAAAGTGCCCCCAAAGGAAGGCTTTGGGTACAAGTGAACTCCCCAGGGGAGCCTTTACGCAGCCCCACATGCAACTGGACCCTGCGGGTTCAATTTTTCCGAGCAACCCTAAATATTTCACTAGCCGGCATGGGAGAAGACTGAAATCCCGGGCCCCAGAAAACGCGTTGCGAGCCCCTTTGGACCATCCAAAAGTGTCACCAAAGGAAGGCTTTGGGTACAAGTGAACTCCCCAGGGGAGCCTTTATGCAGCCCCACATGCAACTGGACCCTCCGTATTCGCTGTTTCCGAGCAACCCTAAATATATCACTAGCCGGCATGGGAGAAGACTGAAATCCCGGGCCCCAGAAAACGCGTTGCAAACCCCTTTGGACCATCCAAAAGTGTCACCAAAGGAAGGCTTTGGGTACAAGTGAACTCCCCAGGGGAGCCTTTACGCAGCCCCACATGCAACTGGACCCTCCGGGTTCGCTGTTCCTGAGCAAACCTAAACGTAGCCCTAGCCGTCATCGGAGACGAATGAAAAATCAGGCCCCTGGAAATGCGTTGCGAGCCCTTTTCGCCCATCCAAAAGTGTCACCAAAAGAAGGCTTTGGGTACAAGAGAACTCCCCAGGGGAGCCTTTACGCAGCCCCACATGCAACTGGACCCTCCGAGTTCGATTTTTCCGGGCATCCCTAAACATAGCCTTAGCCGGCATCGAAGACGACTGAAAAATCAGACCCCAGGAAATGCGTTCCGAGCCCTTTTCGCCCATCCAAAAGTGCCCCAAAGGAAGACTATGGGTATAAGAGAACTCCCCAGGGGAGCCTTTACGCAGCCCCACATGCAACTGGACCCTCCGGGTTCGCTATTCCTCAACAAACCTAAACGTAGCCCTAGCCGTCATCGGAATCGACTGAAAAATCAGGCCCCAGGAAATGCATTGCAAGCCCCTTTGGACCATCTAAAAGTGCCCCCAAAGGAAGGCTTTGGGTACAAGTGAACTCCCCAGGGGAGCCTTTACGCAGCCCCACATGCAACTGGACCCTGCGGGTTCGCTGTTCCTGAGCAAACCTAAACGTAGCACTAGCCGTCATCGGAGACGAGTGAAAATCAGCCCCAGGAAATGCGTTCCGAGGCCTTTTCGCCCATCCAAATGTGCCCCCAAAGGAAGACTATGGGTATAAGAGAACTCCCCAGGGGAGCCTTTACGCAGCCCCACATGCAACTGGACCCTCCGGGTTCGCTGTTTCCGAGCATCCCTAAACATAGCCCTAGCCGGCATCGATGACGACTGAAAAATCAGGCCCCAGGAAATGCATTCCGAGCCCTTTTCGCCCATCCAAATGTGCCCCCAATGGAAGGCTGTGGGTACAAGTGAACTCCCCAGGGGAGACTTTACGCAGCCCCACATGCAACTGGACGCTCCGGGTTCGCTGTTCCTGAGCAAACCTAAACGTAGCCCTAGCCGTCATCGGAGACGAATGAAAAATCAGGCCCCAGGAAATGCATTGCGAGCCCCTTTGGACCATCCAAAAGTGCCCCCAAAGGAAGGCTTTGGATACAAGTGAACTCCCCAGGGGAGCCTTTACGCAGCCCCACATGCAACTGGACCCTCCGGGTTCGCTGTTTCCGAGCATCCCTAAACATAGCCCTAGCCGGCATGGGAAAAGACTGAAAACCCGGGCCCCAGAAAACGCGTTGCAAGCCCCTTTGGACTATCCAAAAGTGTCACCAAAGGAAGACTTTGGGTACAAGAGAACTCCCCAGGGGAGCCTTTACGCAGCCCCACATGCAACTGGACCCTCCGGGTTCGCTGTTTCTGAGCATCCCTAAACATAGCCATAGCCGTCATCGAAGACGACTGAAAAATCAGGCCCCAGGAAATGCGTTACGAGGCCTTTTCGCCCATGCAAAAGTGTCACGAAAGGAAGGCTTTGGGTACAAGTGAACTCCCCAGGGGAGCCTTTACGCAGCCCCACATGCAACTGGACCCTCCGGGTTCGGTGTTTCTGAGCATCCCTAAACATATCCCTAGCCGGCATGGGAGTAGACTGAAAACCCGGGCCCCAGAAAACGCGTTGCAAGCCCCTTTGGACCATCCAAAAGTGTCACCAAAGGAAGGCTTTGGGTACAAGAGAACTCCCCAGGGGAGCCTTTACGCAGCCCCACATGCAACTGGACCCTCCGGGTTCGCTGTTTCCGAGCATCCCTAAACATAGCCCTAGCCGGCATCGAAGACGACTGAAAAATCAGGCCCCAGGAAATGCGTTGCGAGCCCATTTCGCCCATCCAAAAGTGCCCCCAAAGGAAGGCTTTGGGTACAAGTGAACTCCCCAGGGGAGCCTTTACGCAGCCCCACATGCAACTGGACCCTGCGGGTTCAATTTTTCCGAGCAACCCTAAATATTTCACTAGCCGGCATGGGAGAAGACTGAAATCCCGGGCCCCAGAAAACGCGTTGCAAGCCCCTTTGGACCATCCAAAAGTGTCACCAAAGGAAGGCTTTGGGTACAAGTGAACTCCCCAGGGGAGCCTTTATGCAGCCCCACATGCAACTGGACCCTCCGGATTCGCTGTTTCCGAGCAACCCTAAATATATCACTAGCCGGCATGGGAGAAGACTGAACTCCCGGGCCCCAGAAAACGCGTTGCAAACCCCTTTGGACCATCCAAAAGTGTCACCAAAGGAAGGCTTTGGGTACAAGTGAACTCCCCAGGGGAGCCTTTACGCAGCCCCACATGCAACTGGACCCTGCGGGTTCGCTGTTCCTGAGCAAACCTAAACGTAGCACTAGCCGTCATCGGAGACGAGTGAAAATCAGCCCCAGGAAATGCGTTCCGAGGCCTTTTTGCCCATCCAAATGTGCCCCCAAAGGAAGACTATGGGTATAAGAGAACTCCCCAGGGGAGCCTTTACGCAGCCCCACATGCAACTGGACCCTCCGGGTTCGCTGTTTCCCAGCATCCCTAAACATAGCCCTAGCCGGCATCGATGACGACTGAAAAATCCGGCCCCAGGAAATGCGTTGCGAGCCCTTTTCGCCCATCCAAAAGTGCCCCCAAAGGAAGGCTTTGGGTACAAGTGAACTCCCCAGGGGAGCCTTTACGCAGCCCCACATGCAACTGGACCCTGCGGGTTCAATTTTTCCGAGCAACCCTAAATATTTCACTAGCCGGCATGGGAGAAGACTGAAATCCCGGGCCCCAGAAAACGCGTTGCAAGCCCCTTTGGACCATCCAAAAGTGTCACCAAAGGAAGGCTTTGGGTACAAGTGAACTCCCCAGGGGAGCCTTTATGCAGCCCCACATGCAACTGGACCCTCCGGATTCGCTGTTTCCGAGCAACCCTAAATATATCACTAGCCGGCATGGGAGAAGACTGAAATCCCGGGCCCCAGAAAACGCGTTGCAAACCCCTTTGGACCATCCAAAAGTGTCACCAAAGGAAGGCTTTGGGTACAAGTGAACTCCCCAGGGGAGCCTTTACGCAGCCCCACATGCAACTGGACCCTCCGGGTTCGCTGTTCCTGAGCAAACCTAAACGTAGCCCTAGCCGTCATCGGAGACGAATGAAAAATCAGGCCCCTGGAAATGCGTTGCGAGCCCTTTTCGCCCATCCAAAAGTGTCACCAAAAGAAGGCTTTGGGTACAAGAGAACTCCCCAGGGGAGCCTTTACGCAGCCCCACATGCAACTGGACCCTCCGAGTTCGATTTTTCCGAGCATCCCTAAACATAGCCTTAGCCGGCATCGAAGACGACTGAAAAATCAGACCCCAGGAAATGCGTTCCGAGCCCTTTTCGCCCATCCAAAAGTGCCCCCAAAGGAAGACTATGGGTATAAGACAACTCCCCAGGGGAGACTTTACGCAGCCCCACATGCAACTGGACCCTCCGGGTTCGCTATTCCTCAACAAACCTTAACGTAGCCCTAGCCGTCATCGGAATCGACTGAAAAATCAGGCCCCAGGAAATGCATTGCAAGCCCCTTTGGACCATCTAAAAGTGCCCCCAAAGGAAGGCTTTGGGTACAAGTGAACTCCCCAGGGGAGCCTTTACGCAGCCCCACATGCAACTGGACCCTGCGGGTTCGCTGTTCCTGAGCAAACCTAAACGTAGCACTAGCCGTCATCGGAGACGAGTGAAAATCAGCCCCAGGAAATGCGTTCCGAGGCCTTTTCGCCCATCCAAATGTGCCCCCAAAGGAAGACTATGGGTATAAGAGAACTCCCCAGGGGAGCCTTTACGCAGCCCCACATGCAACTGGACCCTCCGGGTTCGCTATTCCTCAACAAACCTAAACGTAGCCCTAGCCGTCATCGGAATCGACTGAAAAATCAGGCCCCAGGAAATGCATTGCAAGCCCCTTTGGACCATCTAAAAGTGCCCCCAAAGGAAGGCTTTGGGTACAAGTGAACTCCCCAGGGGAGCCTTTACGCAGCCCCACATGCAACTGGACCCTGCGGGTTCGCTGTTCCTGAGCAAACCTAAACGTAGCACTAGCCGTCATCGGAGACGAGTGAAAATCAGCCCCAGGAAATGCGTTCCGAGGCCTTTTCGCCCATCCAAATGTGCCCCCAAAGGAAGACTATGGGTATAAGAGAACTCCCCAGGGGAGCCTTTACGCAGCCCCACATGCAACTGGACCCTCCGGGTTCGCTGTTTCCGAGCATCCCTAAACATAGCCCTAGCCGGCATCGATGACGACTGAAAAATCAGGCCCCAGGAAATGCGTTCCGAGCCCTTTTCGCCCATCCAAATGTGCCCCCAATGGAAGGCTGTGGGTACAAGTGAACTCCCCAGGGGAGACTTTACGCAGCCCCACATGCAACTGGACGCTCCGGGTTCGCTGTTCCTGAGCAAACCTAAACGTAGCCCTAGCCGTCATCGGAGACGAATGAAAAATCAGGCCCCAGGAAATGCATTGCGAGCCCCTTTGGACCATCCAAAAGTGCCCCCAAAGGAAGGCTTTGGATACAAGTGAACTCCCCAGGGGAGCCTTTACGCAGCCCCACATGCAACTGGACCCTCCGGGTTCGCTGTTTCCGAGCATCCCTAAACATAGCCCTAGCCGGCATGGGAGAAGACTGAAAACCCGGGCCCCAGAAAACGCGTTGCAAGCCCCTTTGGACTATCCAAAAGTGTCACCAAAGGAAGACTTTGGGTACAAGAGAACTCCCCAGGGGAGCCTTTACGCAGCCCCACATGCAACTGGACCCTCCGGGTTCGCTGTTTCTGAGCATCCCTAAACATAGCCCTAGCCGTCATCGAAGACGACTGAAAAATCAGGCCCCAGGAAATGCGTTACGAGGCCTTTTCGCCCATGCAAAAGTGTCACGAAAGGAAGGCTTTGGGTACAAGTGAACTCCCCAGGGGAGCCTTTACGCAGCCCCACATGCAACTGGACCCTCCGGGTTCGGTGTTTCTGAGCATCCCTAAACATATCCCTAGCCGGCATGGGAGTAGACTGAAAACCCGGGCCCCAGAAAACGCGTTGCAAGCCCCTTTGGACCATCCAAAAGTGTCACCAAAGGAAGGCTTTGGGTACAAGTGAACTCCCCAGGGGAGCCTTTATGCAGCCCCACATGCAACTGGACCCTCCGGGTTCGCTGTTTCCGAGCAACCCTAAATATATCACTAGCCGGCATGGGAGAAGACTGAAATCCCGGGCCCCAGAAAACGCGTTGCAAACCCCTTTGGACCATCCAAAAGTGTCACCAAAGGAAGGCTTTGGGTACAAGTGAACTCCCCAGGGGAGCCTTTACGCAGCCCCACATGCAACTGGACCCTGCGGGTTCGCTGTTCCTGAGCAAACCTAAACGTAGCACTAGCCGTCATCGGAGACGAGTGAAAATCAGCCCCAGGAAATGCGTTCCGAGGCCTTTTTGCCCATCCAAATGTGCCCCCAAAGGAAGACTATGGGTATAAGAGAACTCCCCAGGGGAGCCTTTACGCAGCCCCACATGCAACTGGACCCTCCGGGTTCGCTGTTTCCCAGCATCCCTAAACATAGCCCTAGCCGGCATCGATGACGACTGAAAAATCCGGCCCCAGGAAATGCGTTGCGAGCCCTTTTCGCCCATCCAAAAGTGCCCCCAAAGGAAGGCTTTGGGTACAAGTGAACTCCCCAGGGGAGCCTTTACGCAGCCCCACATGCAACTGGACCCTGCGGGTTCAATTTTTCCGAGCAACCCTAAATATTTCACTAGCCGGCATGGGAGAAGACTGAAATCCCGGGCCCCAGAAAACGCGTTGCAAGCCCCTTTGGACCATCCAAAAGTGTCACCAAAGGAAGGCTTTGGGTACAAGTGAACTCCCCAGGGGAGCCTTTATGCAGCCCCACATGCAACTGGACCCTCCGGATTCGCTGTTTCCGAGCAACCCTAAATATATCACTAGCCGGCATGGGAGAAGACTGAAATCCCGGGCCCCAGAAAACGCGTTGCAAACCCCTTTGGACCATCCAAAAGTGTCACCAAAGGAAGGCTTTGGGTACAAGTGAACTCCCCAGGGGAGCCTTTACGCAGCCCCACATGCAACTGGACCCTCCGGGTTCGCTGTTCCTGAGCAAACCTAAACGTAGCCCTAGCCGTCATCGGAGACGAATGAAAAATCAGGCCCCTGGAAATGCGTTGCGAGCCCTTTTCGCCCATCCAAAAGTGTCACCAAAAGAAGGCTTTGGGTACAAGAGAACTCCCCAGGGGAGCCTTTACGCAGCCCCACATGCAACTGGACCCTCCGAGTTCGATTTTTCCGAGCATCCCTAAACATAGCCTTAGCCGGCATCGAAGACGACTGAAAAATCAGACCCCAGGAAATGCGTTCCGAGCCCTTTTCGCCCATCCAAAAGTGCCCCCAAAGGAAGACTATGGGTATAAGACAACTCCCCAGGGGAGACTTTACGCAGCCCCACATGCAACTGGACCCTCCGGGTTCGCTATTCCTCAACAAACCTTAACGTAGCCCTAGCCGTCATCGGAATCGACTGAAAAATCAGGCCCCAGGAAATGCATTGCAAGCCCCTTTGGACCATCTAAAAGTGCCCCCAAAGGAAGGCTTTGGGTACAAGTGAACTCCCCAGGGGAGCCTTTACGCAGCCCCACATGCAACTGGACCCTGCGGGTTCGCTGTTCCTGAGCAAACCTAAACGTAGCACTAGCCGTCATCGGAGACGAGTGAAAATCAGCCCCAGGAAATGCGTTCCGAGGCCTTTTCGCCCATCCAAATGTGCCCCCAAAGGAAGACTATGGGTATAAGAGAACTCCCCAGGGGAGCCTTTACGCAGCCCCACATGCAACTGGACCCTCCGGGTTCGCTGTTTCCGAGCATCCCTAAACATAGCCCTAGCCGGCATCGATGACGACTGAAAAATCAGGCCCCAGGAAATGCGTTCCGAGCCCTTTTCGCCCATCCAAATGTGCCCCCAATGGAAGGCTGTGGGTACAAGTGAACTCCCCAGGGGAGACTTTACGCAGCCCCACATGCAACTGGACGCTCCGGGTTCGCTGTTCCTGAGCAAACCTAAACGTAGCCCTAGCCGTCATCGGAGACGAATGAAAAATCAGGCCCCAGGAAATGCATTGCGAGCCCCTTTGGACCATCCAAAAGTGCCCCCAAAGGAAGGCTTTGGATACAAGTGAACTCCCCAGGGGAGCCTTTACGCAGCCCCACATGCAACTGGACCCTCCGCGTTCGCTGTTTCCGAGCATCCCTAAACATAGCCCTAGCCGGCATGGGAGAAGACTGAAAACCCGGGCCCCAGAAAACGAGTTGCAAGCCCCTTTGGACTATCCAAAAGTGTCACCAAAGGAAGACTTTGGGTACAAGAGAACTCCCCAGGGGAGCCTTTACGCAGCCCCACATGCAACTGGACCCTCCGAGTTCGATTTTTCCGAGCATCCCTAAACATAGCCCTAGCCGGCATCGAAGACGACTGAAAAATCAGGCCCCAGGAAATGCGTTGCGAGCCCTTTTCGCCCATCCAAAAGTTTCACCAAAGGAAGGCTTTGGGTACAAGAGAACTCCCCAGGGGAGCCTTTACGCAGCCCCACATGCAACTGGACCCTTCGGGTTCGATTTTTCCGAGCAACCCTAAATATATCACTAGCAGGCATAGGAGACGACTGAAATCCCGGGCCCCAGAAAACGTGTTGCAAGCCCCTTTGGACCATCCAAAAGTGTCACCAAAGGAAGGCTTTGGGTACAAGTGAACTCCCCAGGGGAGCCTTTATGCAGCCCCACATGCAACTGGACCCTCCGGATTCGCTGTTTCCGAGCAACCCTAAATATATCACTAGCCGGCATGGGAGAAGACTGAAATCCCGGGCCCCAGAAAACGCGTTGCAAACCCCTTTGGACCATCCAAAAGTGTCACCAAAGGAAGGCTTTGGGTACAAGTGAACTCCCCAGGGGAGCCTTTACGCAGCCCCACATGCAACTGGACCCTCCGAGTTCGATTTTTCCGAGCATCCCTAAACATAGCCTTAGCCGGCATCGAAGACGACTGAAAAATCAGACCCCAGGAAATGCGTTCCGAGCCCTTTTCGCCCATCCAAAAGTGCCCCCAAAGGAAGACTATGGGTATAAGAGAACTCCCCAGGGGAGCCTTTACGCAGCCCCACATGCAACTGGACCCTCCGGGTTCGCTATTCCTCAACAAACCTAAACGTAGCCCTAGCCGTCATCGGAATCGACTGAAAAATCAGGCCCCAGGAAATGCATTGCAAGCCCCTTTGGACCATCTAAAAGTGCCCCCAAAGGAAGGCTTTGGGTACAAGTGAACTCCCCAGGGGAGCCTTTACGCAGCCCCACATGCAACTGGACCCTGCGGGTTCGCTGTTCCTGAGCAAACCTAAACGTAGCACTAGCCGTCATCGGAGACGAGTGAAAATCAGCCCCAGGAAATGCGTTCCGAGGCCTTTTCGCCCATCCAAATGTGCCCCCAAAGGAAGACTATGGGTATAAGAGAACTCCCCAGGGGAGCCTTTACGCAGCCCCACATGCAACTGGACCCTCCGGGTTCGCTGTTTCCGAGCATCCGTAAACACAGGCCTAGCCGGCATCGAAGACGACTGAAAAATCAGGCCCCAGGAAATGCGTTACGAGCCCTTTTCGTCATCCAAATGTGCCCCCAAAGGAAGGCTTTGGGTACAAGTGAACTCCCCAGGGGAGCCTTTACGCAGCCCCACATGCAACTGGACCCTCCGGGTTCGCTGTTCCTGAGCAAACCTAAACATAGCCCTAGCCGGCATCGAAGACGACTGAAAAATCAGGCCCCAGGAAATGCGTTGCGAGCCCTTTTCGCCCATCCAAAAGTTTCACCAAAGGAAGGCTTTGGGTACAAGAGAACTCCCCAGGGGAGCCTTTACGCAGCCCCACATGCAACGGGATCCTTCGGGTTCGATTTTTCCGAGCAACCCTAAATATATCACTAGCAGGCATAGGAGACGACTGAAAACCCGGGCCCCAGAAAAAGCGTTGCAAGCCCCTTTGGACCATCCAAAAGTGTCACCAAAGGAAGGCTTTGGGTACAAGAGAACTCCCCAGGGGAGCCTTTACGCAGCCCCACATGCAACTGGACCCTCCGGGTTCGCTGTTTCTGAGCATCCCTAAACATAGCCCTAGCCGTCATTGAAGACGACTGAAAAATCAGGCCCCAGGAAATGCGTTACGAGCCCTTTTCGCCCATCCAAAAGTGCCCCCAAAGGAAGGCTTTGGGTACAAGAGAACTCCCCAGGGGAGACTTTACGCAGCCCCACATGCAACTGGACCCTCCGGGTTCGCTGTTTCCGAGCATCCCTAAACATAGCCCTAGCCGGCATCGAAGACGACTGAAAAATCCGGCCCCAGGAAATGCGTTCCGAGCCCTTTTCGCCCATCCAAAAGTGCCCCCAAAGGAAGACTATGGGTATAAGAGAACTCCCCAGGGGAGCCTTTACGCAGCCCCACATGCAACTGGACCCTCCGGGTTCGCTGTTTCCGAGCATCCCTAAACATACCCCTAGCCGGCATCGAAGACGAATGAAAAATCAGGCCCCAGGAAATGCGCTGCGAGCCCTTTTCGCCCATCCAAAAGTGCCCCCAAAGGAAGGCTTTGGGTACAAGTGAACTCCCCAGGGGAGCCTTAACGCAGCCCCACATGCAACTGGACCCTCCGGGTTCGCTGTTTCCGAGCATCCGTAAACACAGCCCTAGCCGGCATGGGAGAAGACTGAAAACCCGGGCCCCAGAAAACGCGTTGCAAGCCCCTTTGGACCATCCAAAAGTGTCACCAAAGGAAGGCTTTGGGTACAAGAGAACTCCCCAGGGGAGCCTTTACGCAGCCCCACATGCAACTGGACCCTCCGAGTTCGATTTTTCCGAGCATCCCTAAACATAGCCCTAGCCGGCATCGAAGACGACTGAAAAATCAGGCCCCAGGAAATGCGTTGCGAGCCCTTTTCGCCCATCCAAAAGTTTCACCAAAGGAAGGCTTTGGGTACAAGAGAACTCCCCAGGGGAGCCTTTACGCAGCCCCACATGCAACTGGACCCTTCGGGTTCGATTTTTCCGAGCAACCCTAAATATATCACTAGCAGGCATAGGAGACGACTGAAAACCCGGGCCTCAGAAAACGAGTTGCAAGCCCCTTTGGACCATCCAAAAGTGTCACCAAAGGAAGGCTTTGGGTACAAGAGAACTCCCCAGGGGAGCCTTTACGCAGCCCCACATGCAACTGGACCCTCCGGGTTCGCTGTTCGTCAGCAAACCTAAACGTAGCCCTAGCCGGCATCGAAGACGACTGAAAAATCAGGCCCCAGGAAATGCGTTACGAGCCCTTTTCGCCCATCCAAAAGTGCCCCCAAAGGAAGGCTTTGGGTACAAGTGAACTCCCCAGGGGAGCCTTTACGCAGCCTCACATGCAACTGGACCCTCCGGGTTCGCTGTTTCCGAGCATCCCTAAACATAGCCCTAGCCGGCATCGAAGACGACTGAAAAATCCGGCCCCATAAAATGCGTTCCGAGCCCTTTTCGCCCATCCAAAAGTGCCCCCAAAGGAAGGCTTTGGGTACAAGTGAACTCCCCAGGGGAGCCTTTACGCAGCCCCACATGCAACTGGACCCTCCGGGTTCGCTGTTTCCGAGCATCCCTAAACATAGACCTAGACGGCATCGAGGACGACTGAAAAATCCGGCCCCGGAAAATGCGTTCCGAGCCCTTTTCGCCCATCCAAAAGTGCCCCCAAAGGAAGGCTTTGGGTACAAGTGAACTCCCCAGGGGAGCCTTAACGCAGCCCCACATGCAACTGGACCCTCCGGGTTCGCTGTTTCTGAGCATCCCTAAACATAGCCCTAGCCGGCATCGAAGACGACTGAAAAACCCGGGCCCCAGAAAACGCGTTGCAAGCCCCTTTGGAGCATCCAAAAGTGTCACCAAAGGAAGACTTTGGGTACAAGAGAACTCCCCAGGGGAGCCTTTACGCAGCCCCACATGCAACTGGACCCTGCGGGTTCGCTGTTCCTGAGCATCCCTAAACATAGTTCTAGCCGGCATCGAAGACGACTGAAAAATCCGGCCCCAGGAAATGCGTTCCGAGCCCTTTTCGCCCATCCAAAAGTGCCCCCAAAGGAAGGCTTTGGGTACAAGAGAACTCCCCAGGGGAGCCTTTACGCAGCCCCACATGCCACTGGACCCTCCGCGTTCGCTGTTTCCGAGCATCCCTAAACATAGCCCTAGCTGGCATCGAAGACGACTGAAAAATCAGGCCCCAGGAAATGCGTTGCGAGCCCTTTTCGCCCATCCAAAAGTTTCACCAAAGGAAGGCTTTGGGTACAAGAGAACTCCCCAGGGGAGCCTTTACTCAGCCCCACATGCAACTGGACCCTTCGGGTTCGATTTTTCCGAGCAACCCTAAATATATCACTAGCAGGCATAGGAGACGACTGAAAACCCGGGCCCCAGAAAACGCGTTGCAAGCCCCTTTGGACCATCCAAAAGTGCCCCCAAAGGAAGGCTTTGGGTACAAGTGAACTCCCCAGGGGAGCCTTAACGCAGCCCCACATGCAACTGGACCCTCCGGGTTCGCTGTTTCTGAGCATCCCTAAACATAGCCCTAGCCGGCATCGAAGACGACTGAAAAACCCGGGCCCCAGAAAACGCGTTGCAAGCCCCTTTGGAGCATCCAAAAGTGTCACCAAAGGAAGACTTTGGGTACAAGAGAACTCCCCAGGGGAGCCTTTACGCAGCCCCACATGCAACTGGACCCTGCGGGTTCGCTGTTCCTGAGCATCCCTAAACATAGCTCTAGCCGGCATCGAAGACGACTGAAAAATCCGGCCCCAGGAAATGCGTTCCGAGCCCTTTTCGCCCATCCAAAAGTGCCCCCAAAGGAAGGCTTTGGGTACAAGAGAACTCCCCAGGGGAGCCTTTACGCAGCCCCACATGCCACTGGACCCTCCGCGTTCGCTGTTTCCGAGCATCCCTAAACATAGCCCTAGCTGGCATCGAAGACGACTGAAAAATCAGGCCCCAGGAAATGCGTTGCGAGCCCTTTTCGCCCATCCAAAAGTTTCACCAAAGGAAGGCTTTGGGTACAAGAGAACTCCCCAGGGGAGCCTTTACTCAGCCCCACATGCAACTGGACCCTTCGGGTTCGATTTTTCCGAGCAACCCTAAATATATCACTAGCAGGCATAGGAGACGACTGAAAACCCGGGCCCCAGAAAACGCGTTGCAAGCCCCTTTGGACCATCCAAAAGTGTCACCAAAGGAAGGCTTTGGGTACAAGAGAACTCCCCAGGGGAGCCTTTACGCAGCCCCACATGCAACTGGACCCTCCGGGTTCGCTGTTTCTGAGCATCCCTAAACATAGCCCTAGCCGTAATCGAAGACGACTGAAAAATCAGACCCCAGGAAATGCGTTACGAGCCCTTTTCGCCCATCCAAAAGTGCCCCCAAAGGAAGGCTTTGGGTACAAGTGAACTCCCCAGGGGAGCCTTTACGCAGCCCCACATGCAACTGGACCCTCCGGGTTCGCTGTTTCCGAGCATCCCTAAACATAGCCCTAGCCGGCATCGAAGACGACTGAAAAATCCGGCCCCAGGAAATGCGTTCGGAGGCCTTTTCGCCCATCCAAAAGAGCCCCCAAAGGAAGGCTTTGGGTACAAATGAACTCCCCAGGGGAGCCTTTACGAAGCCCCACATGCAACTGGACCCTCCGGGTTCGCTGTTTCCGAGCATCCCTAAACATAGCCCTAGCCGGCAGTGATGACGACTGAAAAATCAGGCCCCAGGAAATGCGTTACGAACCCTTTTCGCCCATCCAAAAGTGCCCCCAAAGGAAGGCTTTGGGTACAAGTGAACTCCCCAGGGGAGCCTTTACGCTGCCCCACATGCAACTGGACTTTCTGGGTTCGATTTTTCCGAGCAAACTTAAATATATCACTAGCCGGCATGGGAGAAGTCTGAAAACCCGGGCCCCAGAAAACGCGTTGCAAGCCTCTTTGGACCATCCAAAAGTGTCACCAAAGGAAGGCTTTGGGTACAAGAGAACTCCCCAGGGGAGCATTTATGCAGTCCCACATGCAACTGGACCCTCCGGGTTCGCTGTTTCCGAGCATCCCTAAACATAGCCCTAGCCGGCATCGAAGACGACTGAAAAATCAGGCCCCAGGAAATGCGCTGCGAGCCCTTTTCGCCCATCCAAAAGTTTCACCAAAGGAAGGCTTTGGGTACAAGTGAACTCCCCAGGGGAGCCTTAACGCAGCCCCACATGCAACTGGACCCTCCGGGTTCGCTGTTCCTGAGCAAACCTAAACGTAGCCCTAGCCGTCATCGGAGACGACTGAAAAATCAGGCCATTAGAAATGCGTTGCGAGCCCCTTTGGACCATCCAAAAGTGCCCCCAAAGGAAGGCTTTGGATACAAGTGAACTCCCCAGGGGAGCCTTTACGCAGCCCCACATGCAACTGGACCCTCCAGGTTCGCTGTTTCCGAGCATCCGTAAACACAGCCCTAGCCGTCATCGGAGATGAATGAAAAATCAGGCCCCAGGAAATGCATTGCGAGCCCCTTTGGACCATCCAAAAGTGCCCCCAAAGGAAGGCTTTGGGTACAAGTGAACTCCCCAGGGGAGCCTTTACGCAGCCCCACATGCAACTGGACCCTCCGAGTTCGATTTTTCCGAGCATCCCTAAACATAGCCCTAGCCGGCATCGAAGACGACTGAAAAATCAGGCCCCAGGAAATGCGTTGCGAGCCCTTTTCGCCCATCCAAAAGTTTCACCAAAGGAAGGCTTTGGGTACAAGAGAACTCCCCAGGGGAGCCTTTACGCAGCCCTACATGCAACTGGACCCTCCGGGTTCGCTGTTTCCGAGCATCCCTAAACATAGCCCTAGCCGGCATCGAAGACGACTGAAAAATCAGGCCCCAGAAAATGCGTTCCGAGCCCTTTTCGCCCATCCAAAAGTGCCCCCAAAGGAAGGCTTTGGGTACAAGTGAACTCCCCAGGGGAGCCTTTACGCAGCCCCACATGCAACTGGACCCTCCGGGTTCGCTGTTTCCGAGCATCCCTAAACATAGCCCTAGACGGCATCGAAGACGACTGAAAAATCCGGCCCCAGAAAACGCGTTGCAAGCCCCTTTGGACCATCCAAAAGTGCCCCCAAAGGAAGGCTTTGGGTACAAGTGAACTCCCCAGGGGAGCCTTTACGCAGCCCCACATGCAACAGGACCCTCCGGGTTCGCTGTTTCCGAGCATCCCTAAACATAGCCCTAGCCGGCAGTGATGACGACTGAAAAATCAGGCCCCAGGAAATGCGTTGGGAGCCCTTTTCGCCCATCCAAAAGTGCCCCCAAAGGAAGGCTTTGGGTACAAGTGAACTCCCCAGGGGAGCCTTAACGCAGCCCCACATGCAACTGGACCCTCCGGGTTCGCTGTTTCTGAGCATCCCTAAACATAGCCCTAGCCGGCATCGAAGACGACTGAAAAATCAGGCCCCAGGAAATGCGTTGCAAGCCCTTTTCGCCCATCCAAAAGTGCCACCAAAGGAAGGCTTTGGGTACAAGTGAACTCCCCAGGGGAGCCTTTATGCAGCCCCACATGCAACTGGACCCTCCGGGTTCGTTGTTTCCGAGCATCCCTAAACATAGCCCTAGCCGGAATGGATGATGACTGAAAAATCAGGCCCCGGAACATGCGTTACGAGCCCTTTTGGCCCATCCAAAAGTGCCCCCAAAGGAAGGCGTTGGGTACAAGTGAACTCCCCAGGGGAGCCTTTACGCAGCCCCTCATGCAACTGGACCCTCCGGGTTCGCTGTTTCCGAGCATCCCTAAACATAGCCATTTGCCGAGGCGATCGGCTCCGGGGCAGACGCGTTCTGCAGCGGAGCGGGGGATCGGGCCAGGCAGGGCTAACTTTCCGGCATCGAGCCGACTTCAGGGAGCCGCCAGGAGCCGGCAGCCCTCGTGAGGGAGGCTGACGAGGCGAAGGCGGAGCCAGCAGCGTCCCCTCCCCGGCCGTTCAAAAGCAGCCCCTAGGGAGCGCGAGCGACCAGGAGCGCGGCGAACAGGACGGGCAAACAGGGCGTGGCGCGTCAGAAGGGAGTGGCGCGGCAGTTAGCGCGGCAGTTCGCACAGGCAGGGCGAGCAGGAAGGGCGGAGAGCTACCCCCGCCCACACGAACGCCTGTTAACGACAGTCGTTAGCTAGGCGATAATGGTCTCCACCAGGCACGGAGCGCTCTGCAGGAGGTCGGTACACACCCAGACCGAGTACCCGCTAAAGAATGCAGCGGTTCAGGTCGCGGGATGCAGGGAGTGTCAGAGCCTGTTCCTGCCATCGGCAGGAGGCAGAGACGCTGCGTGTGTTAGGTGTGAGCAAGTGGATGACCTGATCCGCATGGTGGCGGAGCTCAAGGAGGAGGTGGAGAGGCTGAGGGCCATCAGGGAGTGTGAGCGGGAGATAGACTTCTGGAGCAACTCCCTGCAGGGCCTCAAGGAGAGGTACCGGGGTGAGACACCCCAAATGGGGGTGGACACCCTGCCCAGTCGCCGTCGGGCAGAGGGAGGGGACCTGGGAGTTGAGGAGGAATGGAGACAGGTCCCTGCTCGACATCGCAGGCGATGCCCTCCTCTTCCGACCCCACCTTCCCAGGTGCCCTTACAAAACAGGTTTGAGGCCCTGGAGAATGAGAGATCAACAGCAACTGAGGAAGAGGTAGAAAGTGTTCCCAGGAGGATTCCTAGGGTGAGGAGGTCAACTCCACGCATCAGGACTGCCTCCACCAAGAACGAAAGAAGGGTGATTGTTGTGGGTGACTCTGTCCTTAGGGGAACAGAGGGCCCTATTTGTCGGCCTGACCCTACCCGTAGGGAGGTCTGCTGCCTCCCTGGGGCCAGGGTCAGGGACATTGCCAAGAAGGTCAAGCGCCTGGTACGGCCCACTGACTACTACCCGCTATTGGTCTTTCAGGCTGGTAGCGATGAAGTAGCAAAGAGAAGCCCGAAGGCGATCAAAAGAGACTTTAGGGATTTGGGGCGACAACTTAGGGGTTCGGGCACGCAGGTTGTGTTTGCCTCTGTCCTTCCGATAGGGGGGATGGAAGCTGAAAGGTGCGCTGTTCGCATAAACTCGTGGCTTCGTGACTGGTGTGACCGGCACAACTTTGGGTTTTTTGATCACGGGAAGGTCTATGCTACACCGGGCCTGATGGCACCGGATGGGATGGGCCTCTCTCGGAGAGGGGTAAGGATCTTGGGTCAGGAGTTGGCAGGGCTGATAGATAGGGCTTTAAACTAGGTAAGAAGGGGGATGGGGCTGAAACAAGGACTGTTGCGGCTGTGCCAGGGGGAACAATGGCAAGGCCGGAGGATAAAGTAAAGGCCCAGCTGAAGTGCATCTACACCAATGCACGCAGCATGGGTAATAAACAGGAGGAGCTGGAAGCCATCGTGCAGCGGGCAGGCTACGACTTGGTTGCCATCACGGAAACGTGGTGGGACCAGTCTCATGACTGGAGTGCTGCGATGCCTGGCTATAGGCTCTTCAGAAGGGACAGGCAGCACAGAAGGGGTGGCGGTGTGGCTCTCTATGTTAGAGAGTCTTTCGATGTTGTAGAACTCGAGGCTAGGAATGACAAGATCGAGTCCCTTTGGGTTAGGATCGGCAGGGACAACAAGGCTAGTGTCCTGGTCGGGGTCTGCTATAGACCGCCGAACCAGGATGAGGAGACGGATGAGGAGTTCTACAGGCAGCTGACAGAAGTTGCGAAATCGTCGGCGCTTGTACTCGTGGGGGACTTCAACTTCCCTGACATATCCTGGAAGCACAACACAGCCCAGAGAAAGCAGTCTAGGAGGTTTCTGGAGAAAGTGGAAGATAGCTTCCTGACGCAGCTGATTAGTGAACCTACCAGGGGTGGTGCCCTGCTAGACCTTCTCTTCACAAACAGAGAAGGACTGGTGGAGGATGTGATTGTCGGGAACAGTCTTGGGCGGAGTGACCACGAAATGGTGGAGTTCACTATTCTTGGCGGGGCCAGGAAGGGAACCAGTAAAACCACTGTATTGGACTTTCGGAGGGCTGACTTTGGGCTGCTCAGGACACTAGTTGGTGGAGTCCCATGGGAGGCGGTTCTGAAGGGCAGAGGGGTCCAGGAAGGCTGGGCGCTCTTTAAGAGGCAAATCCTAATGGCGCAGGAGCGGTCTATTCCCATGCGCCCAAAGATGAGCCAGCGGGGAAGAAGACCAGCCTGGCTCAACAGAGAATTGTGGCTTGAGCTTAGGAGAAAAAAGAGGGTTTATAATCTTTGGAAAATTGGGCAGGCCACTAAGGAGGACTATAAGGATGTAGCGAGGCTGTGCAGGGACAAGATTAGGAAGGCCAAAGCTCGTCTGGAGCTCAATCTGGCTACTGCCGTTAAAGATAATAAAAAACGCTTTTATAAATACATCAACACAAAAAGGAGGACTAGGGAGAATCTCCATCCTTTACTGGATGCAGGGGGAAACTTAGTTACAAGAGATGAGGAAAAGGCGGAGGTGCTCAATGCCTTCTTTGCCTCAGTCTTTAGCGGCAAAACCGGTTGCTCTCTGGATACCCAGTACCCAGAACTGGTGGAAGGGGACGGGGAGCAGGATGTGGCCCTCACCATCCACGAAGAACTGGTAGGTGACCTGCTAAGGCACTTGGATGTCCACAAATCGATGGGGCCGGATGGGATCCACCCAAGGGTACTGAGAGAACTGGCAGATGAGCTGGCCAAGCCCCTATCCATCATTTATCAGCAGTCCTGGCTATCGGGGGAGGTCCCAGCTGACTGGCGGCTAGCAAATGTGACGCCCATCTACAAGAAGGGCCGGAGGGCAGACCCGGGGAACTACAGGCCGGTCAGTTTGACCTCAGTACCAGGGAAGCTCATGGAGCAGATCCTCTTGGGAGTCATCATGCGGCACTTGAAGGGCAAGCAGGCGATCAGGCCCAGCCAGCATGGGTTTATGGAAGGCAGGTCCTGCTTGACGAACCTGATCTCCTTCTACGACAAAGTGACGCGCTGGGTGGACGAGGGAAAGGCTGTGGATGTGGTCTACCTTGACTTCAGCAAGGCTTTTGACACCGTCTCCCACAGCATTCTCCTCAAGAAACTGGCTGCTCTTGGCTTGGACTGGCGCACGCTTCGTTGGGTTAGAAACTGGCTGGATAGCCGGGCCCAAAGAGTTGTGGTGAATGGAGCCAAGTCCAGTTGGAGGCCAGTCACTAGTGGCGTCCCCCAGGGCTCGGTGCTGGGGCCGGTCCTCTTTAACATCTTCATCAATGATCTGGATGACGGCATTGAGTGCACCCTCAGTAAGTTTGCAGATGACACCAAGCTAGGTGCGTGTGTCGATCTGCTCGAGGGTAGGAAGGCTCTGCAGGAGGATCTGGATAGGCTGCACCGATGGGCTGAGGTCAACTGTATGATGTTCAACAAGGCCAAGTGCCGGGTCCTGCACCTGGGGCGCAATAACCCCAAGCAGAACTACAGGCTGGGAGAGGAATGGTTGGAGAGCTGCCAGGCAGAGAAGGACCTGGGAGTGATGGTGGACAGTCGGCTGAATATGAGCCAGCAGTGTGCTCAGGTGGCCAAGAAGGCCAACGGCATCCTGGCTTGTATCAGAAACACTGTGACCAGCAGGGCTAGGGAGGTGATCGTCCCCCTGTACTCGGCTCTGGTGAGGCCGCACCTCGAGTACTGTGTTCAGTTTTGGGCCCCTCGCTACAAGAAGGACATCGAGGTGCTTGAGCGGGTCCAAAGAAGGGCGACGAAGCTGGTGAGGGGCCTGGAGAGCAAGTCCTACGAGGAGCGGCTGAAGGAGCTGGGCTTGTTCAGCCTAGAGAAGAGGAGGCTCAGGGGTGACGTTATTGCTCTGTATAAGTACATTAAAGGAGGCTGTAGCGAGGTGGGGGTTGGCCTGTTCTCCCATGTGTCTGGTGACAGGACGAGGGGGAATGGGCTAAAGTTACGCCAGGGGAGTTTTAGGTTAGATGTTAGGAAGAGCTTCTTTACTGAAAGGGTTGTGAGGCATTGGAACGGGCTGCCCAGGGAGGTGGTGGAGTCACCATCCCTGGAAGTCTTCAAAAGACGTTTAGATGTAGAGCTTAGGGATATGGTTTAGTGGGGACTGTTAGTTTTAGGTCAGAGGTTGGACTCGATGATCTTGAGGTCTCTTCCAACCTAGAAAATTCTATTCTGTGAATAGCCCTAGCCGGCATCGAAGACGACTGAAAAACCCGGGCCCCAGAAAACGCGTTGCAAGCCCCTTTGGACCATCCAAAAGTGTCACCAAAGGAAGACTTTGGGTACAAGAGAACTCCCCAGGGGAGCCTTTACGCAGCCCCACATGCAACTGGACGCTCCGGGTTCGCTGTTCCTGAGCATCCCTAAACATAGCTCTAGCCGGCATCGAAGACGACTGAAAAATCCGGCCCCAGGAAATGCGTTCCGAGCCCTTTTCGCCCATCCAAAAGTGCCCCCAAAGGAAGGCTTTGGGTACAAGAGAACTCCCCAGGGGAGCCTTTACGCAGCCCCACATGCCACTGGACCCTCCGCGTTCGCTGTTTCCGAGCATCCCTAAACATAGCCCTAGCCGGCATCGAAGACGACTGAAAAATCAGGCCCCAGGAAATGCGTTGCGAGCCCTTTTCGCCCATCCAAAAGTTTCACCAAAGGAAGGCTTTGGGTACAAGAGAACTCCCCAGGGGAGCCTTTACTCAGCTCTCATGCAACTGGACCCTTCGTGTTCGATTTTTCCGAGCAACCCTAAATATATCACTAGCAGGCATAGGAGACGACTGAAAACCCGGGCCCCAGAAAACGCGTTGCAAGCCCCTTTGGACCATCCAAAAGTGTCACCAAAGGAAGGCTTTGGGTACAAGAGAACTCCCCAGGGGAGCCTTTACGCAGCCCCACATGCAACTGGACCCTGCGGGTTCAATTTTTCCGAGCAACACTAAATATATCACTAGCCGGCATGGGAGAAGACTGAAATCCCGGGCCCCAGAAAACACGTTGCAAGCCCCTTTGGACCATCCAAAAGTGTCACCAAAGGAAGGCTTTGGGTACAAGAGAACTCCCCAGGGGAGCCTTTACGCAGCCCCACATGCAACTGGACCCTCCGGGTTCGTTGTTTCCGAGCATCCCTAAACATAGCCCTAGCCGGAATTTATGATGACTGAAAAATCAGGCCCCGGGAAATGCGTTACGAGCCCTTTTCGCCCATCCAAATGTGCCCCCAAAGGAAGGCTTTGGGTACAAGTGAACTCCCCAGGGGAGACTTTACGCAGCCCCACATGCAACTGGACGCTCCGGGTTCGCTGTTCCTGAGCATCCCTAAACATAGCCCTAGACGGCATCGAAGACGAATGAAAAATCAGGCCCACGGAAATGCGTTGCGAGCCCCTTTGGACCATCCAAAAGTGTCACCAAAGGAAGGCTTTGGGTACAAGAGAACTCCCCAGGGGAACCTTTACGCAGCCCCACATGCAACTGGACCCTCCGGGTTCGGTGTTTCTGAGCATCCCTAAACATAGCCCTAGCCGGCATCGAAGACGAATGAAAAATCAGGCCCACGGAAATGCGTTGCGAGCCCCTTTGGACCATCCAAAAGTGTCACCAAAGGAAGGCTTTGGGTACAAGAGAACTCCCCAGGGGAGACTTTACGCAGCCCCACATGCAACTGGACCCTCCGGGTTCGCTGTTTCTGAGCATCCCTAAACATAGCCCTTGCCGGCATCGAAGACGAATGAAAAATCAGGCCCACGGAAACGCGTTGCAAGCCCCTTTGGACCATCCAAAAGTGTCACCAAAGGAAGGCTTTGGGTACAAGTGAACTCCCCAGGGGAACCTTTACGCAGCCCCACATGCAACTGGACCCTCCGGGTTTGGTGTTTCTGAGCATCCCTAAACATAGCCCTAGCCGGCATCGAAGACGAATGAAAAATCAGGCCCACGGAAATGCGTTCCGAGCCCCTTTGGACCATCCAAAAGTGTCACCAAAGGAAGGCTTTGGGTACAAGAGAACTCCCCAGGGGAGCCTTTACGCAGCCCCACATGCAACTGGACCCTCCGGGTTCGCTGTTTCTGAGCATCCCTAAACATAGCCCTTGCCGGCATCGAAGACGACTGAAAAATCAGGCCCACGGAAATGCGTTGCGAGCCCTTTTCGCCCATCCAAAAGTGCCCCCAAAGGAAGACTTTGGGTACAAGAGAACTCCCCAGGGGAGCCTTTACGCAGCCCCACATGCAACTGGACCCTCCGGGTTCGATTTTTCCGAGCAACCCTAAATATATCACTAGCCGGCATGGGAGAACACTGAAAACCCGGGCCCCAGAAAACGCGTTGCAAGCCCCTTTGGAGCATCCAAAAGTGTCACCAAAGGAAGGCTTTGGGTACAAGAGAACTCCCCAGGGGAGCCTTTACGCAGCCCCACATGCAACTGGACCCTCCGGGTTCGCTGTTTCCGAGCATCCCTAAACATAGCCCTAGACGGCATCGAAGACGACTGAAAAATCAGGCCCCAGGAAATGACTTGCGAGCCCTTTTCGCCCATCCAAAAGTGCCCCCACAGGAAGACTTTGGGTACAAGTGATCTCCCCAGGGGAGCCTTTACGCAGCCCCACATGCAACTGGACCCTCCGGGTTCGCTGTTTCCGAGCATCCCTAAACATAGCCCTAGCCGGAACTTATGATGACTGAAAAATCCGGCCCCGGTAAATGCGTTACGAGCCCTTTTCGCCCATCCAAATGTGCCCCCAAAGGAAGGCTTTGGGTACAAGTGAACTCCCCAGGGAAGCCTTTACGCAGCCCCACATGCCACTGGACCCTCCGCGTTCGCTGTTTCCGAGCATCCCTAAACATAGCCCTAGCCGGCATCGAAGACGAATGAAAAATCAGGCCCCAGGAAATGCGTTGCGAGCCCTTTTCGCCCATCCAAAAGTGCCCCCAAAGGAAGGCTTTGGGTACAAGTGAACTCCCCAGGGGAGCCTTTACGCAGCCCCACATGCAACTGGACCCTCCGGGTTCGCTGTTTCCGAGCATCCCTAAACATAGCCCTAGCCGGCATCGAAGACGACTGAAAAATCAGGCCCCAGGAAATGCGTTGCGAGCCCTTTTCGCCCATGCAAAAGTGCCCCCAAAGGAAGGCTTTGGGTACAAGAGAACTCCCCAGGGGAGCCTTAACGCAGCCCCACATGCAACTGGACCCTCCGCGTTCGCTGTTTCCGAGCATCCCTAAACATAGCCCTAGCCGGCATCAATGACGACTGAAAAATCAGGCCCCAGGAAATGCGTTACGAGCCCTTTTCGCCCATCCAAAAGTGCCCCCAAAGGAAGGCTTTGGGTACAAGAGAACTCCCCAGGGGAGCCTTTACGCAGCCCCACATGCAACTGGACGCTCCGGGTTCGCTGTTCCTGAGCATCCCTAAACATAGCTCTAGCCGGCATCGAAGACGACTGAAAAATCCGGCCCCAGGAAATGCGTTCCGAGCCCTTTTCGCCCATCCAAAAGTGCCCCCAAAGGAAGGCTTTGGGTACAAGAGAACTCCCCAGGGGAGCCTTTACGCAGCCCCACATGCAACTGGACCCTCCGGGTTCGCTGTTTCCGAGCATCCCTAAACATAGCCCTAGCCGGCATCGAAGACGACTGAAAAATCCGGCCCCAGGAAATGCGTTCCGAGCCCTTTTCGCCCATCCAAAAGTGCCCCCAAAGGAAGACTATGGGTATAAGAGAACTCCCCAGGGGAGACTTTACGCAGCCCCACATGCAACTGGACCCTCCGCGTTCGCTGTTTCCGAGCATCCCTAAACATAGCCCTAGCCGGCATCGAAGACGAATGAAAAATCAGGCCCCAGGAAATGCGCTGCGAGCCCTTTTCGCCCATCCAAAAGTGCCCCCAAAGGAAGGCTTTGGGTACAAGTGAACTCCCCAGGGGAGCCTTAACGCAGCCCCACATGCAACTGGACCCTCCGGGTTCGCTGTTCCTGAGCAAACCTAAACGTAGCCCTAGCCGTCATCGGAGACGACTGAAAAATCAGGCCATTGGAAATGCGTTGCGAGCCCCTTTGGACCATCCAAAAGTGCCCCCAAAGGAAGGCTTTGGGTACAAGAGAACTCCCCAGGGGAGCCTTTACGCAGCCCCACATGCAACTGGACCCTCCGAGTTCGATTTTTCCGAGCATCCCTAAACATAGCCCTAGCCGGCATCGAAGACGACTGAAAAATCAGGCCCCAGGAAATGCGTTGCGAGCCCTTTTCGCCCATCCAAAAGTTTCACCAAAGGAAGGCTTTGGGTACAAGAGAACTCCCCAGGGGAGCCTTTACGCAGCCCCACATGCAACTGGACCCTTCGGGTTCGATTTTTCCGAGCAACCCTAAATATATCACTAGCAGGCATAGGAGACGACTGAAAACCCGGGCCCCAGAAAACGAGTTGCAAGCCCCTTTGGACCATCCAAAAGTGTCACCAAAGGAAGGCTTTGGGTACAAGAGAACTCCCCAGGGGAGCCTTTACGCAGCCCCACATGCAACTGGACCCTCCGGGTTCGCTGTTCCTCAGCAAACCTAAACGTAGCCCTAGCCGGCATCGAAGACGACTGAAAAATCAGGCCCCAGGAAATGCGTTACGAGCCCTTTTCGCCCATCCAAAAGTGCCCCCAAAGGAAGGCTTTGGGTACAAGTGAACTCCCCAGGGGAGCCTTTACGCAGCCTCACATGCAACTGGACCCTCCGGGTTCGCTGTTTCCGAGCATCCCTAAACATAGCCCTAGCCGGCATCGAAGACGACTGAAAAATCCGGCCCCAGAAAATGCGTTCCGAGCCCTTTTCGCCCATCCAAAAGTGCCCCCAAAGGAAGGCTTTGGGTACAAGTGAACTCCCCAGGGGAGCCTTTACGCAGCCCCACATGCAACTGGACCCTCCGGGTTCGCTGTTTCCGAGCATCCCTAAACATAGACCTAGACGGCATCGAGGACGACTGAAAAATCCGGCCCCGGAAAATGCGTTCCGAGCCCTTTTCGCCCATCCAAAAGTGCCCCCAAAGGAAGGCTTTGGGTACAAGTGAACTCCCCAGGGGAGCATTTATGCAGCCCCACATGCAACTGGACCCTCCGGGTTCGCTGTTCCTGAGCAAACCTAAACGTAGCCCTAGCCGTCATCGGAGACGACTGAAAAATCAGGCCATTAGAAATGCGTTGCGAGCCCCTTTGGACCATCCAAAAGTGCCCCCAAAGGAAGGCTTTGGATACAAGTGAACTCCCCAGGGGAGCCTTTACGCAGCCCCACATGCAACTGGACCCTCCAGGTTCGCTGTTTCCGAGCATCCGTAAACACAGCCCTAGCCGTCATCGGAGACGAATGAAAAATCAGGCCCCAGGAAATGCATTGCGAGCCCCTTTGGACCATCCAAAAGTGCCCCCAAAGGAAGGCTTTGGGTACAAGTGAACTCCCCAGGGGAGCCTTTACGCAGCCCCACATGCAACTGGACCCTCCGAGTTCGATTTTTCCGAGCATCCCTAAACATAGCCCTAGCCGGCATCGAAGACGACTGAAAAATCAGGCCCCAGGAAATGCGTTGCGAGCCCTTTTCGCCCATCCAAAAGTTTCACCAAAGGAAGGCTTTGGGTACAAGAGAACTCCCCAGGGGAGCCTTTACGCAGCCCCACATGCAACAGGACCCTTCGGGTTCAATTTTTCCGAGCAACCCTAAATATATCACTAGCAGGCATAGGAGACGACTGAAAACCCGGGCCCCAGAAAACGAGTTGCAAGCCCCTTTGGACCATCCAAAAGTGTCACCAAAGGAAGGCTTTGGGTACAAGAGAACTCCCCAGGGGAGCCTTTACGCAGCCCTACATGCAACTGGACCCTCCGGGTTCGCTGTTTCCGAGCATCCCTAAACATAGCCCTAGACGGCATCGAAGACGACTGAAAAATCCGGCCCCAGAAAACGCGTTGCAAGCCCCTTTGGACCATCCAAAAGTGCCCCCAAAGGAAGGCTTTGGGTACAAGTGAACTCCCCAGGGGAGCCTTTACGCAGCCCCACATGCAACAGGACCCTCCGGGTTCGCTGTTTCCGAGCATCCCTAAACATAGCCCTAGCCGGCAGTGATGATGACTGAAAAATCAGGCCCCAGGAAATGCGTTGGGAGCCCTTTTCGCCCATCCAAAAGTGCCCCCAAAGGAAGGCTTTGGGTACAAGTGAACTCCCCAGGGGAGCCTTAACGCAGCCCCACATGCAACTGGACCCTCCGGGTTCGCTGTTTCTGAGCATCCCTAAACATAGCCCTAGCCGGCATCGAAGACGACTGAAAAATCAGGCCCCAGGAAATGCGTTGCAAGCCCTTTTCGCCCATCCAAAAGTGCCACCAAAGGAAGGCTTTGGGTACAAGTGAACTCCCCAGGGGAGCCTTTATGCAGCCCCACATGCAACTGGACCCTCCGGGTTCGTTGTTTCCGAGCATCCCTAAACATAGCCCTAGCCGGAATGGATGATGACTGAAAAATCAGGCCCCGGAACATGCGTTACGAGCCCTTTTCGCCCATCCAAAAGTGCCCCCAAAGGAAGGCGTTGGGTACAAGTGAACTCCCCAGGGGAGCCTTTACGCAGCCCCTCATGCAACTGGACCCTCCGCGTTCGCTGTTTCCGAGCATCCCTAAACATAGCCCTAGCCGGCATCAATGACGACTGAAAAATCCGGCCCCAGGAAATGCGTTCCGAGCCCTTTTCGCCCATCCAAAAGTGCCCCCAAAGGAAGGCTTTGGGTACAAGAGAACTCCCCAGGGGAGCCTTTACGCAGCCCCACATGCCACTGGACCCTCCGCGTTCGCTGTTTCCGAGCATCCCTAAACATAGCCCTAGCCGGCATCGAAGACGACTGAAAAATCAGGCCCCAGGAAATGCGTTGCGAGCCCTTTTCGCCCATCCAAAAGTTTCACCAAAGGAAGGCTTTGGGTACAAGAGAACTCCCCAGGGGAGCCTTTACTCAGCCCCACATGCAACTGGACCCTTCGGGTTCGATTTTTCCGAGCAACCCTAAATATATCACTAGCAGGCATAGGAGACGACTGAAAACCCGGGCCCCAGAAAACGCGTTGCAAGCCCCTTTGGACCATCCAAAAGTGTCACCAAAGGAAGGCTTTGGGTACAAGAGAACTCCCCAGGGGAGCCTTTACGCAGCCCCACATGCAACTGGACCCTCCGGGTTCGCTGTTTCTGAGCATCCCTAAACATAGCCCTAGCCGGCATCGAAGACGACTGAAAAATCCGGCCCCAGGAAATGCGTTCCGAGGCCTTTTCGCCCATCCAAAAGTGCACCCAAAGGAAGGCTTTGGGTACAAGTGAACTCCCCAGGGGAGCCTTTACGCAGCCCCACATGCAACTGGACCCTGCGGGTTCAATTTTTCCGAGCAACACTAAATATATCACTAGCCGGCATGGGAGAAGACTGAAATCCCGGGCCCCAGAAAACGCGTTGCAAGCCCCTTTGGACCATCCAAAAGTGTCACCAAAGGAAGGCTTTGGGTACAAGTGAACTCCCCAGGGGAGCCTTTACGCAGCCCCACATGCAACTGGACCCTCCGGGTTCGTTGTTTCCGAGCATCCCTAAACATAGCCCTAGCCGGAATTTATGATGACTGAAAAATCAGGCCCCGGGAAATGCGTTACGAGCCCTTTTCGCCCATCCAAATGTGCCCCCAAAGGAAGGCTTTGGGTACAAGTGAACTCCCCAGGGGAGACTTTACGCAGCCCCACATGCAACTGGACGCTCCGGGTTCGCTGTTCCTGAGCATCCCTAAACATAGCCCTAGACGGCATCGAAGACGAATGAAAAATCAGGCCCACGGAAATGCATTGCGAGCCCCTTTGGACCATCCAAAAGTGTCACCAAAGGAAGGCTTTGGGTACAAGAGAACTCCCCAGGGGAACCTTTACGCAGCCCCACATGCAACTGGACCCTCCGGGTTCGGTGTTTCTGAGCATCCCTAAACATAGCCCTAGCCGGCATCGAAGACGAATGAAAAATCAGGCCCACGGAAATGCGTTGCGAGCCCCTTTGGACCATCCAAAAGTGTCACCAAAGGAAGGCTTTGGGTACAAGAGAACTCCCCAGGGGAGACTTTACGCAGCCCCACATGCAACTGGACCCTCCGGGTTCGCTGTTTCTGAGCATCCCTAAACATAGCCCTTGCCGGCATCGAAGACGAATGAAAAATCAGGCCCACGGAAACGCGTTGCAAGCCCCTTTGGACCATCCAAAAGTGTCACCAAAGGAAGGCTTTGGGTACAAGTGAACTCCCCAGGGGAACCTTTACGCAGCCCCACATGCAACTGGACCCTCCGGGTTCGGTGTTTCTGAGCATCCCTAAACATAGCCCTAGCCGGCATCGAAGACGAATGAAAAATCAGGCCCACGGAAATGCATTCCGAGCCCCTTTGGACCATCCAAAAGTGTCACCAAAGGAAGGCTTTGGGTACAAGAGAACTCCCCAGGGGAGCCTTTACGCAGCCCCACATGCAACTGGACCCTCCGGGTTCGCTGTTTCTGAGCATCCCTAAACATAGCCCTTGCCGGCATCGAAGACGACTGAAAAATCAGGCCCACGGAAATGCGTTGCGAGCCCTTTTCGCCCATCCAAAAGTGCCCCCAAAGGAAGACTTTGGGTACAAGAGAACTCCCCAGGGGAGCCTTTACGCAGCCCCACATGCAACTGGACCCTCCGGGTTCGATTTTTCCGAGCAACCCTAAATATATCACTAGCCGGCATGGGAGAACACTGAAAACCCGGGCCCCAGAAAACGCGTTACAAGCCCCTTTGGAGCATCCAAAAGTGTCACCAAAGGAAGGCTTTGGGTACAAGAGAACTCCCCAGGGGAGCCTTTACGCAGCCCCACATGCAACTGGACCCTCCGGGTTCGCTGTTTCCGAGCATCCCTAAACATAGCCCTAGACGGCATCGAAGACGACTGAAAAATCAGGCCCCAGGAAATGCGTTGCGAGCCCTTTTCGCCCATCCAAAAGTGCCCCCAAAGGAAGGCTTTGGGTACAAGAGAACTCCCCAGGGGAGCCTTAACGCAGCCCCACATGCAACTGGACCCTCCGCGTTCGCTGTTTCCGAGCATCCCTAAACATAGCCCTAGCCGGCATCAATGACGACTGAAAAATCAGGCCCCAGGAAATGCGTTACGAGCCCTTTTGGCCCATCCAAAAGTGCCCCCAAAGGAAGGCTTTGGGTACAAGTGAACTCCCCAGGGGAGCCTTTACTCAGCCCCACATGCAACTGGACCCTCCGGGTTCGCTGTTTCCGAGCATCCCTAAACATAGCCCTAGCCGGCATCGAAGACGACTGAAAAATCAGGCCCCAGGAAATGCGTTGCGAGCCCTTTTCGCCCATCCAAAAGTGCCCCCAAAGGAAGGCTTTGGGTACAAGAGAACTCCCCAGGGGAGCCTTTACGCAGCCCCACATGCCACTGGACCCTCCGCGTTCGCTGTTTCCGAGCATCCCTAAACATAGCCCTACCCGGCATCGAAGACGACTGAAAAATCAGGCCCCAGGAAATGCGTTGCGAACCCTTTTCGCCCATCCAAATGTGCCCCCAAAGGAAGGCTTTGGGTACAAGAGAACTCCCCAGGGGAGCCTTTACGCAGCCCCACATGCAACAGGACCCTCCGGGTTCGCTGTTTCCGAGCATCCCTAAACATAGCCCTAGCCGGCAGTGATGATGACTGAAAAATCAGGCCCCAGGAAATGCGTTGGGAGCCCTTTTCGCCCATCCAAAAGTGCCCCCAAAGGAAGGCTTTGGGTACAAGTGAACTCCCCAGGGGAGCCTTAACGCAGCCCCACATGCAACTGGACCCTCCGGGTTCGCTGTTTCTGAGCATCCCTAAACATAGCCCTAGCCGGCATCGAAGACGACTGAAAAATCAGGCCCCAGGAAATGCGTTGCAAGCCCTTTTCGCCCATCCAAAAGTGCCACCAAAGGAAGGCTTTGGGTACAAGTGAACTCCCCAGGGGAGCCTTTATGCAGCCCCACATGCAACTGGACCCTCCGGGTTCGTTGTTTCCGAGCATCCCTAAACATAGCCCTAGCCGGAATGGATGATGACTGAAAAATCAGGCCCCGGAACATGCGTTACGAGCCCTTTTCGCCCATCCAAAAGTGCCCCCAAAGGAAGGCGTTGGGTACAAGTGAACTCCCCAGGGGAGCCTTTACGCAGCCCCTCATGCAACTGGACCCTCCGGGTTCGCTGTTTCCGAGCATCCCTAAACATAGCCCTAGCCGGCATCGAAGACGACTGAAAAACCCGGGCCCCAGAAAACGCGTTGCAAGCCCCTTTGGACCATCCAAAAGTGTCACCAAAGGAAGACTTTGGGTACAAGAGAACTCCCCAGGGGAGCCTTTACGCAGCCCCACATGCAACTGGACGCTCCGGGTTCGCTGTTCCTGAGCATCCCTAAACATAGCTCTAGCCGGCATCGAAGACGACTGAAAAATCCGGCCCCAGGAAATGCGTTCCGAGCCCTTTTCGCCCATCCAAAAGTGCCCCCAAAGGAAGGCTTTGGGTACAAGAGAACTCCCCAGGGGAGCCTTTACGCAGCCCCACATGCCACTGGACCCTCCGCGTTCGCTGTTTCCGAGCATCCCTAAACATAGCCCTAGCCGGCATCGAAGACGACTGAAAAATCAGGCCCCAGGAAATGCGTTGCGAGCCCTTTTCGCCCATCCAAAAGTTTCACCAAAGGAAGGCTTTGGGTACAAGAGAACTCCCCAGGGGAGCCTTTACTCAGCCCCACATGCAACTGGACCCTTCGGGTTCGATTTTTCCGAGCAACCCTAAATATATCACTAGCAGGCATAGGAGACGACTGAAAACCCGGGCCCCAGAAAACGCGTTGCAAGCCCCTTTGGACCATCCAAAAGTGTCACCAAAGGAAGGCTTTGGGTACAAGAGAACTCCCCAGGGGAGCCTTTACGCAGCCCCACATGCAACTGGACCCTCCGGGTTCGCTGTTTCTGAGCATCCCTAAACATAGCCCTAGCCGGCATCGAAGACGACTGAAAAATCCGGCCCCAGGAAATGCGTTCCGAGGCCTTTTCGCCCATCCAAAAGTGCCCCCAAAGGAAGACTTTGGGTACAAGAGAACTCCCCAGGGGAGCCTTTACGCAGCCCCACATGCAACTGGACCCTCCGGGTTCGATTTTTCCGAGCAACCCTAAATGTATCACTAGCCGGCATGGGAGAACACTGAAAACCCGGGCCCCAGAAAACGCGTTGCAAGCCCCTTTGGAGCATCCAAAAGTGTCACCAAAGGAAGGCTTTGGGTACAAGAGAACTCCCCAGGGGAGCCTTTACGCAGCCCCACATGCAACTGGACCCTCCGGGTTCGCTGTTTCCGAGCATCCCTAAACATAGCCCTAGCCGGCATCGAAGACGACTGAAAAATCAGGCCCCAGGAAATGCGTTGCGAGCCCATTTCGCCCATCCAAAAGTGCCCCCAAAGGAAGGCTTTGGGTACAAGAGAACTCCCCAGGGGAGCCTTAACGCAGCCCCACATGCAACTGGACCCTCCGCGTTCGCTGTTTCCGAGCATCCCTAAACATAGCCCTAGCCGGCATCAATGACGACTGAAAAATCAGGCCCCAGGAAATGCGTTACGAGCCCTTTTGGCCCATCCAAAAGTGCCCCCAAAGGAAGGCTTTGGGTACAAGTGAACTCCCCAGGGGAGCCTTTACTCAGCCCCACATGCAACTGGACCCTCCGGGTTCGCTGTTTCCGAGCATCCCTAAACATAGCCCTAGCCGGCATCGAAGACGACTGAAAAATCAGGCCCCAGGAAATGCGTTACGAGCCCTTTTCGCCCATCCAAAAGTGCCCCCAAAGGAAGGCTTTGGGTACAAGAGAACTCCCCAGGGGAGCCTTTACGCAGCCCCACATGCCACTGGACCCTCCGCGTTCGCTGTTTCCGAGCATCCCTAAACATAGCCCTACCCGGCATCGAAGACGACTGAAAAATCAGGCCCCAGGAAATGCGTTGCGAACCCTTTTCGCCCATCCAAATGTGCCCCCAAAGGAAGGCTTTGGGTACAAGAGAACTCCCCAGGGGAGCCTTTACGCAGCCCCACATGCAACAGGACCCTCCGGGTTCGCTGTTTCCGAGCATCCCTAAACATAGCCCTAGCCGGCAGTGATGATGACTGAAAAATCAGGCCCCAGGAAATGCGTTGGGAGCCCTTTTCGCCCATCCAAAAGTGCCCCCAAAGGAAGGCTTTGGGTACAAGTGAACTCCCCAGGGGAGCCTTAACGCAGCCCCACATGCAACTGGACCCTCCGGGTTCGCTGTTTCTGAGCATCCCTAAACATAGCCCTAGCCGGCATCGAAGACGACTGAAAAATCAGGCCCCAGGAAATGCGTTGCAAGCCCTTTTCGCCCATCCAAAAGTGCCACCAAAGGAAGGCTTTGGGTACAAGTGAACTCCCCAGGGGAGCCTTTATGCAGCCCCACATGCAACTGGACCCTCCGGGTTCGTTGTTTCCGAGCATCCCTAAACATAGCCCTAGCCGGAATGGATGATGACTGAAAAATCAGGCCCCGGAACATGCGTTACGAGCCCTTTTCGCCCATCCAAAAGTGCCCCGAAAGGAAGGCGTTGGGTACAAGTGAACTCCCCAGGGGAGCCTTTACGCAGCCCCTCATGCAACTGGACCCTCCGGGTTCGCTGTTTCCGAGCATCCCTAAACATAGCCCTAGCCGGCATCGAAGACGACTGAAAAACCCGGGCCCCAGAAAACGCGTTGCAAGCCCCTTTGGACCATCCAAAAGTGTCACCAAAGGAAGACTTTGGGTACAAGAGAACTCCCCAGGGGAGCCTTTACGCAGCCCCACATGCAACTGGACGCTCCGGGTTCGCTGTTCCTGAGCATCCCTAAACATAGCTCTAGCCGGCATCGAAGACGACTGAAAAATCCGGCCCCAGGAAATGCGTTCCGAGCCCTTTTCGCCCATCCAAAAGTGCCCCCAAAGGAAGGCTTTGGGTACAAGAGAACTCCCCAGGGGAGCCTTTACGCAGCCCCACATGCCACTGGACCCTCCGCGTTCGCTGTTTCCGAGCATCCCTAAACATAGCCCTAGCCGGCATCGAAGACGACTGAAAAATCAGGCCCCAGGAAATGCGTTGCGAGCCCTTTTCGCCCATCCAAAAGTTTCACCAAAGGAAGGCTTTGGGTACAAGAGAACTCCCCAGGGGAGCCTTTACTCAGCCCCACATGCAACTGGACCCTTCGGGTTCGATTTTTCCGAGCAACCCTAAATATATCACTAGCAGGCATAGGAGACGACTGAAAACCCGGGCCCCAGAAAACGCGTTGCAAGCCCCTTTGGACCATCCAAAAGTGTCACCAAAGGAAGGCTTTGGGTACAAGAGAACTCCCCAGGGGAGCCTTTACGCAGCCCCACATGCAACTGGACCCTCCGGGTTCGCTGTTTCTGAGCATCCCTAAACATAGCCCTAGCCGGCATCGAAGACGACTGAAAAATCCGGCCCCAGGAAATGCGTTCCGAGGCCTTTTCGCCCATCCAAAAGTGCACCCAAAGGAAGGCTTTGGGTACAAGTGAACTCCCCAGGGGAGCCTTTACGCAGCCCCACATGCAACTGGACCCTGCGGGTTCAATTTTTCCGAGCAACACTAAATATATCACTAGCCGGCATGGGAGAAGACTGAAATCCCGGGCCCCAGAAAACGCGTTGCAAGCCCCTTTGGACCATCCAAAAGTGTCACCAAAGGAAGGCTTTGGGTACAAGTGAACTCCCCAGGGGAGCCTTTACGCAGCCCCACATGCAACTGGACCCTCCGGGTTCATTGTTTCCGAGCATCCCTAAACATAGCCCTAGCCGGAATTTATGATGACTGAAAAATCAGGCCCCGGGAAATGCGTTACGAGCCCTTTTCGCCCATCCAAATGTGCCCCCAAAGGAAGGCTTTGGGTACAAGTGAACTCCCCAGGGGAGACTTTACGCAGCCCCACATGCAACTGGACTCTCCGGGTTCGCTGTTCCTGAGCATCCCTAAACATAGCCCTAGACGGCATCGAAGACGAATGAAAAATCAGGCCCACGGAAATGCGTTGCGAGCCCCTTTGGACCATCCAAAAGTGTCACCAAAGGAAGGCTTTGGGTACAAGAGAACTCCCCAGGGGAACCTTTACGCAGCCCCACATGCAACTGGACCCTCCGGGTTCGGTGTTTCTGAGCATCCCTAAACATAGCCCTAGCCGGCATCGAAGACGAATGAAAAATCAGGCCCACGGAAATGCGTTGCGAGCCCCTTTGGACCATCCAAAAGTGTCACCAAAGGAAGGCTTTGGGTACAAGAGAACTCCCCAGGGGAGACTTTACGCAGCCCCACATGCAACTGGACCCTCCGGGTTCGCTGTTTCTGAGCATCCCTAAACATAGCCCTTGCTGGCATCGAAGACGAATGAAAAATCAGGCCCACGGAAACGCGTTGCAAGCCCCTTTGGACCATCCAAAAGTGTCACCAAAGGAAGGCTTTGGGTACAAGTGAACTCCCCAGGGGAACCTTTACGCAGCCCCACATGCAACTGGACCCTCCGGGTTCGGTGTTTCTGAGCATCCCTAAACATAGCCCTAGCCGGCATCGAAGACGAATGAAAAATCAGGCCCACGGAAATGCGTTCCGAGCCCCTTTGGACCATCCAAAAGTGTCACCAAAGGAAGGCTTTGGGTACAAGAGAACTCCCCAGGGGAGCCTTTACGCAGCCCCACATGCAACTGGACCCTCCGGGTTCGCTGTTTCTGAGCATCCCTAAACATAGCCCTTGCCGGCATCGAAGACGACTGAAAAATCAGGCCCACGGAAATGCGTTGCGAGGCCTTTTCGCCCATCCAAAAGTGCCCCCAAAGGAAGACTTTGGGTACAAGAGAACTCCCCAGGGGAGCCTTTACGCAGCCCCACATGCAACTGGACCCTCCGGGTTCGATTTTTCCGAGCAACCCTAAATATATCACTAGCCGGCATGGGAGAACACTGAAAACCCGGGCCCCAGAAAACGCGTTGCAAGCCCCTTTGGAGCATCCAAAAGTGTCACCAAAGGAAGGCTTTGGGTACAAGAGAACTCCCCAGGGGAGCCTTTACGCAGCCCCACATGCAACTGGACCCTCCGGGTTCGCTGTTTCCGAGCATCCCTAAACATAGCCCTAGCCGGCATCGAAGACGACTGAAAAATCAGGCCCCAGGAAATGCGTTGCGAGCCCTTTTCGCCCATCCAAAAGTGCCCCCAAAGGAAGGCTTTGGGTACAAGAGAACTCCCCAGGGGAGCCTTAACGCAGCCCCACATGCAACTGGACCCTCCGCGTTCGCTGTTTCCGAGCATCCTTAAACATAGCCCTAGCCGGCATCAATGACGACTGAAAAATCAGGCCCCAGGAAATGCGTTACGAGCCCTTTTCGCCCATCCAAAAGTGCCCCCAAAGGAAGGCTTTGGGTACAAGTGAACTCCCCAGGGGAGCCTTTACTCAGCCCCACATGCAACTGGACCCTCCGCGTTCGCTGTTTCCGAGCATCCCTAAACATAGCCCTAGCCGGCATCGAAGACGACTGAAAAATCAGGCCCCAGGAAATGCGTTGCGAGCCCTTTTCGCCCATCCAAAAGTGCCCCCAAAGGAAGGCTTTGGGTACAAGAGAACTCCCCAGGGGAGCCTTTACGCAGCCCCACATGCCACTGGACCCTCCGCGTTCGCTGTTTCCGAGCATCCCTAAACATAGCCCTACCCGGCATCGAAGACGACTGAAAAATCAGGCCCCAGGAAATGCGTTGCGAACCCTTTTCGCCCATCCAAAAGTGCCCCCAAAGGAAGGCTTTGGGTACAAGAGAACTCCCCAGGGGAGCCTTTACGCAGCCCCACATGCAACTGGACCCTCCGCGTTCGCTGTTTCCGAGCATCCCTAAACATAGCCCTAGCCGGCATCGAAGACGACTGAAAAATCAGGCCCCAGGAAATGCGTTGCAAGCCCTTTTCGCCCATCCAAAAGTGCCCCCAAAGGAAGGCTTTGGGTACAAGTGAACTCCCCAGGGGAGCCTTTACGCAGCCCCACATGCAACTGGACCCTCCGGGTTCGTTGTTTCCGAGCATCCCTAAACATAGCCCTAGCCGGAATTTATGATGACTGAAAAATCAGGCCCCGGGAAATGCGTTACGAGCCCTTTTCGCCCATCCAAAAGTGCCCCCAAAGGAAGGCTTTGGGTACAAGTGAACTCCCCAGGGGAGCATTTATGCAGCCCCACATGCAACTGGACCCTCCGGGTTCGATTTTTCCGAGCAACCCTAAATATATCTCTAGCCAGCATGGGAGACGACTGAAAACCCGGGCCCCAGAAAACGCGTTGCAAGCCCCTTAGGAGCATCCAAAAGTGTCACCAAAGGAAGGCTTTGGGTACAAGAGAACTCCCCAGGGGAGCCTTTACGCAGCCCCACATGCAACTGGACCCTCCGGGTTCGCTGTTTCTGAGCATCCCTAAACATAGCCCTAGCCGTCATCGAAGACGACTGAAAAATCAGACCCCAGGAAATGCGTTACGAGCCCTTTTCGCCCATCCAAAAGTGCCCCCAAAGGAAGGCTTTGGGTACAAGTGAACTCCCCAGGGGAGCCTTTACGCAGCCCCACATGCAACTGGACCCTCCGGGTTCGATTTTTCCGAGCAACCCTAAATATATCTCTAGCCAGCATGGGAGACGACTGAAAACCCGGGCCCCAGAAAACGCGTTGCAAGCCCCTTTGGAGCATCCAAAAGTGTCACCAAAGGAAGGCTTTGGGTACAAGAGAACTCCCCAGGGGAGCCTTTACGCAGCCCCACATGCAACTGGACCCTCCGGGTTCGCTGTTTCTGAGCATCCCTAAACATAGCCCTAGCCGTCATCGAAGACGACTGAAAAATCAGACCCCAGGAAATGCGTTACGAGCCCTTTTCGCCATCCAAAAGTGCCCCCAAAGGAAGGCTTTGGGTACAAGTGAACTCCCCAGGGGAGCCTTTACGCAGCCCCACATGCAACTGGACCCTCCGGGTTCGCTGTTTCCGAGCATCCCTAAACATAGCCCTAGCCGGCATCGAAGACGACTGAAAAATCCGGCCCCAGGAAATGCGTTCCGAGGCCTTTTCGCCCATCCAAAAGTGCCCCCAAAGGAAGGCTTTGGGTACAAATGAACTCCCCAGGGGAGCCTTTACGCAGCCCCACATGCAACTTGACCCTCCGGGTTCGCTGTTTCCGAGCATCCCTAAACATAGCCCTAGCCGGCAGTGATGACGACTGAAAAATCAGGCCCCAGGAAATGCGTTACGAACCCTTTTCGCCCATGCAAAAGTGTCACGAAAGGAAGGCTTTGGGTACAAGTGAACTCCCCAGGGGAGCCTTTACGCTGCCCCACATGCAACTGGACTTTCTGGGTTCGATTTTTCCGAGCAAACCTAAATATATCACTAGCCGGCATGGGAGAAGTCTGAAAACCCGGGCCCCAGAAAACGCGTTGCAAGCCTCTTTGGACCATCCAAAAGTGTCACCAAAGGAAGGCTTTGGGTACAAGAGAACTCCCCAGGGGAGCATTTATGCAGTCCCACATGCAACTGGACCCTCCGGGTTCGCTGTTCCTGAGCAAACCTAAACATAGCCCTAGCCGTCATCGGAGACGACTGAAAAATCAGGCCATTGGAAATGCGTTGCGAGCCCCGTTGGACCATCCAAAAGTGCCCCCAAAGGAAGGCTTTGGATACAAGTGAACTCCCCAGGGGAGCCTTTACGCAGCCCCACATGCAACTGGACACTCCAGGTTCGCTGTTTCCGAGCATCCGTAAACACAGCCCTAGCCGTCATCGGAGACGAATGAAAAATCAGGCCCCAGGAAATGCATTGCGAGCCCCTTTGGACCATCCAAAAGTGCCCCCAAAGGAAGGCTTTGGGTACAAGTGAACTCCCCAGGGGAGCCTTTACGCAGCCCCACATGCAACTGGACCCTCCGGGTTCGCTGTTTCTGAGCATCCCTAAACATAGCCCTTGCCGGCATCGAAGACGAATGAAAAATCAGGCCCACGGAAACGCGTTGCAAGCCCCTTTGGACCATCCAAAAGTGTCACCAAAGGAAGGCTTTGGGTACAAGTGAACTCCCCAGGGGAACCTTTACGCAGCCCCACATGCAACTGGACCCTCCGGGTTCGGTGTTTCTGAGCATCCCTAAACATAGCCCTAGCCGGCATCGAAGACGAATGAAAAATCAGGCCCACGGAAATGCGTTCCGAGCCCCTTTGGACCATCCAAAAGTGTCACCAAAGGAAGGCTTTGGGTACAAGAGAACTCCCCAGGGGAGCCTTTACGCAGCCCCACATGCAACTGGACCCTCCGGGTTCGCTGTTTCTGAGCATCCCTAAACATAGCCCTTGCCGGCATCGAAGACGACTGAAAAATCAGGCCCACGGAAATGCGTTGCGAGGCCTTTTCGCCCATCAAAAAGTGCCCCCAAAGGAAGACTTTGGGTACAAGAGAACTCCCCGGGGGAGCCTTTACGCAGCCCCACATGCAACTGGACCCTCCGGGTTCGATTTTTCCGAGCAACCCTAAATATATCACTAGCCAGCATGGGAGAACACTGAAAACCCGGGCCCCAGAAAACGCGTTGCAAGCCCCTTTGGACCATCCAAAAGTGTCACCAAAGGAAGGCTTTGGGTACAAGAGAACTCCCCAGGGGAGCCTTTACGCAGCCCCACATGCAACTGGACCCTCCGGGTTCGCTGTTTCCGAGCATCCCTAAACATAGCCCTAGACGGCATCGAAGACGACTGAAAAATCAGGCCCCAGGAAATGACTTGCGAGCCCTTTTCGCCCATCCAAAAGTGCCCCCACAGGAAGACTTTGGGTACAAGTGATCTCCCCAGGGGAGCCTTTACGCAGCCCCACATGCAACTGGACCCTCCGGGTTCGCTGTTTCCGAGCATCCCTAAACATAGCCCTAGCCGGAATTTATGATGACTGAAAAATCAGGCCCCGGTAAATGCATTACGAGCCCTTTTCGCCCATCCAAATGTGCCCCCAAAGGAAGGCTTTGGGTACAAGTGAACTCCCCAGGGAAGCCTTTACGCAGACCCACATGCCACTGGACCCTCCGCGTTCGCTGTTTCCGAGCATCCCTAAACATAGCCCTAGCCGGCATCGAAGACGACTGAAAAATCAGGCCCCAGGAAATGCGTTGCGAGCCCTTTTCGCCCATCCAAAAGTGCCCCCAAAGGAAGGCTTTGGGTACAAGAGAACTCCCCAGGGGAGCCTTAACGCAGCCCCACATGCAACTGGACCCTCCGCGTTCGCTGTTTCCGAGCATCCCTAAACATAACCCTAGCCGGCATCAATGACGACTGAAAAATCAGGCCCCAGGAAATGCGTTGAGAGCCCTTTTCGCCCATCCAAAAGTTTCACCAAAGGAAGGCTTTGGGTACAAGTGAACTCCCCAGGGGAGCCTTTACTCAGCCCCACATGCAACTGGACCCTCCGGGTTCGCTGTTTCCGAGCATCCCTAAACATAGCCCTAGCCGGCATCGAAGACGACTGAAAAATCAGGCCCCAGGAAATGCGTTGCGAGCCCTTTTCGCCCATCCAAAAGTGCCCCCAAAGGAAGGCTTTGGGTACAAGAGAACTCCCCAGGGGAGCCTTTACGCAGCCCCACATGCCACTGGACCCTCCGCGTTCGCTGTTTCCGAGCATCCCTAAACATAGCCCTAGCCGGCATCGAAGACGACTGAAAAATCAGGCCCCAGGAAATGCGTTGCGAGCCCTTTTCGCCCATCCAAAAGTGCCCCCAAAGGAAGGCTTTGGGTACAAGAGAACTCCCCAGGGGAGCCTTTACGCAGCCCCACATGCAACTGGACCCTCCGCGTTCGCTGTTTCCGAGCATCCCTAAACATAGCCCTAGCCGGCATCGAAGACGACTGAAAAATCAGGCCCCAGGAAATGCGTTGCAAGCCCTTTTCGCCCATCCAAAAGTGCCCCCAAAGGAAGGCTTTGGGTACAAGTGAACTCCCCAGGGGAGCCTTTACGCAGCCCCACATGCAACTGGACCCTCCGGGTTCGTTGTTTCCGAGCATCCCTAAACATAGCCCTAGCCGGAATTTATGATGACTGAAAAATCAGGCCCCGGTAAATGCGTTACGAGCCCTTTTCGCCCATCCAAAAGTGCCCCCAAAGGAAGGCTTTGGGTACAAGTGAACTCCCCAGGGGAGCCTTTACGCAGCCCCACATGCAACTGGACCCTCCGGGTTCGATTTTTCCGAGCAACCCTAAATATATCTCTAGCCAGCATGGGAGACGACTGAAAACCCGGGCCCCAGAAAACGCGTTTCAAGCCCCTTTGGAGCATCCAAAAGTGTCACCAAAGGAAGGCTTTGGGTACAAGAGAACTCCCCAGGGGAGCCTTTACGCAGCCCCACATGCAACTGGACCCTCCGGGTTCGCTGTTTCTGAGCATCCCTAAACATAGCCCTAGCCGTCATCGAAGACGACTGAAAAATCAGACCCCAGGAAATGCGTTACGAGCCCTTTTCGCCCATCCAAAAGTGCCCCCAAAGGAAGGCTTTGGGTACAAGTGAACTCCCCAGGGGAGCCTTTACTCAGCCCCACATGCAACTGGACCCTCCGGGTTCGCTGTTTCCGAGCATCCCTAAACATAGCCCTAGCCGGCATCGAAGACGACTGAAAAATCCGGCCCCAGGAAATGCGTTCCGAGGCCTTTTCACCCATCCAAAAGTGCCCCCAAAGGAAGGCTTTGGGTACAAATGAACTCCCCAGGGGAGCCTTTACGCAGCCCCACATGCAACTGGACCCTCCGGGTTCGCTGTTTCCGAGCATCCCTAAACATAGCCCTAGCCGGCAGTGATGACGACTGAAAAATCAGGCCCCAGGAAATGCGTTACGAACCCTTTTCGCCCATGCAAAAGTGTCACGAAAGGAAGGCTTTGGGTACAAGAGAACTCCCCAGGGGAGCCTTTACGCAGCCCCACATGCCACTGGACCCTTCGGGTGCGATTTTTCCGAGCAACCCTAAATATATCACTAGCAGGCATAGGAGACGACTGAAAACCCGGGCCCCAGAAAACGAGTTGCAAGCCCCTTTGGACCATCCAAAAGTGTCACCAAAGGAAGGCTTTGGGTACAAGAGAACTCCCCAGGGGAGCCTTTACGCAGCCCCACATGCAACTGGACCCTCCGCGTTCGCTGTTCCTCAGCAAACCTAAACGTAGCCCTAGCCGTCATCGGAGACGACTGAAAAATCAGGCCCCAGGAAATGCGTTACGAGCCCTTTTCGCCCATCCAAAAGTGCCACCACAGGAAGGCTTTGGGTACAAGTGAACTCCCCAGGGGAGCCTTTACGCAGCCCCTCATGCAACTGGACCCTCCGGTTTCGCTGTTTCCGAGCATCCCTAAACATAGCCCTAGACGGCATCGAAGACGACTGAAAAATCCGGCCCCAGAAAACGCGTTGCAAGCCCCTTTGGACCATCCAAAAGTGCCCCCAAAGGAAGGCTTTGGGTACAAGTGAACTCCCCAGGGGAGCCTTTACGCAGCCCCACATGCAACTGGACCCTCGGCGTTCGCTGTTTCCGAGCATCCCTAAACATAGCCCTAGCCGGCAGTGATGACGACTGAAAAATCAGGCCCCAGGAAATGCGTTGGGAGCCCTTTTCGCCCATCCAAAAGTGCCCCCAAAGGAAGGCTTTGGGTACAAGTGAACTCCCCAGGGGAGCCTTAACGCAGCCCCACATGCAACTGGACCCTCCGGGTTCGCTGTTTCTGAGCATCCCTACACATAGCCCTAGCCGGCATCGAAGACGACTGAAAAATCAGGCCCCAGGAAATGCGTTGCAAGCCCTTTTCGACCATCCAAAAGTGCCACCAAAGGAAGGCTTTGGGTAGAAGTGAACTCCCCAGGGGAGCCTTTATGCAGCCCCACATGCAACTGGACCCTCCGGGTTCGTTGTTTCCGAGCATCCCTAAACATAGCCCTAGCCGGAATGGATGATGACTGAAAAATCAGGCCCCGGAACATGCGTTACGAGCCCTTTTCGCCCATCCAAAAGTGCCCCCAAAGGAAGGCGTTGGGTACAAGTGAACTCCCCAGGGGAGCCTTTACGCAGCCCCTCATGCAACTGGACCCTCCGGGTTCGCTGTTTCCGAGCATCCCTAAACATAGCCCTAGCCGGCATCGAAGACGACTGAAAAACCCGGGCCCCAGAAAACGAGTTGCAAGCCCCTTTGGACCATCCAAAAGTGTCACCAAAGGAAGACTTTGGGTACAAGAGAACTCCCCAGGGGAGCCTTTACGCAGCCCCACATGCAACTGGACCCTGCGGGTTCGCTGTTCCTGAGCATCCCTAAACATAGCTCTAGCCGGCATCGAAGACGACTGAAAAATCCGGCCCCAGGAAATGCGTTCCGAGCCCTTTTCGCCCATCCAAAAGTGCCCCCAAAAGAAGGCTTTGGGTACAAGAGAACTCCCCAGGGGAGCCTTTACGCAGCCCCACATGCCACTGGACCCTCCGCGTTCGCTGTTTCCGAGCATCCCTAAACATAGCCCTAGCCGGCATCGAAGACGACTGAAAAATCAGGCCCCAGGAAATGCGTTGCGAGCCCTTTTCGCCCATCCAAAAGTTTCACCAAAGTAAGGCTTTGGGTACAAGAGAACTCCCCAGGGGAGCCTTTACTCAGCCCCACATGCAACTGGACCCTTCGGGTTCGATTTTTCCGAGCAACCCTAAATATATCACTAGCAGGCATAGGAGACGACTGAAAACCCGGGCCCCAGAAAACGCGTTGCAAGCCCCTTTGGACCATCCAAAAGTGTCACCAAAGGAAGGCTTTTGGTAAAAGAGAACTCCCCAGGGGAGCCTTTACGCAGCCCCACATGCAACTGGACCCTCCGGGTTCGCTGTTTCTGAGCATCCCTAAACATAGCCCTAGCCGGCATCGAAGACGACTGAAAAATCAGACCCCAGGAAATGCGTTACGAGCCCTTTTCGCCCATCCAAAAGTGCCCCCAAAGGAAGGCTTTGGGTACAAGTGAACTCCCCAGGGGAGCCTTTACGCAGCCCCACATGCAACTGGACCCTCCGGGTTCGCTGTTTCCGAGCATCCCTAAACATAGCCCTAGCCGGCATCGAAGACGAATGAAAAATCCGGCCCCAGGAAATGCGTTGCGAGCCCTTTTCGCCCATCCAAAAGTGCACCCAAAGGAAGGCTTTGGGTACAAGTGAACTCCCCAGGGGAGCCTTTACGCAGCCCCACATGCAACTGGACCCTGCGGGTTCAATTTTTCCGAGCAACCCTAAATATATCACTAGCCGGCATGGGAGAAGACTGAAAACCTGGGTCCCAGAAAACGCGTTGCAAGCCCCTTTGGACCATCCAAAAGTGTCACCAAAGGAAGGCTTTGGGTACAAGTGAACTCCCCAGGGGAGCCTTTACGCAGCCCCACATGCAACTGGACCCTCCGGGTTCGTTGTTTCCGAGCATCCCTAAACATAGCCCTAGCCGGAATTTATGATGACTGAAAAATCAGGCCCCGGGAAATGCGTTACGAGCCCTTTTCGCCCATCCAAATGTGCCCCCAAAGGAAGGCTTTGGGTACAAGTGAACTCCCCAGGGGAGACTTTACGCAGCCCCACATGCAACTGGACGCTCCGGGTTCGCTGTTCCTGAGCATCCCTAAACATAGCCCTAGACGGCATCGAAGACGAATGAAAAATCAGGCCCACGGAAATGCGTTGCGAGCCCCTTTGGACCATCCAAAAGTGTCACCAAAGGAAGGCTTTGGGTACAAGAGAACTCCCCAGGGGAACCTTTACGCAGCCCCACATGCAACTGGACCCTCCGGGTTCGGTGTTTCTGAGCATCCCTAAACATAGCCCTAGCCGGCATCGAAGACGAATGAAAAATCAGGCCCAGGGAAATGCGTTGCGAGCCCCTTTGGACCATCCAAAAGTGTCACCAAAGGAAGGCTTTGGGTACAAGAGAACTCCCCAGGGGAGCCTTTACGCAGCCCCACATGCAACTGGACCCTCCGGGTTCGGTGTTTCTGAGCATCCCTAAACATAGCCCTTGCCGGCATCGAAGACGAATGAAAAATCAGGCCCACGGAAACGCGTTGCAAGCCCCTTTGGACCATCCAAAAGTGTCACCAAAGGAAGGCTTTGGGTACAAGTGAACTCCCCAGGGGAACCTTTACGCAGCCCCACATGCAACTGGACCCTCCGGGTTCGGTGTTTCTGAGCATCCCTAAACATAGCCCTAGCCGGCATCGAAGACGAATGAAAAATCAGGCCCACGGAAATGCGTTCCGAGCCCCTTTGGACCATCCAAAAATGTCACCAAAGGAAGGCTTTGGGTACAAGAGAACTCCCCAGGGGAACCTTTACGCAGCCCCACATGCAACTGGACCCTGCGGGTTCAATTTTTCCGAGCAACCCTAAATATATCACTAGCCGGCATGGGACAAGACTGAAATCCCGGGCCCCAGAAAACGCATTGCAAGCCCCTTTGGACCATCCAAAAGTGTCACCAAAGGAAGGCTTTGGGTACAAGTGAACTCCCCAGGGGAGCATTTATGGAGCCCCACATGCAACTGGACCCTCCGGGTTCGCTGTTTCCGAGCATCCCTAAACATAGCCCTAGCCGCCATCAATGACGACTGAAAAATCAGGCCCACGGAAATGCGTGCGAGCCCTTTTCGCCCATCCAAAAGTGCCCCCAAAGGAAGGCTTTGGGTACAAGTGAACTCCCCAGGGGAGCCTTTACGCAGCCCCACATGCCACTGGACCCTCCGCGTTCGCTGTTTCCGAGCATCCTAAACATAGCCCTAGCCGGCATCGAAGACGACTGAAAAATCAGGCCCCAGGAAATGCGTTGCGAGCCCTTTTCGCCCAACAAAAGTGCCCCCAAAGGAAGGCTTTGGGTACAAGAGAACTCCCCAGGGGAGCCTTTACGCAGCCCCACATGCCACTGGACCCTCCGCGTTCGCTGTTTCCGAGCATCCTAAACATAGCCCTAGCCGGCATCGAAGCGACTGAAAAATCAGGCCCCAGGAAATGCGTTGCGAGCCCTTTTCGCCCATCCAAAAGTGCCCCCAAAGAAGGCTTTGGGTACAAGTGAACTCCCCAGGGGAGCCTTTACGTAGCCCCACATGCAACTGGACCCTACGGGTTCGTTGTTTCCGAGCATCCCTAAACATAGCCCTAGCCGGAATTTATGATGACTGAAAAATCAGGCCCCGGTAAATGCGTTACGAGCCCTTTTCGCCCATCCAAATGTGCCTCCAAAGGAAGGCTTTGGGGTACAAGTGAACTCCCCAGGGGAGCCTTTACGCAGCCCCACATGCAACTGGACTCTCCGCGTTCGCTGTTTCCGAGCATCCCTAAACATAGCCCTAGCCGGCATCGAAGACGACTGAAAATCAGGCCCATGGAAATGCGTTGCGAGCCCTTTTCGCCCATCTAAAAGTGCCCCCAAAGGAAGGCTTTGGGTACAAGTGAACTCCCCAGGGGAGCCTTTACGCAGCCCCACATGCAACTGGACCTCCGGGTTCGATTTTTTCCGAGCAACCCTAAATATATCCCTAGCCGGCATGGGAGAAGACTGAAAACCTGGTCCCAGAAACGCGTTGCAAGCCCCTTTTGGACCATCCAAAAGTGTCACCAAAGGAAGGCTTTGGGTACAAGTGAACTCCCCAGGGGAGCCTTTACGCAGCCCCACATGCCACTGGACCCTCCGGGTTCGCTGTTTCCGAGCATCCCTAAACATAGCCCTAGCCGGCATCGAAGACGACTGAAAAATCAGGCCCCAGGAAATGCGTTGCGAGCCCTTTTCGCCCATCCAAAAGTGCCCCCAAAGGAAGGCTTTGGGTACAAGTGAACTCCCCAGGGGAGCCTTTACGCAGCCCCACATGCAACTGGACCCTCCGGGTTCGCTGTTTCCGAGCAACCCTAAATATATCACTAGCCGGCATCGAAGACGACTGAAATCCCGGGCCCCAGAAAACGCGTTGCAAGCCCCTTTGGACCATCCAAAAGTGTCACCAAAGGAAGGCTTTGGGTACAAGTGAACTCCCCAGGGGAGCCTTTACGCAGCCCCACATGCAACTGGACCCTCCGGGTTCGCTGTTTCCGAGCATCCCTAAACATAGCCCTAGCCGGCATCAATGACGACTGAAAAATCAGGCCCCGGTAAATGCGTTACGAGCCCTTTTCGCCCATCCAAATGTGCCCCAAAGGAAGGCTTTGGGTACAAGTGAACTCCCCAGGGGAGACTTTACGCAGCCCCACATGCAACTGGACCCTCCGCGTTCGCTGTTTCCGAGCATCCCTAAACATAGCCCTAGCCGGCATCGAAGACGACTGAAAAATCAGGCCCACGGAAATGCGTTGCGAGCCCTTTTCGCCCATCTAAAAGTGCCCCCAAAGAAAGGCTTTGGTTACAAGTGAACTCCCCAGGGGAGCCTTTACGCAGCCCCACATGCAACTGGACCCTCCGGGTTCGCTGTTTCCGAGCATCCCTAAACATAGCCCTAGACGGCATCGAAGACGACTGAAAAACCTGGGTCCCAGAAAACGCGTTGCAAGCCCCTTTGGACCATCCAAAAGTGTCACCAAAGGAAGGCTTTGGGTACAAGTGAACTCCCCAGGGGAGCCTTTACGCAGCCCCACATGCCACTGGACCCTCCGGGTTCGCTGTTTTCGAGCATCCCTAAACATAGCCCTAGACGGCATCGAAGACGAATGAAAAATCAGGCCCCAGGAAATGCGTTGCGAGCCCTTTTCGGCCCATCCAAAAGTGCCCCCAAAGGAAGGCTTTGGGTACAAGTGAACTCCCCAGGGGAGCCTTTACGCAGCCCCACATGCAACTGGACCTGCGGGTTCAATTTTTCCGAGCAACCCTAAATATATCACTAGCCGGCATGGGAGAAGACTGAAATCCCGGGCCCCAGAAAACGCGTTGCAAGCCCCTTTGGACCATCCAAAAGTGTCACCAAAGGAAGGCTTTGGGTACAATTGAACTCCCAGGGGAGCATTTATGGAGCCCCACATGCAACTGGACCCTCCGGGTTCGCTGTTTCCGAGCATCCCTAAACATAGCCCTAGCCGGCATCAATGCCGACTGAAAAATCAGCCCCAGGAAATGCGTTGCGAGCCCTTTTCGCCATCCAAAAGTGCCCCCAAAGGAAGGCTTTGGGTACAAGTGAACTCCCCAGGGGAGCCTTTACGCAGCCCCACATGCAACTGGACCCTCCGGGTTCGATTTTTCCGAGCAACCCTAAATATATCCCTAGCCGGCATGGAGAAGACTGAAAACCTGGGTCCAGAAAACGCGTTGCAAGCCCCTTTGGACCATCCAAAAGTGTCACCAAAGGAAGGCTTTGGGTACAAGTGAACTCCCCAGGGGAGCCTTTACGCAGCCCCACATGCAACTGGACCCTGCGGGTTCAATTTTTCCGAGCAACCCTAAATATATCACTAGCCGGCATGGGACAAGACTGAAATCCCGGGCCCCAGAAAACGCATTGCAAGCCCCTTTGGACCATCCAAAAGTGTCACCAAAGGAAGGCTTTGGGTACAAGTGAACTCCCCAGGGGAGCATTTATGGAGCCCCACATGCAACTGGACCCTCCGGGTTCGCTGTTTCCGAGCATCCCTAAACATAGCCCTAGCCGCCATCAATGACGACTGAAAAATCAGGCCCACGGAAATGCGTTGCGAGCCTTTTCGCCCATCCAAAAGTGCCCCCCAAAGGAAGGCTTTGGGTACAAGTGAACTCCCCAGGGGAGCCTTTACGCAGCCCCACATGCCACTGGACCCTCCGCGTTCGCTGTTTCCGAGCATCCCTAAACATAGCCCTAGCCGGCATCGAAGACGACTGAAAAATCAGGCCCAGGAAATGCGTTGCGAGCCCTTTTCGCCCACCAAAAGTGCCCCCAAAGGAAGGCTTTGGGTACAAGAGAACTCCCCAGGGGAGCCCTTTACGCAGCCCCACATGCACTGGACCCTCCGCGTTCGCTGTTTCCGAGCATCCCTAAACATAGCCCTAGCCGGCATCGAAGACGACTGAAAAATCAGGCCCCAGGAAATGCGTTGCGAGCCCTTTTCGCCCATCCAAAAGTGCCCCCAAAGAAGGCTTTGGGTACAAGTGAACTCCCCAGGGGAGCCTTTACGTAGCCCCACATGCAACTGGACCCTACGGGTTCGTTGTTTCCGAGCATCCCTAAACATAGCCCTAGCCGGAATTTATGATGACTGAAATGCGTTACGAGCCCTTTTCGCCCATCCAAATGTGCCTCCAAAGGAAGGCTTTGGGTACAAGTGAACTCCCCAGGGGAGCCTTTACGCAGCCCCACATGCAACTGGACTCTCCGCGTTCGCTGTTTCCGAGCATCCCTAAACATAGCCCTAGCCGGCATCGAAGACGACTGAAAAATCAGGCCCATGGAAATGCGTTGCGAGCCCTTTTCGCCCATCTAAAAGTGCCCCCAAAGGAAGGCTTTGGGTACAAGTGAACTCCCCAGGGGAGCCTTTACGCAGCCCCACATGCAACTGGACCCTCCGGGTTCGATTTTTCCGAGCAACCCTAAATATATCCCTAGCCGGCATGGGAGAAGACTGAAAACCTGGGTCCCAGAAAACGCGTTGCAAGCCCCTTTGGACCATCCAAAAGTGTCACCAAAGGAAGGCTTTGGGTACAAGTGAACTCCCCAGGGGAGCCTTTACGCAGCCCCACATGCCACTGGACCCTCCGGGTTCGCTGTTTCCGAGCATCCCTAAACATAGCCCTAGCCGGCATCGAAGACGACTGAAAAATCAGGCCCCAGGAAATGCGTTGCGAGCCCTTTTCGCCCATCCAAAAGTGCCCCCAAAGGAAGGCTTTGGGTACAAGTGAACTCCCCAGGGGAGCCTTTACGCAGCCCCACATGCAACTGGACCCTCCGGGTTCGCTGTTTCCGAGCAACCCTAAATATATCACTAGCCGGCATCGAAGACGACTGAAATCCCGGGCCCCAGAAAACGCGTTGCAAGCCCCTTTGGACCATCCAAAAGTGTCACCAAAGGAAGGCTTTGGGTACAAGTGAACTCCCCAGGGGAGCCTTTACGCAGCCCCACATGCAACTGGACCCTCCGGGTTCGCTGTTTCCGAGCATCCCTAAACATAGCCCTAGCCGGCATCAATGACGACTGAAAAATCAGGCCCCGGTAAATGCGTTACGAGCCCTTTTCGCCCATCCAAATGTGCCCCCAAAGGAAGGCTTTGGGTACAAGTGAACTCCCCAGGGGAGACTTTACGCAGCCCCACATGCAACTGGACCCTCCGCGTTCGCTGTTTCCGAGCATCCCTAAACATAGCCCTAGCCGGCATCGAAGACGACTGAAAAATCAGGCCCACGGAAATGCGTTGCGAGCCCTTTTCGCCCATCTAAAAGTGCCCCCAAAGAAAGGCTTTGGTTACAAGTGAACTCCCCAGGGGAGCCTTTACGCAGCCCCACATGCAACTGGACCCTCCGGGTTCGCTGTTTCCGAGCATCCCTAAACATAGCCCTAGACGGCATCGAAGACGACTGAAAACCTGGGTCCCAGAAAACGCGTTGCAAGCCCCTTTGGACCATCCAAAAGTGTCACCAAAGGAAGGCTTTGGGTACAAGTGAACTCCCCAGGGGAGCCTTTACGCAGCCCCACATGCCACTGGACCCTCCGGGTTCGCTGTTTTCGAGCATCCCTAAACATAGCCCTAGACGGCATCGAAGACGAATGAAAAATCAGGCCCCAGGAAATGCGTTGCGAGCCCTTTTCGCCCATCCAAAAGTGCCCCCAAAGGAAGGCTTTGGGTACAAGTGAACTCCCCAGGGGAGCCTTTACGCAGCCCCACATGCAACTGGACCCTGCGGGTTCAATTTTTCCGAGCAACCCTAAATATATCACTAGCCGGCATGGGAGAAGACTGAAATCCCGGGCCCCAGAAAACGCGTTGCAAGCCCCTTTGGACCATCCAAAAGTGTCACCAAAGGAAGGCTTTGGGTACAATTGAACTCCCCAGGGGAGCATTTATGGAGCCCCACATGCAACTGGACCCTCCGGGTTCGCTGTTTCCGAGCATCCCTAAACATAGCCCTAGCCGGCATCAATGCCGACTGAAAAATCAGGCCCCAGGAAATGCGTTGCGAGCCCTTTTCGCCCATCCAAAAGTGCCCCCAAAGGAAGGCTTTGGGTACAAGTGAACTCCCCAGGGGAGCCTTTACGCAGCCCCACATGCAACTGGACCCTCCGGGTTCGATTTTTCCGAGCAACCCTAAATATATCCCTAGCCGGCATGGGAGAAGACTGAAAACCTGGGTCCCAGAAAACGCGTTGCAAGCCCCTTTGGACCATCCAAAAGTGTCACCAAAGGAAGGCTTTGGGTACAAGTGAACTCCCCAGGGGAGCCTTTACGCAGCCCCACATGCAACTGGACCCTCCGCGTTCGCTGTTTCCGAGCATCCCTAAACATAGCCCTAGCCGGCATCGAAGAAGACTGAAAAATCAGGCCCCAGGAAATGCGTTGCGAGCCCTTTTCGCCCATCCAAAAGTGCCCCCAAAGGAAGGCTTTGGGTACAAGAGAACTCCCCAGGGGAGCCTTTACGCAGCCCCACATGCCACTGGACCCTCCGCGTTCGCTGTTTCCGAGCATCCCTAAACATAGCTTTAGCCGGCATCGAAGACGACTGAAAAATCAGGCCCCAGGAAATGCGTTGCAAGCCCTTTTCGCCCATCCAAAAGTGCCCCCAAAGGAAGGCTTTGGGTACAAGAGAACTCCCCAGGGGAGCCTTTACGCAGCCCCACATGCCACTGGACCCTCCGCGTTCGCTGTTTCCGAGCATCCCTAAACATAGCCCTAGCTGGCATCGAAGACGACTGAAAAATCAGGCCCCAGGAAATGCGTTGCGAGCCCTTTTCGCCCATCCAAAAGTGCCCCCAAAGGAAGGCTTTGGGTACAAGAGAACTCCCCAGGGGAGCCTTTACGCAGCCCCACATGCAACTGGACCCTCCGGGTTCGTTGTTTCCGAGCATCCCTAAACATAGCCCTAGCCGGAATGGATGATGACTGAAAAATCAGGCCCCGGTAAATGCGTTACGAGCCCTTTTCGCCCATCCAAATGTGCCCCCAAAGGAAGACTTTGGGTACAAGTGAACTCCCCAGGGGAGCCTTTACGCAGCCCCACATGCAACTGGACCCTCCGGGTTCGCTGTTTCCGAGCATCCCTAAACATAGCCCTAGCCGGCATCGAAGACGACTGAAAAATCAGGCCCCAAGAAATGCGTTGCGAGCCCTTTTCGCCCATCCAAAAGTGCCCCCAAAGGAAGGCTTTGGGTACAACAGAACTCCCCAGGGGAGCCTTTACGCAGCCCCACATGCCACTGGACCCTCCGCGTTCGCTGTTTCCGAGCATCCCTAAACATAGCCCTAGCCGGCATCGAAGACAACTGAAAAATCAGGCCCCAGGAAATGCGTTGCGAGCCCTTTTCGCCCATCCAAAAGTGCCCCCAAAGGAAGGCTTTGGGTACAAGAGAACTCCCCAGGGGAGCCTTTACGCAGCCCCACATGCCACTGGACCCTCCGGGTTCGCTGTTTCCGAGCATCCCTAAACATAGCCCTAGCCGGCATCGAAGACGACTGAAAAATCAGGCCCCAGGAAATGCGTTGCGAGCCCTTTTCGCCCATCCAAAAGTGCCCCCAAAGGAAGGCTTTGGGTACAAGTGAACTCCCCAGGGGAGCCTTTACGCAGCCCCACATGCAACTGGACCCTCCGGGTTCGCTGTTTCCGAGCAACCCTATATATATCATTAGCCGGCATCGAAGACGACTGAAATCCCGGGCCCCAGAAAACGCGTTGCAAGCCCCTTTGGACCATCCAAAAGTGTCACCAAAGGAAGGCTTTGGGTACAAGTGAACTCCCCAGGGGAGCATTTATGGAGCCCCACATGCAACTGGACCCTCCGGGTTCGCTGTTTCCGAGCATCCCTAAACATAGCCCTAGCCGGCATCGAAGACGACTGAAAAATCAGGCCCCAGGAAATGCGTTGCGAGCCCTTTTCGCCCATCCAAAAGTGCCCCAAAGGAAGGCTTTGGGTACAAGAGAACTCCCCAGGGGAGCCTTTACGAGGCCCCACATGCCACTGGACCCTCCGCGTTCGCTGTTTCCGAGCATCCCTAAACATAGCCCTAGCCGGCATCAAAGACGACTGAAAAATCAGGCCCCAGGAAATGCGTTGCGAGCCCTTTTCGCCCATGCAAAAGTGCCCCCAAAGAAGGCTTTGGGTACAAGTGAACTCCCCAGGGGAGCCTTTACGCAGCCCCACATGCAACTGGACCCTCCGGGTTCGTTGTTTCCGAGCATCCCTAAACATAGCCCTAGCCGGAATTTATGATGACTGAAAAATCAGGCCCCTGTAAATGCGTTACGAGCCCTTTTCGCCCATCCAAATGTGCCCCCAAAGGAAGGCTTTGGGTACAAGAGAACTCCCCAGGGAAGCCTTTACGCAGCCCCACATGCAACTGGACCCTCCGCGTTCGCTGTTTCCGAGCATCCCTAAACATAGCCCTAGCCGGCATCGAAGACGAATGAAAAATCAGGCCCCAGGAAATGCGTTGCGAGCCCTTTTCGCCCATCCAAAAGTGCCCCCAAAGGAAGGCTTTGGGTACAAGTGATCTCCCCAGGGGAGCCTTTACGCAGCCCCACATGCAACTGGACCCTCCGGGTTCGCTGTTCCTGAGCATCCCTAAACATAGCCCTAGCCGGCATGGGAGAGGACTGAAAAACCCGGCCTCAGAAAACGCGTTGCGAGCCTCTTTGGACCATCCAAAAGTGTCACCAAAGGAAGGCTTTGGGTACAAGAGAACTCCCCAGGGGAGCCTTTACGCAGCCCCACATGCAACTGAACCCTCCGCGTTCGCTGTTTCCGAGCATCCCTAAACATAGCCCTAGCCGGCATCGAAGACGACTGAAAAATCAGGCCCCAGGAAATGCGTTGCAAGCCCTTTTCGCCCATCCAAAAGTGCCCCCAAAGAAGGCTTTGGGTACAAGTGAACTCCCCAGGGGAGCCTTTACGCAGCCCCACATGCAACTGGACCCTCCGGGTTCGTTGTTTCCAAGCATCCCTAAACATAGCCCTAGCCGGAATTTATGATGACTGAAAAATCAGGCCCCGGTAAATGCGTTACGAGCCCTTTTCGCCCATCCAAATGTGCCCCCAAAGGAAGGCTTTGGGTACAAGTGAACTCCCCAGGGGAGCCTTTACGCAGCCCCACATGCAACTGGACCCTCCGGGTTCGCTGTTTCTGAGCATCCCTAAACATAGCCCTAGCCGGCATCAATGACGACTGAAAAATCAGGCCCCAGGAAATGCGTTGCGAGCCCTTTTCGCCCATCCAAAAGTGCCACCAAAGGAAGGCTTTGGGTACAAGTGAACTCCCAGGGGAGCCTTTACGCAGCCCCACATGCAACTGGACCCTCCGGGTTCGCTGTTTCCGAGCATCCCTAAACATAGCCCTAGCCGGCATCGAAGACGACTGAAAAATCAGGCCCCAAGAAATGCGTTGCGAGCCCTTTTCGCCCATCCAAAAGTGCCCCCAAAGGAAGGCTTTGGGTACAAGAGAACTCCCCAGGAGAGCCTTTACGCAGCCCCACATGCCACTGGACCCTCCGCGTTCGCTGTTTCCGAGCATCCCTAAATATAGCCCTAGCCGGCATCGAAGACAACTGAAAAATCAGGCCCCAGGAAATGCGTTGCGAGCCCTTTTCGCCCATCCAAAAGTGCCCCCAAAGGAAGGCTTTGGGTACAAGAGAACTCCCCAGGGGAGCCTTTACGCAGCCCCACATGCCACTGGACCCTCCGCGTTTGCTGTTTCCGAGCATCCCTAAACATAGCCCTAGCCGGCATCGAAGACAACTGAAAAATCAGGCCCCAGGAAATGCGTTGCGAGCCCTTTTCGCCCATCCAAAAGTGCCCCAAAAGGAAGGCTTTGGGTACAAGAGAACTCCCCAGGGGAGCCTTTACGCAGCCCCACATGCCACTGGACCCTCCGGGTTCGCTGTTCCGAGCATCCCTAAACATAGCCCTAGCCGGCATCGGAGACGACTGAAAAATCAGGCCCCAGGAAATGCGTTGCAAGCCCTTTTCGCCCATCCAAAAGTGCCCCCAAAGAAGGCTTTGGGTACAAGTGAACTCCCCAGGGGAGCCTTTACGCAGCCCCACATGCAACTGGACCCTCCGGGTTCGATTTTTCCGAGCAACCCTAAATATATCCCTAGCCGGCATGGGAGAAGACTGAAAACCTGGGTCCCAGAAAACGCGTTGCAAGCCCCTTTGGACCATCCAAAAGTGTCACCAAAGGAAGGCGTTGGGTACAAGTGAACTCCCCAGGGGAGCCTTTACGCAGCCCCACATGCCACTGGACCCTCCGGGTTCGCTGTTTCCGAGCATCCCTAAACATAGCCCTAGCCGGCATCGGAGACGACTGAAAAATCAGGCCCCAGGAAATGCGTTGCAAGCCCTTTTCGCCCATCCAAAAGTGCCCCCAAAGAAGGCTTTGGGTACAAGTGAACTCCCCAGGGGAGCCTTTACGCAGCCCCACATGCAACTGGACCCTCCGGGTTCGATTTTTCCGAGCAACCCTAAATATATCCCTAGCCGGCATGGGAGAAGACTGAAATCCCGGGCCCCAGAAAACGCGTTGCAAGCCCCTTTGGACCATCCAAAAGTGTCACCAAAGGAAGGCTTTGGGTACAAGTGAACTCCCCAGGGGAGCCTTTACGCAGCCCCACATGCAACTGGACCCTCCGGGTTCGTTGTTTCCGAGCATCCCTAAACATAGCCCTAGCCGGAATTTATGATGACTGAAAAATCAGGCCCCGGTAAATGCGTTACGAGCCCTTTTCGCCCATCCAAATGTGCCCCCAAAGGAAGGCTTTGGGTACAAGTGAACTCCCCAGGGGAGACTTTACGCAGCCCCACATGCAACTGGACGCTCCGGGTTCGCTGTTCCTGAGCATCCCTAAACATAGCCCTAGCCGGCATCGAAGACGAATGAAAAATCAGGCCCAGGGAAATGCGTTGCGAGCCCCTTTGGACCATCCAAAAGTGTCACCAAAGGAAGGCTTTGGGTACAAGAGAACTCCCCAGGGGAGCCTTTACGCAGCCCCACATGCAACTGGACCCTCCCGGGTTCGGTGTTTCTGAGCATCCCTAAACATAGCCCTTGCCGGCATCGAAGACGAATGAAAAATCAGGCCCACGGAAACGCGTTGCAAGCCCCTTTGGACCATCCAAAAGTGTCACCAAAGGAAGGCTTTGGGTACAAGTGAACTCCCCAGGGGAACCTTTACGCAGCCCCACATGCAACTGGACCCTCCGGGTTCGGTGTTTCAGAGCATCCCTAAACATAGCCCTAGCCGGCATCGAAGACGAATGAAAAATCAGGCCCACGGAAATGCGTTCCGAGCCCCTTTGGAGCATCCAAAAATGTCACCAAAGGAAGGCTTTGGGTACAAGAGAACTCCCCAGGGGAACCTTTACGCAGCCCCACATGCAACTGGACCCTCCGGTTTCGGTGTTTCTGAGCATCCCTAAACATAGCCCTAGCCGGCATCGAAGACGACTGAAAAATCAGGCCCCAGGAAATGCGTTGCGAGCCCTTTTCGCCCATCCAAAAGTGCCCCGAAAGGAAGCCTTTGGGTACAAGTGAACTCCCCAGGGGAGCCTTTACGCAGCCCCACATGCAACTGGACCCTGCGGGTTCAATTTTTCCGAGCAACCCTAAATATATCACTAGCCGGCATGGGACAAGACTGAAATCCCGGGCCCCAGAAAACGCATTGCAAGCCCCTTTGGACCATCCAAAAGTGTCACCAAAGGAAGGCTTTGGGTACAAGTGAACTCCCCAGGGGAGCATTTATGGAGCCCCACATGCAACTGGACCCTCCGGGTTCGCTGTTTCCGAGCATCCCTAAACATAGCCCTAGCCGCCATCAATGACGACTGAAAAATCAGGCCCACGGAAATGCGTTGCGAGCCCTTTTCGCCCATCCAAAAGTGCCCCCAAAGGAAGGCTTTGGGTACAAGTGAACTCCCCAGGGGAGCCTTTACGCAGCCCCACATGCAACTGGACCCTCCGGGTTCGCTGTTTCCGAGCATCCCTAAACATAGCCCTAGCCGGCATCGAAGACGACTGAAAAATCAGGCCCCAGGAAATGCGTTGCGAGCCCTTTTCGCCCATGCAAAAGTGCCCCCAAAGGAAGGCTTTGGGTACAAGAGAACTCCCCAGGGGAGCCTTTACGCAGCCCCACATGCCACTGGACCCTCCGCGTTCGCTGTTTCCGAGCATCCCTAAACATAGCCCTAGCCGGCATCGAAGACGACTGAAAAATCAGGCCCCAGGAAATGCGTTGCGAGCCCTTTTCGCCCATCCAAAAGTGCCCCCAAAGAAGGCTTTGGGTACAAGTGAACTCCCCAGGGGAGCCTTTACGTAGCCCCACATGCAACTGGACCCTACGGGTTCGTTGTTTCCGAGCATCCCTAAACATAGCCCTAGCCGGAATTTATGATGACTGAAAAATCAGGCCCCGGTAAATGCGTTACGAGCCCTTTTCGCCCATCCAAATGTGCCCCCAAAGGAAGGCTTTGGGTACAAGTGAACTCCCCAGGGGAGCCTTTACGCAGCCCCACATGCAACTGGACTCTCCGCGTTCGCTGTTTCCGAGCATCCCTAAACATAGCCCTAGCCGGCATCGAAGACGACTGAAAAATCAGGCCCATGGAAATGCGTTGCGAGCCCTTTTCGCCCATCTAAAAGTGCCCCCAAAGGAAGGCTTTGGGTACAAGTGAACTCCCCAGGGGAGCCTTTACGCAGCCCCACATGCAACTGGACCCTCCGGGTTCGATTTTTCCGAGCAACCCTAAATATATCCCTAGCCGGCATGGGAGAAGACTGAAAACCTGGGTCCCAGAAAACGCGTTGCAAGCCCCTTTGGACCATCCAAAAGTGTCACCAAAGGAAGGCTTTGGGTACAAGTGAACTCCCCAGGGGAGCCTTTACGCAGCCCCACATGCCACTGGACCCTCCGGGTTCGCTGTTTCCGAGCATCCCTAAACATAGCCCTAGCCGGCATCGAAGACGACTGAAAAATCAGGCCCCAGGAAATGCGTTGCGAGCCCTTTTCGCCCATCCAAAAGTGCCCCCAAAGGAAGGCTTTGGGTACAAGTGAACTCCCCAGGGGAGCCTTTACGCAGCCCCACATGCAACTGGACCCTCCGGGTTCGCTGTTTCCGAGCAACCCTAAATATATCACTAGCCGGCATCGAAGACGACTGAAATCCCGGGCCCCAGAAAACGCGTTGCAAGCCCCTTTGGACCATCCAAAAGTGTCACCAAAGGAAGGCTTTGGGTACAAGTGAACTCCCCAGGGGAGCATTTATGGAGCCCCACATGCAACTGGACCCTCCGGGTTCGCTGTTTCCGAGCATCCCTAAACATAGCCCTAGCCGGCATCAATGACGACTGAAAAATCAGGCCCCGGTAAATGCGTTACGAGCCCTTTTCGCCCATCCAAATGTGCCCCCAAAGGAAGGCTGTGGGTACAAGTGAACTCCCCAGGGGAGACTTTACGCAGCCCCACATGCAACTGGACCCTCCGCGTTCGCTGTTTCCGAGCATCCCTAAACATAGCCCTAGCCGGCATCGAAGACGACTGAAAAATCAGGCCCACGGAAATGCGTTGCGAGCCCTTTTCGCCCATCTAAAAGTGCCCCCAAAGAAAGGCTTTGGTTACAAGTGAACTCCCCAGGGGAGCCTTTACGCAGCCCCACATGCAACTGGACCCTCCGGGTTCGCTGTTTCCGAGCATCCCTAAACATAGCCCTAGACGGCATCGAAGACGACTGAAAACCTGGGTCCCAGAAAACGCGTTGCAAGCCCCTTTGGACCATCCAAAAGTGTCACCAAAGGAAGGCTTTGGGTACAAGTGAACTCCCCAGGGGAGCCTTTACGCAGCCCCACATGCCACTGGACCCTCCGGGTTCGCTGTTTTCGAGCATCCCTAAACATAGCCCTAGACGGCATCGAAGACGAATGAAAAATCAGGCCCCAGGAAATGCGTTGCGAGCCCTTTTCGCCCATCCAAAAGTGCCCCCAAAGGAAGGCTTTGGGTACAAGTGAACTCCCCAGGGGAGCCTTTACGCAGCCCCACATGCAACTGGACCCTGCGGGTTCAATTTTTCCGAGCAACCCTAAATATATCACTAGCCGGCATGGGAGAAGACTGAAATCCCGGGCCCCAGAAAACGCGTTGCAAGCCCCTTTGGACCATCCAAAAGTGTCACCAAAGGAAGGCTTTGGGTACAATTGAACTCCCCAGGGGAGCATTTATGGAGCCCCACATGCAACTGGACCCTCCGGGTTCGCTGTTTCCGAGCATCCCTAAACATAGCCCTAGCCGGCATCAATGCCGACTGAAAAATCAGGCCCCAGGAAATGCGTTGCGAGCCCTTTTCGCCCATCCAAAAGTGCCCCCAAAGGAAGGCTTTGGGTACAAGTGAACTCCCCAGGGGAGCCTTTACGCAGCCCCACATGCAACTGGACCCTCCGGGTTCGATTTTTCCGAGCAACCCTAAATATATCCCTAGCCGGCATGGGAGAAGACTGAAAACCTGGGTCCCAGAAAACGCGTTGCAAGCCCCTTTGGACCATCCAAAAGTGTCACCAAAGGAAGGCTTTGGGTACAAGTGAACTCCCCAGGGGAGCCTTTACGCAGCCCCACATGCAACTGGACCCTCCGCGTTCGCTGTTTCCGAGCATCCCTAAACATAGCCCTAGCCGGCATCGAAGAAGACTGAAAAATCAGGCCCCAGGAAATGCGTTGCGAGCCCTTTTCGCCCATCCAAAAGTGCCCCCAAAGGAAGGCTTTGGGTACAAGAGAACTCCCCAGGGGAGCCTTTACGCAGCCCCACATGCCACTGGACCCTCCGCGTTCGCTGTTTCCGAGCATCCCTAAACATAGCTTTAGCCGGCATCGAAGACGACTGAAAAATCAGGCCCCAGGAAATGCGTTGCAAGCCCTTTTCGCCCATCCAAAAGTGCCCCCAAAGGAAGGCTTTGGGTACAAGAGAACTCCCCAGGGGAGCCTTTACGCAGCCCCACATGCCACTGGACCCTCCGCGTTCGCTGTTTCCGAGCATCCCTAAACATAGCCCTAGCTGGCATCGAAGACGACTGAAAAATCAGGCCCCAGGAAATGCGTTGCGAGCCCTTTTCGCCCATCCAAAAGTGCCCCCAAAGGAAGGCTTTGGGTACAAGAGAACTCCCCAGGGGAGCCTTTACGCAGCCCCACATGCAACTGGACCCTCCGGGTTCGTTGTTTCCGAGCATCCCTAAACATAGCCCTAGCCGGAATGGATGATGACTGAAAAATCAGGCCCCGGTAAATGCGTTACGAGCCCTTTTCGCCCATCCAAATGTGCCCCCAAAGGAAGGCTTTGGGTACAAGTGAACTCCCCAGGGGAGCCTTTACGCAGCCCCACATGCAACTGGACCCTCCGGGTTCGCTGTTTCCGAGCATCCCTAAACATAGCCCTAGCCGGCATCGAAGACGACTGAAAAATCAGGCCCCAAGAAATGCGTTGCGAGCCCTTTTCGCCCATCCAAAAGTGCCCCCAAAGGAAGGCTTTGGGTACAACAGAACTCCCCAGGGGAGCCTTTACGCAGCCCCACATGCCACTGGACCCTCCGCGTTCGCTGTTTCCGAGCATCCCTAAACATAGCCCTAGCCGGCATCGAAGACAACTGAAAAATCAGGCCCCAGGAAATGCGTTGCGAGCCCTTTTCGCCCATCCAAAAGTGCCCCCAAAGGAAGGCTTTGGGTACAAGAGAACTCCCCAGGGGAGCCTTTACGCAGCCCCACATGCCACTGGACCCTCCGGGTTCGCTGTTTCCGAGCATCCCTAAACATAGCCCTAGCCGGCATCGAAGACGACTGAAAAATCAGGCCCCAGGAAATGCGTTGCAAGCCCTTTTCGCCCATCCAAAAGTGCCCCCAAAGAAGGCTTTGGGTACAAGTGAACTCCCCAGGGGAGCCTTTACGCAGCCCAACATGCAACTGGACCCTCCGGGTTCGATTTTTCCGAGCAACCCTAAATATATCCCTAGCCGGCATGGGAGAAGACTGAAAACCTGGGTCCCAGAAAACGCGTTGCAAGCCCCTTTGGACCATCCAAAAGTGTCACCAAAGGAAGGCGTTGGGTACAAGTGAACTCCCCAGGGGAGCCTTTACGCAGCCCCACATGCCACTGGACCCTCCGGGTTCGCTGTTTCCGAGCATCCCTAAACATAGCCCTAGCCGGCATCGAAGACGACTGAAAAATCAGGCCCCAGGAAATGCGTTGCGAGCCCTTTTCGCCCATCCAAAAGTGCCCCCAAAGGAAGGCTTTGGGTACAAGTGAACTCCCCAGGGGAGCCTTTACGCAGCCCCACATGCAACTGGACCCTCCGGGTTCGCTGTTTCCGAGCAACCCTAAATATATCACTAGCCGGCATCGAAGACGACTGAAATCCCGGGCCCCAGAAAACGCGTTGCAAGCCCCTTTGGACCATCCAAAAGTGTCACCAAAGGAAGGCTTTGGGTACAAGTGAACTCCCCAGGGGAGCATTTATGGAGCCCCACATGCAACTGGACCCTCCGGGTTCGCTGTTTCCGAGCATCCCTAAACATAGCCCTAGCCGGCATCGAAGACGACTGAAAAATCAGGCCCCAGGAAATGCGTTGCGAGCCCTTTTCGCCCATCCAAAAGTGCCCCCAAAGGAAGGCTTTGGGTACAAGAGAACTCCCCAGGGGAGCCTTTACGCAGCCCCACATGCCACTGGACCCTCCGCGTTCGCTGTTTCCGAGCATCCCTAAACATAGCCCTAGCCGGCATCGGAGACGACTGAAAAATCAGGCCCCAGGAAATGCGTTGCGAGCCCTTTTCGCCCATCCAAAAGTGCCCCCAAAGAAGGCTTTGGGTACAAGTGAACTCCCCAGGGGAGCCTTTACGCAGCCCCACATGCAACTGGACCCTCCGGGTTCGTTGTTTCCGAGCATCCCTAAACATAGCCCTAGCCGGAATTTATGATGACTGAAAAATCAGGCCCCTGTAAATGCGTTACGAGCCCTTTTCGCCCATCCAAATGTGCCCCCAAAGGAAGGCTTTGGGTACAAGAGAACTCCCCAGGGAAGCCTTTACGCAGCCCCACATGCAACTGGACCCTCCGCGTTCGCTGTTTCCGAGCATCCCTAAACATAGCCCTAGCCGGCATCGAAGACGAATGAAAAATCAGGCCCCAGGAAATGCGTTGCGAGCCCTTTTCGCCCATCCAAAAGTGCCCCCAAAGGAAGGCTTTGGGTACAAGTGATCTCCCCAGGGGAGCCTTTACGCAGCCCCACATGCAACTGGACCCTCCGGGTTCGCTGTTCCTGAGCATCCCTAAACATAGCCCTAGCCGGCATGGGAGAGGACTGAAAAACCCGGCCTCAGAAAACGCGTTGCGAGCCTCTTTGGACCATCCAAAAGTGTCACCAAAGGAAGGCTTTGGGTACAAGAGAACTCCCCAGGGGAGCCTTTACGCAGCCCCACATGCAACTGAACCCTCCGCGTTCGCTGTTTCCGAGCATCCCTAAACATAGCCCTAGCCGGCATCGAAGACGACTGAAAAATCAGGCCCCAGGAAATGCGTTGCAAGCCCTTTTCGCCCATCCAAAAGTGCCCCCAAAGAAGGCTTTGGGTACAAGTGAACTCCCCAGGGGAGCCTTTACGCAGCCCCACATGCAACTGGACCCTCCGGGTTCGTTGTTTCCGAGCATCCCTAAACATAGCCCTAGCCGGAATTTATGATGACTGAAAAATCAGGCCCCGGTAAATGCGTTACGAGCCCTTTTCGCCCATCCAAATGTGCCCCCAAAGGAAGGCTTTGGGTACAAGTGAACTCCCCAGGGGAGCCTTTACGCAGCCCCACATGCAACTGGACCCTCCGGGTTCGCTGTTTCTGAGCATCCCTAAACATAGCCCTAGCCGGCATCAATGACGACTGAAAAATCAGGCCCCAGGAAATGCGTTACGAGCCCTTTTCGCCCATCCAAAAGTGCCACCAAAGGAAGGCTTTGGGTACAAGTGAACTCCCCAGGGGAGCCTTTACGCAGCCCCACATGCAACTGGACCCTCCGGGTTCGCTGTTTCCGAGCATCCCTAAACATAGCCCTAGCCGGCATCGAAGACGACTGAAAAATCAGGCCCCAAGAAATGCGTTGCGAGCCCTTTTCGCCCATCCAAAAGTGCCCCCAAAGGAAGGCTTTGGGTACAAGAGAACTCCCCAGGAGAGCCTTTACGCAGCCCCACATGCCACTGGACCCTCCGCGTTCGCTGTTTCCGAGCATCCCTAAATATAGCCCTAGCCGGCATCGAAGACAACTGAAAAATCAGGCCCCAGGAAATGCGTTGCGAGCCCTTTTCGCCCATCCAAAAGTGCCCCCAAAGGAAGGCTTTGGGTACAAGAGAACTCCCCAGGGGAGCCTTTACGCAGCCCCACATGCCACTGGACCCTCCGCGTTTGCTGTTTCCGAGCATCCCTAAACATAGCCCTAGCCGGCATCGAAGACAACTGAAAAATCAGGCCCCAGGAAATGCGTTGCGAGCCCTTTTCGCCCATCCAAAAGTGCCCCCAAAGGAAGGCTTTGGGTACAAGAGAACTCCCCAGGGGAGCCTTTACGCAGCCCCACATGCCACTGGACCCTCCGGGTTCGCTGTTTCCGAGCATCCCTAAACATAGCCCTAGCCGGCATCGGAGACGACTGAAAAATCAGGCCCCAGGAAATGCGTTGCGAGCCCTTTTCGCCCATCCAAAAGTGCCCCCAAAGAAGGCTTTGGGTACAAGTGAACTCCCCAGGGGAGCCTTTACGCAGCCCCACATGCAACTGGACCCTCCGGGTTCGATTTTTCCGAGCAACCCTAAATATATCCCTAGCCGGCATGGGAGAAGACTGAAAACCTGGGTCCCAGAAAACGCGTTGCAAGCCCCTTTGGACCATCCAAAAGTGTCACCAAAGGAAGGCGTTGGGTACAAGTGAACTCCCCAGGGGAGCCTTTACGCAGCCCCACATGCAACTGGACCCTCCGGGTTCGCTGTTTCCGAGCATCCCTAAACATAGCCCTAGCCGGCATCGAAGACGACTGAAAAATCAGGCCCCAGGAAATGCGTTGCGAGCCCTTTTCGCCCATCCAAAAGTGACCCCAAAGGAAGGCTTTGGGTACAAGTGAACTCCCCAGGGGAGCCTTTACGCAGCCCCACATGCAACTGGACCCTCCGGGTTCAATTTTTCCGAGCAACCCTAAATATATCACTAGCCGGCATGGGAGAAGACTGAAATCCCGGGCCCCAGAAAACGCGTTGCAAGCCCCTTTGGACCATCCAAAAGTGTCAGCAAAGGAAGGCTTTGGCTACAAGTGAACTCCCCAGGGGAGCATTTATGGAGCCCCACATGCAACTGGACCCTCCGGGTTCGCTGTTTCTGAGCATCCCTAAACATAGCCCTAGCCGGCATCGAAGACGACTGAAAAATCAGGCCCCAGGAAATGCGTTGCGAGCCCTTTTCGCCCATCCAAAAGTGCCCCCAAAGGAAGGCTTTGGGTACAAGTGAACTCCCCAGGGGAGCCTTTACGCAGCCCCACATGCCACTGGACTCTCCGCGTTCGCTGTTTCCGAGCATCCCTAAACATAGCCCTAGCCGGCATCAAAGACGACTGAAAAATCAGGCCCCAGGAAATGCGTTGCAAGCCCTTTTCGCCCATCCAAAAGTGCCCCCAAAGAAGGCTTTGGGTACAAGTGAACTCCCCAGGGGAGCCTTTACGCAGCCCCACATGCAACTGGACCCTCCGGGTTCGTTGTTTCTGAGCATCCCTAAACATAGCCCTTGCCGGAATTTATGATGACTGAAAAATCAGGCCCCGGTAAATGCGTTACGAGCCCTTTTCGCCCATCCAAATGTGCCCCCAAAGGAAGGCTTTGGGTACAAGAGAACTCCCCAGGGAAGCCTTTACGCAGCCCCACATGCAACTGGACCCTCCGCGTTCGCTGTTTCCGAGCATCCCTAAACATAGCCCTAGCCGGCATTGAAGACGAATGAAAAATCAGGCCCCAGGAAATGCGTTGCGAGCCCTTTTCGCCCATCCAAAAGTGCCCCCAAAGGAAGGCTTTGGGTACAAGTGATCTCCCCAGGGGAGCCTTTACGCAGCCCCACATGCAACTGGACCCTTCGGGTTCGCTGTTCCTGAGCATCCCTAAACATAGCCCTAGCCGGCATGGGAGAAGACTGAAAAACCCGGCCTCAGAAAACGCGTTGCGAGCCTCTTTGGACCATCCAAAAGTGTCACCAAAGGAAGGCTTTGGGTACAAGAGAACTCCCCAGGGGAGCCTTTACGCAGCCCCACATGCAACTGGACCCTCCGCGTTCGCTGTTTCCGAGCATCCCTAAATATATCACTAGCCGGCATCGAAGACGACTGAAATCCCGGGCCCCAGAAAACGCGTTGCAAGCCCCTTTGGACCATCCAAAAGTGTCACCAAAGGAAGGCTTTGGGTACAAGTGAACTCCCCAGGGGAGCATTTATGGAGCCCCACATGCAACTGGACCCTCCGGGTTCGCTGTTTCCGAGCATCCCTAAACATAGCCCTAGCCGGCATCGAAGACGACTGAAAAATCAGGCCCCAGGAAATGCGTTGCGAGCCCTTTTCGCCCATCCAAAAGTGCCCCCAAAGGAAGGCTTTGGGTACAAGAGAACTCCCCAGGGGAGCCTTTACGCAGCCCCACATGCCACTGGACCCTCCGCGTTCGCTGTTTCCGAGCATCCCTAAACATAGCCCTAGCCGGCATCGAAGACGACTGAAATCCCGGGCCCCAGAAAACGCGTTGCAAGCCCCTTTGGACCATCCAAAAGTGTCACCAAAGGAAGGCTTTGGGTACAAGTGAACTCCCCAGGGGAGCATTTATGGAGCCCCACATGCAACTGGACCCTCCGGGTTCGCTGTTTCCGAGCATCCCTAAACATAGCCCTAGCCGGCATCAATGACGACTGAAAAATCAGGCCCCGGTAAATGCGTTACGAGCCCTTTTCGCCCATCCAAATGTGCCCCCAAAGGAAGGCTGTGGGTACAAGTGAACTCCCCAGGGGAGACTTTACGCAGCCCCACATGCAACTGGACCCTCCGCGTTCGCTGTTTCCGAGCATCCCTAAACATAGCCCTAGCCGGCATCGAAGACGACTGAAAAATCAGGCCCACGGAAATGCGTTGCGAGCCCTTTTCGCCCATCTAAAAGTGCCCCCAAAGAAAGGCTTTGGTTACAAGTGAACTCCCCAGGGGAGCCTTTACGCAGCCCCACATGCAACTGGACCCTCCGGGTTCGCTGTTTCCGAGCATCCCTAAACATAGCCCTAGACGGCATCGAAGACGACTGAAAACCTGGGTCCCAGAAAACGCGTTGCAAGCCCCTTTGGACCATCCAAAAGTGTCACCAAAGGAAGGCTTTGGGTACAAGTGAACTCCCCAGGGGAGCCTTTACGCAGCCCCACATGCCACTGGACCCTCCGGGTTCGCTGTTTTCGAGCATCCCTAAACATAGCCCTAGACGGCATCGAAGACGAATGAAAAATCAGGCCCCAGGAAATGCGTTGCGAGCCCTTTTCGCCCATCCAAAAGTGCCCCCAAAGGAAGGCTTTGGGTACAAGTGAACTCCCCAGGGGAGCCTTTACGCAGCCCCACATGCAACTGGACCCTGCGGGTTCAATTTTTCCGAGCAACCCTAAATATATCACTAGCCGGCATGGGAGAAGACTGAAATCCCGGGCCCCAGAAAACGCGTTGCAAGCCCCTTTGGACCATCCAAAAGTGTCACCAAAGGAAGGCTTTGGGTACAATTGAACTCCCCAGGGGAGCATTTATGGAGCCCCACATGCAACTGGACCCTCCGGGTTCGCTGTTTCCGAGCATCCCTAAACATAGCCCTAGCCGGCATCAATGCCGACTGAAAAATCAGGCCCCAGGAAATGCGTTGCGAGCCCTTTTCGCCCATCCAAAAGTGCCCCCAAAGGAAGGCTTTGGGTACAAGTGAACTCCCCAGGGGAGCCTTTACGCAGCCCCACATGCAACTGGACCCTCCGGGTTCGATTTTTCCGAGCAACCCTAAATATATCCCTAGCCGGCATGGGAGAAGACTGAAAACCTGGGTCCCAGAAAACGCGTTGCAAGCCCCTTTGGACCATCCAAAAGTGCCCCCAAAGGAAGGCTTTGGGTACAAGAGAACTCCCCAGGGGAGCCTTTACGCAGCCCCACATGCCACTGGACCCTCCGCGTTCGCTGTTTCCGAGCATCCCTAAACATAGCTTTAGCCGGCATCGAAGACGACTGAAAAATCAGGCCCCAGGAAATGCGTTGCAAGCCCTTTTCGCCCATCCAAAAGTGCCCCCAAAGGAAGGCTTTGGGTACAAGAGAACTCCCCAGGGGAGCCTTTACGCAGCCCCACATGCCACTGGACCCTCCGCGTTCGCTGTTTCCGAGCATCCCTAAACATAGCCCTAGCTGGCATCGAAGACGACTGAAAAATCAGGCCCCAGGAAATGCGTTGCGAGCCCTTTTCGCCCATCCAAAAGTGCCCCCAAAGGAAGGCTTTGGGTACAAGAGAACTCCCCAGGGGAGCCTTTACGCAGCCCCACATGCAACTGGACCCTCCGGGTTCGTTGTTTCCGAGCATCCCTAAACATAGCCCTAGCCGGAATGGATGATGACTGAAAAATCAGGCCCCGGTAAATGCGTTACGAGCCCTTTTCGCCCATCCAAATGTGCCCCCAAAGGAAGGCTTTGGGTACAAGTGAACTCCCCAGGGGAGCCTTTACGCAGCCCCACATGCAACTGGACCCTCCGGGTTCGCTGTTTCCGAGCATCCCTAAACATAGCCCTAGCCGGCATCGAAGACGACTGAAAAATCAGGCCCCAAGAAATGCGTTGCGAGCCCTTTTCGCCCATCCAAAAGTGCCCCCAAAGGAAGGCTTTGGGTACAACAGAACTCCCCAGGGGAGCCTTTACGCAGCCCCACATGCCACTGGACCCTCCGCGTTCGCTGTTTCCGAGCATCCCTAAACATAGCCCTAGCCGGCATCGAAGACAACTGAAAAATCAGGCCCCAGGAAATGCGTTGCGAGCCCTTTTCGCCCATCCAAAAGTGCCCCCAAAGGAAGGCTTTGGGTACAAGAGAACTCCCCAGGGGAGCCTTTACGCAGCCCCACATGCCACTGGACCCTCCGCGTTCGCTGTTTCCGAGCATCCCTAAACATAGCCCTAGCCGGCATCGAAGACGACTGAAAAATCAGGCCCCAGGAAATGCGTTGCAAGCCCTTTTCGCCCATCCAAAAGTGCCCCCAAAGAAGGCTTTGGGTACAAGTGAACTCCCCAGGGGAGCCTTTACGCAGCCCAACATGCAACTGGACCCTCCGGGTTCGATTTTTCCGAGCAACCCTAAATATATCCCTAGCCGGCATGGGAGAAGACTGAAAACCTGGGTCCCAGAAAACGCGTTGCAAGCCCCTTTGGACCATCCAAAAGTGTCACCAAAGGAAGGCGTTGGGTACAAGTGAACTCCCCAGGGGAGCCTTTACGCAGCCCCACATGCCACTGGACCCTCCGGGTTCGCTGTTTCCGAGCATCCCTAAACATAGCCCTAGCCGGCATCGAAGACGACTGAAAAATCAGGCCCCAGGAAATGCGTTGCGAGCCCTTTTCGCCCATCCAAAAGTGCCCCCAAAGGAAGGCTTTGGGTACAAGTGAACTCCCCAGGGGAGCCTTTACGCAGCCCCACATGCAACTGGACCCTCCGGGTTCGCTGTTTCCGAGCAACCCTAAATATATCACTAGCCGGCATCGAAGACGACTGAAATCCCGGGCCCCAGAAAACGCGTTGCAAGCCCCTTTGGACCATCCAAAAGTGTCACCAAAGGAAGGCTTTGGGTACAAGTGAACTCCCCAGGGGAGCCTTTACGCAGCCCCACATGCAACTGGACCCTCCGGGTTCGCTGTTTCCGAGCATCCCTAAACATAGCCCTAGCCGGCATCGAAGACGACTGAAAAATCAGGCCCCAGGAAATGCGTTGCGAGCCCTTTTCGCCCATCCAAAAGTGCCCCCAAAGGAAGGCTTTGGGTACAAGAGAACTCCCCAGGGGAGCCTTTACGCAGCCCCACATGCCACTGGACCCTCCGCGTTCGCTGTTTCCGAGCATCCCTAAACATAGCCCTAGCCGGCATCGGAGACGACTGAAAAATCAGGCCCCAGGAAATGCGTTGCGAGCCCTTTTCGCCCATCCAAAAGTGCCCCCAAAGAAGGCTTTGGGTACAAGTGAACTCCCCAGGGGAGCCTTTACGCAGCCCCACATGCAACTGGACCCTCCGGGTTCGTTGTTTCCGAGCATCCCTAAACATAGCCCTAGACGGAATTTATGATGACTGAAAAATCAGGCCCCTGTAAATGCGTTACGAGCCCTTTTCGCCCATCCAAATGTGCCCCCAAAGGAAGGCTTTGGGTACAAGAGAACTCCCCAGGGAAGCCTTTACGCAGCCCCACATGCAACTGGACCCTCCGCGTTCGCTGTTTCCGAGCATCCCTAAACATAGCCCTAGCCGGCATCGAAGACGAATGAAAAATCAGGCCCCAGGAAATGCGTTGCGAGCCCTTTTCGCCCATCCAAAAGTGCCCCCAAAGGAAGGCTTTGGGTACAAGTGATCTCCCCAGGGGAGCCTTTACGCAGCCCCACATGCAACTGGACCCTCCGGGTTCGCTGTTCCTGAGCATCCCTAAACATAGCCCTAGCCGGCATGGGAGAGGACTGAAAAACCCGGCCTCAGAAAACGCGTTGCGAGCCTCTTTGGACCATCCAAAAGTGTCACCAAAGGAAGGCTTTGGGTACAAGAGAACTCCCCAGGGGAGCCTTTACGCAGCCCCACATGCAACTGAACCCTCCGCGTTCGCTGTTTCCGAGCATCCCTAAACATAGCCCTAGCCGGCATCGAAGACGACTGAAAAATCAGGCCCCAGGAAATGCGTTGCAAGCCCTTTTCGCCCATCCAAAAGTGCCCCCAAAGAAGGCTTTGGGTACAAGTGAACTCCCCAGGGGAGCCTTTACGCAGCCCCACATGCAACTGGACCCTCCGGGTTCGTTGTTTCCGAGCATCCCTAAACATAGCCCTAGCCGGAATTTATGATGACTGAAAAATCAGGCCCCGGTAAATGCGTTACGAGCCCTTTTCGCCCATCCAAATGTGCCCCCAAAGGAAGGCTTTGGGTACAAGTGAACTCCCCAGGGGAGCCTTTACGCAGCCCCACATGCAACTGGACCCTCCGGGTTCGCTGTTTCTGAGCATCCCTAAACATAGCCCTAGCCGGCATCAATGACGACTGAAAAATCAGGCCCCAGGAAATGCGTTACGAGCCCTTTTCGCCCATCCAAAAGTGCCACCAAAGGAAGGCTTTGGGTACAAGTGAACTCCCCAGGGGAGCCTTTACGCAGCCCCACATGCAACTGGACCCTCCGGGTTCGCTGTTTCCGAGCATCCCTAAACATAGCCCTAGCCGGCATCGAAGACGACTGAAAAATCAGGCCCCAAGAAATGCGTTGCGAGCCCTTTTCGCCCATCCAAAAGTGCCCCCAAAGGAAGGCTTTGGGTACAAGAGAACTCCCCAGGAGAGCCTTTACGCAGCCCCACATGCCACTGGACCCTCCGCGTTCGCTGTTTCCGAGCATCCCTAAATATAGCCCTAGCCGGCATCGAAGACAACTGAAAAATCAGGCCCCAGGAAATGCGTTGCGAGCCCTTTTCGCCCATCCAAAAGTGCCCCCAAAGGAAGGCTTTGGGTACAAGAGAACTCCCCAGGGGAGCCTTTACGCAGCCCCACATGCCACTGGACCCTCCGCGTTTGCTGTTTCCGAGCATCCCTAAACATAGCCCTAGCCGGCATCGAAGACAACTGAAAAATCAGGCCCCAGGAAATGCGTTGCGAGCCCTTTTCGCCCATCCAAAAGTGCCCCCAAAGGAAGGCTTTGGGTACAAGAGAACTCCCCAGGGGAGCCTTTACGCAGCCCCACATGCCACTGGACCCTCCGGGTTCGCTGTTTCCGAGCATCCCTAAACATAGCCCTAGCCGGCATCGGAGACGACTGAAAAATCAGGCCCCAGGAAATGCGTTGCGAGCCCTTTTCGCCCATCCAAAAGTGCCCCCAAAGAAGGCTTTGGGTACAAGTGAACTCCCCAGGGGAGCCTTTACGCAGCCCCACATGCAACTGGACCCTCCGGGTTCGATTTTTCCGAGCAACCCTAAATATATCCCTAGCCGGCATGGGAGAAGACTGAAAACCTGGGTCCCAGAAAACGCGTTGCAAGCCCCTTTGGACCATCCAAAAGTGTCACCAAAGGAAGGCGTTGGGTACAAGTGAACTCCCCAGGGGAGCCTTTACGCAGCCCCACATGCAACTGGACCCTCCGGGTTCGCTGTTTCCGAGCATCCCTAAACATAGCCCTAGCCGGCATCGAAGACGACTGAAAAATCAGGCCCCAGGAAATGCGTTGCGAGCCCTTTTCGCCCATCCAAAAGTGCCCCCAAAGGAAGGCTTTGGGTACAAGTGAACTCCCCAGGGGAGCCTTTACGCAGCCCCACATGCAACTGGACCCTGCGGGTTCAATTTTTCCGAGCAACCCTAAATATATCACTAGCCGGCATGGGAGAAGACTGAAATCCCGGGCCCCAGAAAACGCGTTGCAAGCCCCTTTGGACCATCCAAAAGTGTCAGCAAAGGAAGGCTTTGGCTACAAGTGAACTCCCCAGGGGAGCATTTATGGAGCCCCACATGCAACTGGACCCTCCGGGTTCGCTGTTTCTGAGCATCCCTAAACATAGCCCTAGCCGGCATCGAAGACGACTGAAAAATCAGGCCCCAGGAAATGCGTTGCGAGCCCTTTTCGCCCATCCAAAAGTGCCCCCAAAGGAAGGCTTTGGGTACAAGAGAACTCCCCAGGGGAGCCTTTACGCAGCCCCACATGCCACTGGACTCTCCGCGTTCGCTGTTTCCGAGCATCCCTAAACATAGCCCTAGCCGGCATCAAAGACGACTGAAAAATCAGGCCCCAGGAAATGCGTTGCAAGCCCTTTTCGCCCATCCAAAAGTGCCCCCAAAGAAGGCTTTGGGTACAAGTGAACTCCCCAGGGGAGCCTTTACGCAGCCCCACATGCAACTGGACCCTCCGGGTTCGTTGTTTCTGAGCATCCCTAAACATAGCCCTTGCCGGAATTTATGATGACTGAAAAATCAGGCCCCGGTAAATGCGTTACGAGCCCTTTTCGCCCATCCAAATGTGCCCCCAAAGGAAGGCTTTGGGTACAAGAGAACTCCCCAGGGAAGCCTTTACGCAGCCCCACATGCAACTGGACCCTCCGCGTTCGCTGTTTCCGAGCATCCCTAAACATAGCCCTAGCCGGCATTGAAGACGAATGAAAAATCAGGCCCCAGGAAATGCGTTGCGAGCCCTTTTCGCCCATCCAAAAGTGCCCCCAAAGGAAGGCTTTGGGTACAAGTGATCTCCCCAGGGGAGCCTTTACGCAGCCCCACATGCAACTGGACCCTTCGGGTTCGCTGTTCCTGAGCATCCCTAAACATAGCCCTAGCCGGCATGGGAGAAGACTGAAAAACCCGGCCTCAGAAAACGCGTTGCGAGCCTCTTTGGACCATCCAAAAGTGTCACCAAAGGAAGGCTTTGGGTACAAGAGAACTCCCCAGGGGAGCCTTTACGCAGCCCCACATGCAACTGGACCCTCCGCGTTCGCTGTTTCCGAGCATCCCTAAACATAGCCCTAGCCGGCATCGAAGACGACTGAAAAATCAGGCCCCAGGAAATGCGTTGCAAGCCCTTTTCGCCCATCCAAAAGTGCCCCCAAAGAAGGCTTTGGGTACAAGTGAACTCCCCAGGGGAGCCTTTACGCAGCCCCACATGCAACTGGACCCTCCGGGTTCGTTGTTTCCGAGCATCCCTAAACATAGCCCTAGCCGGAATTTATGATGACTGAAAAATCAGGCCCCGGTAAATGCGTTACGAGCCCTTTTCGCCCATCCAAATGTGCCCCCAAAGGAAGGCTTTGGGTACAAGAGAACTCCCCAGGGAAGCCTTTACGCAGCCCCACATGCAACTGGACCCTCCGCGTTCGCTGTTTCCGAGCATCCCTAAACATAGCCCTAGCCGGCATCGAAGACGAATGAAAAATCAGGCCCCAGGAAATGCGTTGCGAGCCCTTTTCGCCCATCCAAAAGTGCCCCCAAAGGAAGGCTTTGGGTACAAGTGATCTCCCCAGGGGAGCCTTTACGCAGCCCCACATGCAACTGGACCCTTCGGGTTCGCTGTTCCTGAGGATCCCTAAACATAGCCCTAGCCGGCATGGGAGAAGAATGAAAAACCCGGCCTCAGAAAACGCGTTGCGAGCCTCTTTGGACCATCCAAAAGTGTCACCAAAGGAAGGCTTTGGGTACAAGAGAACTCCCCAGGGGAGCCTTTACGCAGCCCCACATGCAACTGCACCCTCCGGGTTCGCTGTTCCTGAGCATCCCTAAACATAGCCCTAGCCGGCATGGGAGAAGACTGAAAAACCCGGGCCCCAGAAAACGCGTTGCAAGCCTCTTTGGACCATCCAAAAGTGTCACCAAAGGAAGGCTTTGGGTACAAGTGAACTCCCCAGGGGAGCCTTTACGCAGCCCCACATGCAACTGGACCCTCCGGGTTCGCTGTTCCTGAGCAAGCCGAAACATCGCCCATGGGAGACCGAACCCTAACCCTAACCCGAACCCTAACCCTGGATCTAACCCTAACCTCACAGCCACAGCGTACCTGCTGCAATGCCTCTCTCGTCCCAGCTCCAGTTCTTCAGCTGCTCACCAGCTCTAACAGAGATTCTTCGCTCACAGCGCCACGGCAAACTCTGCCCGGGCCACACAACACACTGCACAAGCTACATTGCTTAAGACACACAAAAGCTGGAACGTTCCAGCCCAACAATTAGTCACGTCACACAGGAAGGATGCCGCGTACTCCTAGAAACCAAACCTTCCAGTCCTGAGCAGCTCCCCACCTCCTCCTGCCACCCACGCGCAGCAGACACACTATGCACCCCTCAAAAAAACAAAAAGTTAGAACATAAACAGACAGAAAAAAAAAACAACTGAGCTCCATAAATGCCAAAAAGACATGCACACACAGCAGCCCCGGCAGGGGTAATCACAGACTCACCCTTGGCAGATGAAAGAGGAGACTCTGATACAACCCTGCTCAGTCTCTTGGCAATGCTGCATATCTACGCTGCCGAGCCACAGGTACCATGCAATCAAGCTGCTTTTAGTCCTCAGGAGAGTTACACAGGTGGGTTTATACATTTAGAGATTGAAGTATAGGTCAAAACCAGAAGAGTGTCCCACCACCCCAAAAAACAGTGAGCCAGCGGCCTCTGCTAAATAGAGCTCTATTAAGCGAATTCCAAGCACTTAAAATCCAGAAATCCATAGACTTTGACCCACCTAAAGAACCCTGCAACTGACTGAAGGAAACACAAAGCACTTACCCCAAAGAGCAGCCCAGGCAGAAGGAGCTCTCTGGTGGCATGCCTGGGGCTCATATACCTTTTGCCCCCGCCCCCAGCACCCAAACCCAATCACCTGGGAAAGGGGAGGGGCAAAGCACAGGACATCAGAAAGAGGAGCAGCAGCTGTGCTTTATTTACTTATTTTTAAGGCTTAGCTCAACAGCACGCAGAGTGCAGGCAGGAGACCTGGGGTGTTTCTAGAAGCAAAAATCCCCTTTCGCTTTTGCTGCAGCTTTGAATATTGAACTGACAATATCACCAAGCTAGTAACTGAAACTTTCTCAACTGGAATTAGTTTCAGCAGGCTCATCCACAGAATCACAGAATTTCTAGGTTGGAAGAGACCTCAAGATTATCGAGTCCAACCTCTGACCTAACACTAACAGTCCCCACTAAACCATATCCCTAAGCTCTACATCTAAACGTCTTTTGAAGACTTCCAGGGATGGTGACTCCACCACTTCCCTGGGCAGCCCGTTCCAGTGCCTAACAACCCTTTCGGTAAAGAAATTCTTCCTAACGTCTAACCTAAAACTCCCCTGGCACAATTTTAGCCCATTCCCCCCCGTCCTGTCACCAGGCATGTGGGAGAACAGACCAACCCCCACCTCGCTACAGCCTCCTTTAAGGTATCTGTAGAGAGCAATAAGGTCACCCCTGAGCCTCCTCTTCTCCAGGCTGAACAAGCCCAGCTCTCTCAGCCGATCCTTGTAGGACTTGTTCTCCAGGCCCCTCACCAGCTTCGTCGCCCTTCTTTGGACCCGCTCAAGCACCTCGATATCTTTCTTGTAGCGAGGGGCCCAAAACTGAACACAGTACTCGAGGTGCGGCCTCACCAGAGCCGAGTACAGGGGGACAATCACCTCCCTAGCCCTGCTGGTCACAGTGTTTCTGATACAAGCCAGGATGCCGTTGGCCTTCTTGGCCACCTGAGCACACTGCTGGCTCATATTCAGCCGACTGTCCACCATCACTCCCAGGTCCTTCTCTGCCTGGCAGCTCTCCAACCACTCCTCTCTGTATGACCATCCCCAGCTGTCTGTATGTCCGTCCCCATCGGAACGCATTTCCTGGGGCCTGATTTTTCATTCGTCTCCGATGACAGCTAGGGCTACGTTTAGGTTTGCTCAGGAACAGCGAACCCGGAGGGTGCAGTTGCATGTGGGGCTGCCTAAAGGCTCCCCCGGGGAGTTCACTTGTACCCAAAGCCTTCCCAGCCCCTTTCGCCCATCAAAAACCAACGCAAAGGCACCGAGAGGAAGGTTCTAGAAACTTTATTTTGTTCTGGGGGGGTCGGGGTCTGGTGAGGGGCAGGGGAGGGGCTCTGGGGGGGCTCTGAGGTTGGGGGGGGTCCCGGCGGGGTCACGGGGCGGCGTCGGGGGGGCAGTCGATGAAGTCAGCCAGCATGGAGGCCGTGGGGTCGGGGGCCTGGGGGCACAGCGGGGTCAGCGCCTGACCCCCGACCCCTGACCCCACCCCATCCCACCCCCACCACCCCCTTCTCACCCCAAGTGCCCCAAAACCACCCCATCTTGCCCCAAACCACCTCAATCACACCCAAAACTGTCCCAAACCCACTCGATCTTGCCCCAAACCACCCCAGTTCCACACAAACTGCCCCAAAACCCCCCAATCTTGCCCCAAACCCCCCCACACTCACCTCTCCCTTGCCCGGGGGGGCGGGGGATCTTCCTCCTCCTCCTCCTCCTCTCCCTGCAGCTGGAGGGGGTCCGGGGGTGTTGCGGGGGGGGGTTCGGGGCTGCCCCCTTCCCCCTTGGGCCCCTCGGGGGGGGCGGCTCCGGAGGGCGAGGGGGGGGCGCAGCTTCCAGGGCTGGGTGGGGACCCTCGGGGGGGGGGGCGGGGGGGGCTGGGGGCTACCCGGGGGGAGCTGCCCTTCCTCCCCCCCATCATCTCCTCCTCCTCCTCCTGATTCGCTGGGGGCTGCTGGCCCCCCCCTTCCTCCTCCTCCTCCTGGCAGGGGGGGGGCTGGCCTTCATTCACCTCCATCAGCAGGGCGCCTGTCTCCTCTTCCTCCTCCTCCTCCTCCTCCTCCGGCAGCGTCACCGCGGGGGGGGCCGTGGGGGGGGCGCTTTCCTCAGCCCCGCTGCCTTCCTCCTCCTCGTCCTCCTCCTCCGAGAGGCCTTCCTCCTCCTCGAACTCCTCCTCCTCCTCCTCGAAGTCCTCCTCGCCCAGCTCTTCCTCCAGCTCGTCCTCCTCCTCCTCGAAGAACTCTTCCTCCTCTTAGGAACCCCGAAGAACTCTTCCTCCTCTTAGGAACCCCGAACCCGAACCCTAACCCCCTAACCAAAACCCTAACCCTAATGAACCCTAAGCCTAACCCTATCCCTAACCCTAACGCTAACCTTAACCCTAACCCTAACCCCCTGGCAACCGCACCCCGCACACTTGGTTCCCCCCTCATTTTGGTTCCCCCCCCAGTGCGCCCCGCAAATGCGTCCCCCTGGCAACCGCACCCCGCACACTTGGTTCCCCCCTCATTTTGGTTCCCCCTACCGGTGTGCCCCGCAAATGCGTCCCACCGGCAAGCGCACACCGCACACTTGGTTCCCCCCTCATTTTGGTTCCCTTTCCCCCCATCCCTTGGGGTCCCCCCAAGCCCCATGGACCCCCCCCCCGTGAGCCCCGCAAATGCCGCTGACCCGCTAAAATGTTTCCAGGCTGCGCCGCGCTTAAATGTGTCCGGGTGGTGCTGTGCTAAAATGTGACCAGGCGGCGCCGAACCCGAACCATTACCCGAACCACCACCCGAACCCGGACCCTAACCCGAACCCGGACCCTAACCCTAACCCGAACCCTAACAGTAACCCAAACACGAACTTGAACATGAACCCGAAACCAAACACAAACCCGAACCTGAACACAAACCCGAACCAAAACCCTAAGCCGAACCCGAAACCTAAGCCAAACCCGAAACCTAAGCCAAACCCTAACCGAAAACCTAACTCGAACCCAAACCCGAAACCTAACCCAAACCCTAACCCTAACGCTAACCCTAACCCTAACAGCCCTCACCCTCACCCTAATGCACCTTGACACTCCGTGTACGCTACTTCACATTAAGATTAAATATAGGCCTAGCCGGCATGGGAGAAGACTAAAAAACCGGGCCCCAGAAAACGCGTTGCGAGCCCCTTTCGCCCATCCAAAAGTTCCCCCAAAGGAAGGCTTTGGGCACAACTGAAGTCCCCAGGGGAGCCTTTACGCAGCCCCACATGCAACAGGACCCTCCGGGTTCGCTGTTTCCAA